>NC_140165.1:44009530-44193467 GCF_963971535.1 Notolepis coatsorum
AAGTTGGGCTTCTATTTCTATACAAAAAGCCAATCTTTTTCCGTAATTTACTGGCGAGAACGCCCACATGATATTTAAATGTAAGTCCTTCATCAATCCAAATACCAAGGTATTTGTATTCTGAAACTCTCTCGATATAAGAAACTGTTCAGAGTCGATATATGCAAGTCACTATAAACAATATTTTTGGCTTTGGAAAACAACATGAATTTAGTTTTACTGGCATTAAGCACCAATTTTAGACTAATAAGTGCATCTTGCAGGGCGTCAAAGGAGAGTTGTAAATATTTAGTGGCCAGTTGCACAGAATCAGCAGTACAATAGAGAACTGTGTCATCCGCGTAAAGGTGGCTTTGACAGCTGCTCAGAGATGAGACAATATTATTAATATTAATATACATAGAGAGAGATACAGAGCGAGAAGAGAGAGAGATACAGAGAGAGAGACAGAGAGAGATAGAGAGATATACAGAGAGAGAGAGAGAGAGAGAGAGAGAGAGAGAGGAGAGTAGAGAGAGAGAGAGAGAGAGAGAGAGAGAGAGAGAGAGAGAGAGAGAGAGAGAGAGAGAGAGAGAGAGAGAGAGAGAGAGATATTCAAATGATTCAACTAAGTTCTTGAGTTCGCCTGGGATTTCAGATTCTTAAGAAATGAGGCCCAAAAAATTAAGCAACCCACAGAGCAGAGAACGCTCCAGTCCTAACGAGCATCATGTCCCTGCAGTTGCATTCAAGCAGCCACCCCCCACCCCCCCCCCCCCCCCCACCCCCCAAAAAAGTATAAATAAACAAATAAAGCAATACTCTCACAACTATCGAGGCACTCTAAACAAGGACAACAAAAAAGAAGATGATTACAGATGCAGTATTGATGTTAAAAAAAATGTCATCAAAGATGATTAGGTAATTATGTGGCCGCCCTGAGGGGAGACGTGATGGGAGAACGTGATGGGAGACGTGCTGTGGGATTGTGTTTTCCTTTTTATTTTTTAAAAGAAAATCTACTGAATTTGGTGCAAGATGCTATCGTCCCAGCATGATAGACCTATTATTAACACTGTGTTACAAGATGGATGCTGTTTTTTACGGGATTATAATATCCTATTGGAGATCCAATTGATCTAATTGAAGGCATCCCAAACATTTGTCTTGTACTATATTTAAACCAACCCACTGGTTGAAAATGAAATGAATAAATTAAGTATTCTAAAACCTCTGTAAGGAAAATGTATAACAGGAACATGCCGACATTATGGGAAAGAGTCAGACAAGATAGATACCAATTTCCAAATTAATGGAGGTGGATGCGGATCAGCTAACCTAGCTTAAAACTCCGGGAGATGTGTTTTTGGCCAACGGCTAGGCTAACCGATCCGTATCCGCTTCCATTCATTTCCGCTAAGCTAGGCTAGCTTGCAAGCCTGATAGCTTTTCTACTGAACGCACAGAGAGGACATTGGTATTTATCTTCTCGTCTGACTCTGGAGAAGACGGCGAGTGCATTTTCCCATATGCTGGCGTGTTCCTTTTAACAGGGAAGGGATTAGAGCGAGAGGAAAAGGTATACGGCACACCGGCCACATGAACCTGCCCTGCATCGAGCACTTTCCCCCGAACCACACTCCGGCTTTACATTTGCCACGGCAGTCAAATTCCAAAAGAAAGAAGAACCTCCGTCAAGCATAACAAGAGAAACCAGACATCTGTGCCTTTGCGCGCGCTTGACCCGGCATGCCCTATAATCCCCTTAAGTCCGGCTAAAGCCCAGGG
This sequence comes from Notolepis coatsorum, assembly GCF_963971535.1. NCBI lineage: Eukaryota > Metazoa > Chordata > Actinopteri > Aulopiformes > Paralepididae > Notolepis > Notolepis coatsorum. The sequence continues at coordinate 44,011,298 of NC_140165.1, forward strand.
GTTAGGAATCAGGGATCAGCAACCTTTGATAGTGGCAGGAGTCTGGGGTGTGCTGCTTGGCTCAGCGGAGTGCCTTTGATGTTGCCGGTTTGGGCTCAGGTTCGTGATTTCTGTCACGTCTCTCCGCCCCCCCCCCCCCCCCCCCCCCCCCCCCCCCCCCCCCCCTCCTCGTACCTCGTAGGCCGTGGAGCCGTGCTCGGTGTTGCAATCTTTTGTTTCACTTTTCACGTTTGTTTTGGTCTGATCTGTTGGGCTGGAGCTGAGCAGGGATAGGGGGGATGGGTTGCTACTGCTGGCCACACACCGGGCTCTGCCCAGAGAGGCCTGGAGAAGTGTATAATAAGATACAACACATTACTATACCAGTATAACAGTATAGTCTAGCTATAAGATGGCTAGCAACTAAATGTTTTAGTGGTCGTGGTGTATTTGTTGTCATATATAAAAATGTAATGTGTATGTGTGTGTATATTATAGTATAGCTATAGGCCTATAGTAAGTTATTATAGTGTGCATTTCACCAGACATCTCTTGTCAGAGCCTGAGGTGTGGCCAGAAATAAAAACCTATTGTATTCCCTACATAGTACTCCGACTCCAACCCACTCGTACCAAAGACACAAAAAAAATCCCAAACAAAGTGCAATGCAGGAGGGATTCTTTCACCTAAAGGTCACCGTTTGAAGTACAGTATAGTCTCCAGTTCCAAACACAATCTTTTCAGTGTAGAATAGAATAGAATATAATAGAATAGAATAGAATAGAATAGAATAGAATAGAATAGAATAGAATAGAATAGAAATACTTTAATAATCCAGAGGGAAAGTTGGCACTACAAATCGCTCACAGTAAACATTTAGGTAGACAAAACAAATCACGGATAAGAATAACAAAAAAATTGCCTAGAATACAGAATAAAATAAGCCTAGGAATAAAATAATACATTTTTTATTCCTATGTAATGTATGTACATTCTAATACAAATATACAGTAAAAAATACAGTGATCTACATTAACCCATTCACTGCCAACAACGATTATACTCATTATTGGCCGCAATCGTTGAACACCAACAACGAGTATACTCGTTGTTTGATCGCTATTTATTTTATTCAATATTTCTATTCATTACAGGCCCACTGACTTGGGTTTTGATTTGATTTGATTTTATTAGAGATCCCCATTAGCTGGTGCCATAGCAACCAGCTAGAGTTCCTGGGGTCCACACACAAAAAAAATACAAAAACAATTATTATTGCACAAACAAAATTATTAAAAGGTCAGTACACACAATGCATAATGAAACTACTGTAACAATTAAGATAGCTAAAATTACATTAGTGTAAAACTAAAAAAAAAAATTATATAATGCACTTCTCCATTGAAGGTAAACTAACATGGACGGCATTCACATCACACCATGAATAATATCACAATATTAAAGACAGAATACTGTAGTATCCTGAATAATATGACAATATTAAAAAACAGAATGGTGTATCCTGAATAATAGCATAATGCGGATTTTGTACTCCAAGTAAATGTCGTTTAAGGCACTGACCAAAACATTGAACGTATGGGAGCCCGTCAGTCTTCTGCAGGCAAGTGCAGCAGAACGCCTTTCAAAGCTTTCAGTGTCGATCCAGTGAGCGGTTACCCCAATGAAACTTCTTCGTCGGGCTGTCCAGCAATCTGTTGTTGTCGCGATCCATTCAACTTCATAGCAGCAGTGACTTTCTCTTTCATGGTTTGAGCAGCTTTGCTGATCTTCGAGCGGACAGTGGGCCTCGTAATGACGTTAGTGCTTGGTCGCAAACCATTTATCAGGTTTTTGAATGATGGCAATAACTCAACAACACTATAAGGTTGGAGTCCTTGAACTATGTATTTTTTATGTAGATAGGGCCATGGATGCTCGTCTTGTCCGTCCACGCCGTCGCCGACCGTTTTGTCCTCTTCATCACTCATTGTGGCCATCTTCTATGGCTTGTCACTCTGACTGTCTATTCTTCTGATAACAGGTGTTTAATCAAAGATCCCCGCTTTCTAGTCTTACACAAGGACCAATCAGCATGGCTATGGGCGGGTTCATTTTCCATTGATGGGGATTTGATTGGCTGTTTACCTGCGGTTGCAGGATTAATAGCGTTAACGTTAGTTTGGCCAGATAAACAATTCAAATATACTAATTAAAATGGTTGGACCTGCAAGATTTGTACATTTGTAAAAAGTATGTTTTTTTTCTCTGAAATGTAATGGAGTAAAAGTACAAAGCAGGCCCGGACTGGCCATCGGGAGCACCGGGAGTTTTCCCGGTGGCCTGGCCTGCACAGATTAAATTTTTTTTTTTTAAATAAAAAAAAAATGATATATTATTTTTTTTTTATAATTTTTTTTTTTTTTTTTGCCAGGCCATTGTTTCTAGTTGTGGCGGCGGCGCGGCGCGATAGTTAGATAACCTAGGTGGGTGGGAAACAACCAGGATTTCACTGTCTGCGACAGAGTTGGAGAACTATCTGACTCTCTCCCTCGGATCACACACACACAATGGAGCCGTCTGCCGCTTGTGATTGGTGGAGGCGGGACCAGGTGATACAACTGATTGACAGTGGAGGTGGCGAATGGAATGGCAGATGGCACTCTGCAGAATACTGTAACAGCCAGGCAGTGAGCCAGGTAGTTTTGTAATAATGAAAGGTCTGTTATTTAATGTTTGTGTAAGGGCTATTTTAACTGTTGATGGGTAGTGCATCAGTAAAGTGAATATGGTATTGTGCTCTTGCTCTGTTTGAATAGGTGGAGAGAGTGATTAACTGTATTGTAATAGTAAATAGACAAATATGTTGTGTTCTTGCTTTTTTCTTTTTGAAGGTGGAGAGAGTAGCATTGCTAGTGCCACAACAGTTTTATTTGAGGTTCATAACAGTACATTGTACTAAGCAATTGTTGGCTCATTAGTTTGTGATTCACATGCACTAAAATTCACCAAAATGCAGGAAATTAAGTCTTTGTAACAAAAAAAATCCTGGTGGGGGACCCCCAGACCCCCCGCTTAAAAAGTGGCCTGACTGGGGCTATATTTCGCGCTATATCTCCCGGTATGAATTATTTCCCCAGTCCGGCCCTGGTACAAAGTACACAAACCTAATAATACTCGAGTAAAGTACAAATCCCCCAAAACAGTAGGCTACTTAAGTATTGTACCGGATTGTATTTTATTCCGGAACAATAGCGGGTTCAGGCAAGAAACGGCAACGTCTACAATGGAATCGACGTATACTGCCATAACTAAGCATTTCATGAATTACCCTAGACTGCTCTAAAACCATACTTATATTCACCACGGTATAACACGGGAACGTATGGATGGAAAAATGATCTCTTTTTTGCATCTTGACCAGAAGAAACTCAATGTCAAATGACTATAGTATTGTATCCATGGCTATAATATAGAATATAGATTTAGCTCTACAAACAAGGTGACTAACTCCCATCGTTTACAGCGTGGCAATACTACCACATGATAAGACTAATCCCCGGTGGTCAATGAGTTAAGTGTACTGTAAGTGTAATATTGACAATGTTGTTTTAAAAGTAAAAGTCCAGGAAGATGTTAACTGTCACTCTGTGCTCAGTGATGCAGTGAGGCACAGTGATGTATTGTAAAGTCTGATGGCTGTCGGAATGAAGGACTTCCTGTGCCGTTCACGAGCACGAACAACAAGGCACCGCCATCTTTAAATGCCTATTACCCAATGCAGCACCTATTTTTCAGCAAAGTGTAATAAAAGTGCAATAAACAAAACGGATACATTCAATGTGTGTTCTGCCTCTCATTTGTTGATGAAACAAAACTAACATCAACACAAGTGACCACCAAGAGCGGATAGTTTAGTCTCAAAAAGGATCGGCGATGTTGTTAGCTACATTGTTAGCTACATGCTAACGTGAATGGAATATGCCAGTATAACAGTATAGCATTGTGGCTAGAAGCTAACGCTAGCTCACGTTAACCAGCCAGCACCAAACTGATGATATCGGGAGCTATCAGTAGCTAGATAACATTAGAGACAACGCTGTGTGTATTAAACAAAGGTGAATAGATGACTGGGCCATTTTGTTTAATGCTTGTTAAGATTGAAAGAGGAGCTTGAGCTAACAGGGTCTGATAGGTAACGCTAGCTCACGTTAGCCAGCTGCAGTGCTCATGCAATCGGTAATGCTAGCAGAATGAATGGATGTAAACTTTATTTAACATATTGCATAATGGGTACAATACAATACGGCAGACTGTTGTAGCTTGGACTGGGGTCCTTATAACAATAACTTGACAACACATGGTAGCTGCAGCTATATGGGACAGCTCTGTTGTCACCGGAAGGGCACGCAGATGGTATCTACTGCGCATGGGCGTTGAGCAACAACGGCTCCGCGCAGATTACACGACACGTTGTTGGCGAGTTTTGGCGAGGAAAACACCTTTTCAGCGTTCCCGCAGGGCAACACGTTTTCCTGCCAAAACGTCATTTTTATCTAATAGGGACAGCAAACGTATTCAAAAACGTATTCAAATGAGCACAAAAACAGTGTGTGTAACAAGGACCTGTGAGTGCTGTCCTTGATCTGTTTGCAATTGAAAAGTCACTACAGTAGGTCGGAGGCATTGACAGATACGCATTTCAATCTGAAGATTACTGTAAATAGTTATTTCCTGGATCTCACGCTGTCAACCCTGTGTTCCTTCTGCTGCGGCCTCATCCCGTCCGCCCCTTGCCCCCTGCGCTCGTAATTTGTTACACAGCTTTTTGACAGGAAACATCGTTTCCCCCACGCACAGTCCTGAGTCCTATGTAACCTGAATCTTAATGTTGTGACCGTTGATTTCTGCCTCTGGTTGTAGAGATGCATATCAAATCAATCTTGTACAGTACCTCGACTCACACACCCTAGCCGATCTATGAGCTGACTCCTCCACGAGAGTGTGTGTCTGTGCGAGTGTGCGCGTGTGTATGTGTGTGTGTGTGTGTGTATGTGGGTGTGTGTGTGTGTGTGTGTGTGTGTGTGTGTGTGTGTGTGTGTGTGTGTGTGTTTGTGTGTGTGTGTGTGTGTGTGTGTGCAGGGGCGGACCTTCCTACAGGCGATATAGGCGGTCGCCTAGAGCGCCACCCAGAGGGGGGCGACAAAAAAAAAAAAAAAAAAATCTGTGCAGTTTTGGCGCCCCCCTCTATATCTGCAACCATTATTTTTACATAAAAAAAATTCTAACATAAGGGGAAATGAGCCAAAAATCTAAAACAGTCGGTCGGTCTGAGCCTCAGCTTTAGGTGTTCACAGACATGCTAGAGCGCTGTGCATTGATGGGTATCGGTCAAGTGTTTATAGAATTGAGCATGGGAGGAAAGAAAGACTAACGTTAGAGAACTACGAAGAGGCAAAAGCCATAAAAAAATAAAAATAAAAAAAAAATCTCGCCTAGGGCGCCAAATGTGCTAGGTCCGCCCCTGTGTGTGTGTGTGTGTGTGTGTGTGTGTGTGTGTGTGTGTGTGTGTGTGTGTGTGTGTGCGAGTGTGTGTTTTGTACTCTGAAACTCACATGAAGTTAAAGGCCCAGTCTGTGATAAAAATGTAAACAATTGAGTAGCCCCACACCAAAAATAAGAAATATTAAATATGAAATAAAAGCATTTGCAAATCTTTGGGTGAAGCTTTTGCACTTGCCATTGTTGTGTTTTTCTTTTTATTTATTTTTTTAACTTTGGCCATTCCGCTGGCTCTTTTTTGCGTTTATCGCATTTTCTCTGGTCAAGAATGACCGACAGAAACAGGTTTGAATGGGTACAGATGGGGGGAAGACACTCTGAGAAAGATACGGCTGCAGTCCGGGAATCGAACTCGCTAACCCCAGATCCGTGACGAGCACGGTTGTCCCCGGCGCCGAAATAGCGCTCGAGGTACTCGGTGAGCTACTGGAGCTCCCCTATTTGTTGTGTTTTTTAGTTTATCAAGTTGATTAGTCAGCTGTTCTTCGCCGCAGTTGATAACGAGTAAAGTTTTGACAGCTGTGCTCTTTAATATTACATTTCCCATAATGCCGGTGTGTTCCTTTAAACACTCATCCTGTTATGAGTCTTCCTTACAGACGTTTTAGAATACTTCATTCATTCATGTCAACCAGTGGGTTGGTGTTTTTGATATAGTACAAGATAAACTCTCTAGTTGATTGACTGAGCTCTTCACTCAGTGACTAACTGAGCTAAACAATGGGTATGTATGAATTTCCAACCATACATGTTGTATTTCACAGCCGGAAGAAGAAAATGTGTTTACATGGGCGGTGTCTGTACACTGGGGTAAAAAAGGAATATAAATTAAAGCGGGTTGTTTTTGCATCTGATCAAAGAATGTACATTATGAATATACCCAACACGGATCTGGTCAAAATCATATTAGTTTCCATCACTTTGTGTTTTCATTTCTCTTCTTCCACCATGTTCCCTGAATGAACAGAACATTTTGTCACCGTTCAGAGCTCCCTCTGCTCTCGGGTTTGATCTACGAGGGGAAGCGTTCTAGTGCCATCTGTTACGTCTACCGTTTGAACACTCTGTCATAAGTTTCTCCGGCTTAACTGTCACACTGGAATATACTGCACCTTGTGTATACTGTTTACTTTTACTCTTACTCATTGTATACATTCAGATAAAAATTCTTTATTGCCTATATTTATTGTAACATATAATATAACCGATAGACCATACAGACCCTCATCTGCACTATTTATTTTTCTCATATTTTTATATTCAGAGTTGATTATATTGTTTACACTGTTTATTTCCTCCTCCTTTTATATGCAGATCTAGTTTTATTGCCAATAGTTATGTCTTTCTACTATTACCCTGCCCATACCTGTACCATGCTGCTATGTCATACCATGCTGCTATGACACCCCTGCATTGCCCCAAGGGGATCAATACATTAATATCTATTATGCAATAATAATAATAATAATAATAATAATAATAATAATAATAATAATAATAATAATAATAATAATAATAATAATAATAATATTAATAATAATAATAATAATAACATTTTTACTATTAGCATACATAGAGCTGGTTACATATATTATTAAAATGTAATAATCAGGTACCTTTTTATAAATAGTATATTATAAAAATAAATTATATACCATGTTGGACACAAAGTGAGCCTACATCAATACAACTGGCATAGTTATGTAGGTGTAGGGGACAATACACAATGATGCTTCCAATTAACTTAAAACAACGCTATATCCTGCACCACATATTATCCTCTTTGGACTGCTATATTATTTACATATCACTTGTATCCAAAGCGCCAAAACTGTTATCCAAATGTATGCCTCACATTCACTTACACATTCACACACTGACTGTAGAGGCGACCATGCAAGGTGCCAACCTGCTCATCTGGAGCAATTAGGGGTTAAGTGTCTTCAATCAAGGATGTGCCCTCATTCATCAACGTGACGTAGAAAATGTTCTATTTCCATACTTAAGCACAGAATTTAGAATGTGTGCACGCACAAAGAAAACGGGATTCATCACACGTGCGTACACTGGTCCTACGCACACCTGTCATGATAAATATCACCTTGGTCCTACGCCGAGGCTCGTGCACACTTTCATGTATTTGCATACCAGAACCGCCCCGATTAACCATATACGGTAATGGAACACCCCCATGAAATGTGGAAAAGTGGACTAACCCAAGCGAACTCTGAGAGACTTCACTGAGAGCGAGATTGATCACCGAGGTCCGACCAACAACTTGAACGTATAATCTTCGGTGCGCCGGGAGCCAAGGATGTTGACTGACCCAGTCCTGCTACAGAACCAGCACATTGACAGAAATAAATGACAAGAGATGACCCGACATTAAGCACTGTAATGACTGAAATTAAATCAATTTCAGCACGCCAACTCTGCGCTCTACAATGCCTATTGTGTGCGCTCGTCATGAGCCCGTGGTTCTGATCAGAGTCATTATGGCTTCAGTGGATAACCCTGATCTACATTGTGATGTTTTAGATACCCCAGTAATAACATTACAATTGAATTAAATACAATTAGGCCTGAATGAGACTCCGGCCACCGGCACATTATCAGCCAAAATGCGCGTTTATTGATGGAGCAAACTCTGAGAGATTGTTCACAGAGGCGCTGCCGAACCAAGATATAATATGATGTGTATAATATAATGTGTGTAGAGGCATATGATACAATCTATTTCGTTGTTGGTATTAGGTAGCCTATGAATTACATATAATAGCAGCCAGCCTACATTATTATGCAACAGTAAAGTGGTCTGCACACGGCGGGCGACCGACGTCGCCTGGCGATGCGATTGTCTGTCGCTCAACGACAATCGCCTGGCCCCCCACACCAGACCCGACCGTTCACAGGTATAATAATGTGTCGCTCTGTGTAGCTGGGGGGTGTGTTTACTTGTTTCCCCCCGGAGGGAGATATAGGAGGACGGACCGGACGTTAGGTTGTTGTGAAGCGAGCGTATTAGCAGGTAGCTGTGTTGTGCATTATGAGGGAAGTATTAACCTGTAAAACCCATATTGAGCTGGAATTAAACCACCATATGCGAATACAACATCTCCTCATTCTTCCTGACATTACTGCATGACTGATCGCTACAATACGTTTACTAGGCACCGGTGTACAACTGATACACCAGTAGAAGTCATGTTATTTCCTCATTGTCCTTTCTGTGTCGCCTCAAAAAATAGGATCGAGGCGATTTTTAAAATCTCCTGCCGTGTGCGTTGTCTCATTCATAACAAAGGAGGCGATACAATTCTGTCAGTCGGCTCGCAAAAAAAGTCGGTCGCTTGGCTAAAATCGCCCGCCGTGTGCGGAGCCCTTAACTTGCGCATATATAACACACAGCCCTGCGAAGCCTGCATACAGTAAACTAACTTGATCATTAATCTACAGATACAGCTGGGAAAAGTCCAGGAACAGCTGTTTGCCTGCCGTTATGACGTCGCTTGGCATGGTTAATGTTAACAATGACCAGCGGGAGCGCTCTCATACAGCTGGTGACAACGTGCTGGACGAGCTCCGCCCTCCCTCGGCAAACTGAGAGAGAAGCAGAGGAAGTAAATATTGCGTCTCTTCTGTCGGCAGTGGATTTAGCTCTCAATCGGTAAACTCTTAATATACATTACTATTGAAATGCATTTTTACTTAACTTTACAACATTATTCAAACGTGATAGGAAGTTATGAGTCATCAGCCGTTTATATGCAGTACGTTTTTGCCTACAGATTATACAGTACATGGCAAAAGAGATCCGTTTTGCAGAGTTGGAGAAAGTAGAGTTTTTTTCAACCCCGTTAACGTTTGAAGGTGAGTTTAAACTACTAAATAAGATCCGATTCCTAAACACTGTCACAACAGCAGTCATATTGTATATTTTCAACAATACGTTTGTTTACCAATAGGTTATTGGGTTTGTGTTGCCGCTGTTTAAAGAGACTCCAATTGAATTGATTTACCGAGTGACTGAGTTCGTTTTTTCTCAAATGTAAACTACAGTATAAGATCCAACAATGTCACAACAGCAGTCATATTGTATATTTTCAACAATACGTTTGTTTACCAATAGGTTATTGGGTTTGTGTTGCCGCTGTTTAAAGAGACTCCAATTTAATTGATTTACCGAGTGACTGAGTTCGTTTTTTCTCAAATGTAATCAGGGACAGTGCATATCAATCAACAGTTATACATTTATAAATGAATACAAATTAAAAACTGTAAATATGCCAACATTAGCAGGGTTGCTAGTTTTCAGTTGTAGTCCCTGGGCTAGATGTTTAAAGCCCAACCTCCAGGTTAAACCCTACTGATCAATTATGGGTAGTTTACATCATTGGTATATAATTATATATATATATATATATATCTGTACATATCTCTTACCTACTCTTACTAGTTACACTGCTGGCCAGTATGACTTACTACCATAGTGTCTTTATACCTGTATCACTGTACATATTAATACTATATCTAAATCTGTACATATCTCTTACCTACTCTTACTAGTTACACTGCTGGCCAGTATGACTTATACCATAGTGTCTTTATACCTGTATCACTGTACATATTAATACTATATCTAAATCTGTACATATCTCTTACCTACTCTTACTAGTTACACTGCTGGCCAGTATGACTTATACCATAGTGTCTTTATACCTGTATCACTGTACATATTAATACTACAACTCTGTACATACATGTAGTACTCATAGTACTAATTTATATATGTTATACCCAGTTTAACCACCTGTACAGTGTATATTACTATTTCACGTTACTGCTACATAGTCACTCTGGTTGGATGCCAAACCTCTTTTAGTTGTACTGTACTTGTGCTGCATGATGACAATACATTACAATCTGCACTGAATTAGTCACAGAATGTTTTGGGACTAGAAGGTTTACAGGGTTAACCGGCTGTCGTGTGGCAGTGAAAGGGTTAACCTTCTGTGTATTGTTGAAGGTTTAGTCCACATTGTTTATTGAACAAAAATACAACATGAAGGTTGGCCTTTAAGCCAGAAACAATAGTACTGTTACATTTGCGACATACGATATGCAAATATACAGTAAGGAACCTGACGCAAACTTTGCCATCACAACCATTTAACTATTATAATAGTTAGGATCTATGGGTAACAGTACTGTATATTTGCATATCGTATATGTCACAAATGTAACAGTACTATATACCTGTATGTCATGTATGTCCCTACGTCATAAATGTCATGTATGTTGTGTGACACAATTTTTTATTCTGAGCAATTCAATCGTTTTTTTATAGAGCTCATCTGTGACGTCGGTACAGTGCGAAATGCAATCTTATAGTAACAAAACAATACACAAATTGAACATAGTTTTGAACGTTTTATTACAATAGTATTTACTGTCATGTTGCAATGTATAATCCAGCTAGCGTTCCAGTCAGATCCATTCTCCGTTCTTGTTGACAATTTTGGGGTCCGTGTCACCTGTACAAGAAAGATGACCCATGCGTTGAACAAAGTACCAACACTACGTTCATCAATCATAAATCTAAATGCCAAATCTTTTAAATCATGATTTTGTCTCAGTTTCATAAGAACAAGCAAGAGCTGCACACGCAGGGGCATTGTGTTAATTTGCCAATCAGTTCTGCTATATGTCAATGGGACTGAAGTTTGCTGTGAGAGGGCAGGCTGACTGCATCAGAATTTGGCAAGATACTAAAGAGAAAGAAAATTTCAGATGCCTTCATACAGTCCACATATTACCCCAAGCCCTTCACTGCTACAAGTTCAAGTTCTTTAATAGTTGTCATACAGAAGTACAGAATACTTTCATACAAAATGCTTCTTACTGTTACGCTCCAGAGACTGTGCTAGACAAGATAGTATCAAATAACATAATAACATAATATAGCATGAATTTAGAAGAAGAATGAGGTCACAGTTGTTCGGTATAGACATATGTACAATGTTCTGAGTTACCATATAATATACAATACACAATACTATGCAGTGTACTAATGTACAGTACTATCTAGTGCAAAGCAGAAATGGGATGAGGTACAATTTTAGGTACAATTTACAGTAAGGTGTACGAGTTGTAGTGCAATCCTTCATCCATAAATATAAAGTGTGGGGAGTGGGTGCTACAGTGTGTTTGTTTAAAGTGGGTGTGTGCTATAAAGTGTGTGTAGTGGGTGCTACAGTGTGTTTGTTTAAAGTGAGTGTGTGCGTGTGGATGTGTGTGCTATGTGTGTTTGGTGGTTGTTGTTGTGTAGTGTTCATTCATTGTTCGTTTAGCAGCCTGATGGCCTGGGGATAGAAGCTACTTCTGAGTCTTTCTGTGCTCGCCTTGAGACTCCTGTGTCGCTTGCCTGACGGCAGCAGTTCAAAGAGGCAGTTGTTCGGGTGGCTCGAGTCCTTAATAATTCTCTTAGCCTTCCCCTTGCAACGCTTGTTGTAAATGTTCTGGAGAGTGGGGAGCCCCCCTCCAATTGTGCGTTCGGCTGAACGTGTCACTCTTTGTAGTCTGCTTTGGTCTTTTGCAGTGCTATTCCCAAACCAGGAGGTGATGTTGCCGGTCAAGATGCTCTCTATTGTACATGAGTAGAAGTTCTTAAGGATCTTCTGGCTGACTTGGAACTTCCTTAGGCGCCTGAGGAAGTAGAGGCGTTGTCGTGCCTTCTTCACCACACTGTTAATGTGTATGGTCCATTTCAAGTCCTCGGATATGTGGGCTCCGAGGTACTTGAAGCTGTTGACTCTCTCAACCGGTGCCCCGTCGATGCTGAGGGGGCTGTAGTCCTTGACCCCCGACCTCCTGAAGTCCACAATCATCTCCTTTGTTTTGCTGACGTTCAGGGAGAGGCTGTTTTCCTGGCACCATCCCGCCAGGACCTTGACCTCTTCCAGGTAGGCCCTCTCGTCGTTGGCAGAGATCAGGCCCACCACCACTGTGTCGTCAGCAAATTTGACGATTGTATTGCTACTCCGCTGAGCCACACAGTCGTGTGTGTACAGGGAGTAGAGGAGGGGACTCAGAACACAGCCCTGGGGGGCCCCTATGTTGAGGGTGATGGATGAGGAGGTGCAGTTGCCTGCTCTCACCACCTGGGGTCTGCCAGTCAGGAAGTCCAAGACCCACTGGCAGAGGTCATAGCCCAAGCCCAGGTCCCTGAGCTTGGCTATGAGTATGGAGGGGACTATGGTATTGAATGCCGAGCTGTAGTCGATGAATAGCATTCTCACATAGTTCCCCTGCCTCTTGTCCAGGTGTGATGCTGCTGTGTGCAGCACATGGGATATGGCGTCCTCCGTGGACTACAGTGACTTTGTACTTTTTACAAGAAGAGATATATATATTGAGAGAGTTCACAGAGATATTCAGTTCATCAATGACATGATTGTAAAGTTGCACACATTCCATGATGCTCACTTTAGTCCAAAAACATAAATCATACCTCTTTCATTGTCACTCATGTCCTGTGTTGGATTGACCTGTGTCGTCTCTGTGAGGGCAGTAACATCTCCATACTCCACATACTGATAACACAGTTGGATGTATTGATAACAGAGCTAGAACTTAACGTTATGATGCAGAAATATGTGCGATATTGTTACCTTTTTTGGATGAGAGCAGACACGAGAGCCCGGATGGGAGATGGCTTCCCATCTCTGAAGTGCTTTGGGGTGATATTCCAATGTACAGTTTTGCTTGTTCAGTTGTACAGTGTCCCCCACCCACTCTTCCTACCCAACCTCCCCCCCAACATCCTCCAATGTACAGTTTCTATGTCAAATGTATATACTCTCTTTTCTGGACTCTTTTCGTATCACAAACAGTACTGTATTTGCAAATCTGGTATGTCATAGATGTAGCAGTACTGTCTATCTGTATGTCATGTATGTCATATATGTTATGATGAATTGAAAATGGGGGACCCTGATGTAAACAAGACGAAAGTCTTTCTCTGGTCTGCATCCCCTTAACAATTGTATGTATTGAGCTGTACTGTAATGTACCCATTCTGCAATCTGTTAATAAACTTTTCAATCAATCAATCAAGCAAGCTCACCTGTGACATACTGTACAGTGCAAAATACTTTCGTCTTGTTTACATCAGGGTCCCCCATTTTCAATTCATAATGACATACATGACATACAGGTAGACAGTACTGCTACTGTACATCTATACATTTATGACATATCAGTTTTGCAAATACAGTACTGTTTGTGATACAAAGTAGTATCTGACGCATCGCTACTGTCTCCGCCATCACAACCATTGAACTATTATAACTCTGTTACACCTATACACGGCTGGCCCATAGTAGGTAGTAATAGATAGTAATACATACTGTACTGTAGTCAGAAAAAAACGTTACCAAAATAATAACGTTTAGGCAAATCACAGACGCGGATACTACCACGTCTCTCTGAATCGTAGTGAGATAAGTTCGAGGTGTTTCATGTTTCATAAAAATACGAATTTCATAATATATTATAGCTTACTTGAATGAACCATCTCCCTCCCCACTTTACCAGCATATTTTAAATTCACAATAAAGTCTCTCTGTCTCGCGCAGTCCCAACGTTGACAGTGGCTCGTGTTATTGAAACAAAGGCAGTGTTGAATGAGGAATCAATAGACCGCCGCCGCGCCGGGCGACTTTGCGCCTCCTGGCGGCATAAAACAGAACAGCAGCCTGGGTCACAATTAATTAAAACGACGTGATATAACCGTGCGCACGTCGCGGCAAAGCGCCCAGGAATACTAAAAGCTTCATCTGTAGCTGTCGTATCTTTACGCTTATGAAAACATTAAATAATATGTATAGGCTATAGGCCGCCTATATTCTCAAATGGCTTAATGGCTATCCGAGTCCTCGATATCCTCGCGGACGGACCAGTATTTATATGATCATATCATATTCATATTCATATCATAGTTTACTCTATCAGCCTACCAGCATGTGATACGATCTTTGTTAGAACTCAACTCGTTATTATTTTGCGCATAGATTGCAGAAATACGGGAACGTTTTGATTTAGGCTTTGACACAGAATACAAGTCATGATATCACCCACACGATATATGCTCTGTGTCCAGAGCATGTATGCTTTTCATTCATGTAAGACACATTTATTGCAAGGGTTTTGTATACACATACACTCAACAAATAACCTCTGTCTGTTCTCGTTGCAATGCGTTTATATCGTGGGTGTTCATATGACTTGTATTCTGCTTACAGCTTCGGGGTTCCACTTATTACGTTTAACAATGGCAAAGCCTTTTAAATATAATCAAAACGTTCCCGTATTTCTGCAATATATGCGCAAAATAATAACGAGTTGAGTTACGCGGAGCGCAGTCAGTGCTTATTTCCGCGTTGTAAAAATATTCTACCACCGGGCGCCAACTACGCATGGTCCGACCTGTGCTTAAATATACGCACAAAGTCAAGCACAAGTTCAAATAGATAAATCCCACACTTTGCTTAGAAATGATCGTACGCACGGCTTAAGCACATATCTGTGCGTACGTCAAGTTGATAAATGAGGGCCAGGAACCTTCAGATTGCCGTTCTACCTCCTGAGCCATTTGTTGTTACATAGCTAACACCTCAGAGTGGATTATCTTACTGTTGGCCACTTCGGGAAACACAATCAGGCCGTGTTCTTTCTCATTTCATTTCAAACCTTTTCTTCAACTTGTAAGACATTGAGGTTACCC
This sequence comes from Notolepis coatsorum, assembly GCF_963971535.1. NCBI lineage: Eukaryota > Metazoa > Chordata > Actinopteri > Aulopiformes > Paralepididae > Notolepis > Notolepis coatsorum. Next base: position 44,026,620 of record NC_140165.1, read on the forward strand.
TCATTTACAGCAACAATGAGCTTACGAAACAAGACACAGCTTATCAAAAATAATAATAAAGAAATATATATATATATATATATATATATATATATATATATATATATATATTAGTGCTGTCAGGCGATTAAAAAAAATTATCTAATTAATTACGGGATTTGTAATTAATTAATCTAATTAATCGCATTTTAATCGCATAACCATTTTATGCCTGATATTCTATATTCTATAATCATATTTCAAATTGCATGTGTCCGGATGGCAGAATTCAGTACTGTATCTACAAAACCTTCTGTTTAATCATCTTCCATCTATTAATTTGCTTAGATTTTTCAGGTCTGGTCAATTTGAGCATGGTATTCAGTCAAAAATAAAAAAAAAAAATTTATTGATATTCTCAATACACACAATTGTTAAGGGGATGCAGACCAGAGAAAGGCTTTCGTCTTGTTTACATCAGGGTCCCCCATTTTCAATTCATAATGAATTGTAAGTAAGGGTGCAACTTGCACCGTGCAATCCATTCTTTGTGGATCTAGCCCACAGTATTTCTGACACTGGGAATACATTCCCTGAGATTCATAGATGTCCCTAGAATCAGATACCAAGAACATGCAAATGGACCATATTAAAAAAAAATGTAAATGTGTATTCTATATTCTTATGGAATGAATGAGATACAAAAAAAAAAAAAAAAAAAAAATTAATACATTTTGCGTTAATTTTCATTACACGATAATTTGCTGTGTAATTAATTAATCTAATTAACGCGATAAACTGACGGCCCTAATATATGTAACGGATGGTACCGTGAAGCGCAGTCACGATGGACTTGAGATTGGTTGTGAACTGACTGGGGCGAGTAGCGGTACTATGGGTTAAACTCACTCTCACCCTTAAAAGACACATAGACATGTTACAAAGCAGTGAATTCACCTCTTGGTATAGTGGTCTGTGCTGTCGACCCGTGGTGCGGTAGACCATGGGTTCGAAACTCCCTCGGGGCATCGAAGTTTAAGGTGACGATATGACAACCGTATATCAAATCAAATCAAATCAAATTTATTTATAAGGCCCGACAACACACGTTAATGTCCCCATGGGCCGTACAGGTCTTCTTTAAACAAAGATGTCAGCACTCCAGGACAGCAACTCACAGGGGGACAGGGAGACGGGACAGGCGTTAGACAGCTCATGTGATTGTAGTGGGCGGACATAGCAATAGATACAAGTGGTAAGCATATATGTGAATGGAGTAGATATATGAAGTAAGCATATTATGTGAATAGAATAGAAGTACTTAACCCAGCAATGAAACCGCATTGACTGTTAATCTGTTAACAGTCTGTTAATACTGTTAATCAGTTGACAGGACCACGGGCAGACGACGGTAAATAACTTATCCAGGGCCTCGGTGGTGCATGTAGAACAGTCACTGCAATGTTGGCCAAGACCCCGAGGCATCCATCACCTTAGTCAGCGCTAGAAGACGGGCACTCAGAGAGATGGGGGAGGGAAGGGGGGTATATATACTGTATATATAAAAAAAAAGACAGTTAGTTACATGTCGACACAGTGTTCGAAGATCATACTTTTAAATGCAGCAAAATAAGGAAGAACCTTCAGCTTCAGAGTCAGTTGGAGGGCATTCCAGGTGTTGGAAGCATAAAAGGAAAAGCTGTTTTTTACTAGTTCAGAGCAAACTCCAGGAACTCTAACAATCAAAAACACGTTATTTTGGCTGTGATCAGTACCGACATTTAGCAAGAGATATTACCCTTGCAATGTTTTTATTGGTTGGCAGCGGGTGAATTCACATAGACACACACCCCCACACCCTCCCCCTCCCAAACAGCACAATTTCCAGCTGACTTTAAAATGACTGGCTCATGGTTGAGTGGTTTCATTCTGTAACAATAACCCCCCCCCCCCCCCCCCCCAAAAAAGCTACTTTCAAGGACGAACGTTCATGTAAACCTTGACTGTTAACTTCAGCATTTTTTAAGGTAACTTTATAAGAGCCATTTATTCAAACCATTATGAGAGTGTAATGGAATTCTCAAACCGCTGCTACTGCATTTACTTACAATGGTGATAACAAATAAGGCTTTCACACTGCACTCCTACGCAGAGAGTTGGACGACATTCCCCCGTCATACAGCACTGCCCAAAGGGGAAGTAAACTAACCGGTGCATATTTACATTTAACATATTGAATAAATGATATTCTCCCATGGTCTCTGTGAATATTCTTTTCTGATTGGCCGGCAGGTGTGTGTTAAAACGGTTTAATCACCGTTCTAAATTCATCTGCTTACCCAACCCGTAACCGTGGTAACATTAAAGAGCACAGCTGCCAACGCTTTACTTGTTATCAACTGCGGCGTAGCACAGCTTTATTTATCAACTTGATAAACAAATAACCAGGAAGGAAAACACACCAATGTGTCATTTGGCAACAATATAAAATAAGATAAGATAATATATGCCTTTATTGATTAAAAGCACACTTATTCAATCAATATCTATCTGAAATGAAGAAGGAAAAATAAATACTAACCTTCATACTGTCTTTTACTAGTATGCACTCTGCTACTTAGGAATCGACCTTCCCTATATTACTACCTACTATGCTAATATGTCTATACTACTATGCACTCAAGACTGTAGCACTCAAGTTCGAAGTGTGAAGAACAATCTTATTCCCTTAGCTGCCAGAGTTGTACCCTTCCTGCTGACTTGTTCTACAGAACTTGTAAGTTGCTTTGGAAAAAAGTGTCAGATAAATGACTAAATGTAAATGTCAGACACTAATTGATCTGAATATAAAAACATGATAAAAAATAAACAGTTTAAACAAAGGTGCAGATGAGGGTCTATATGCCCTATCGGTTCTATTACACGTTACAATAAATATAGGCAATAACGAGTTTGTATCTGAATATATACTATGAGTAAAGTAAACAGTATACCACTGCTGTCGGGACAAAACCTCATAACTAAATTTTTTTTAAATTTTTTTGTATTATATAAATCAACTCTGTAGATCATCCTCCATATGTGTGTGTGGGTTTTACAAAGTTTAAACAATGGGAAAGCATTAAACCGATCATCTGTCTAAACCTCCTAACTCTATTCACCCTCAAATCTGTGTTCGTTTTTTTCATCTGCTGAAAAGTTGGGTTTTTGGAGTTATGAGGTTTTGTCCCGATAGCAGCGATACACAAAATAAAATAATTCGCAAATTTCAATTGCAGAGGTAAACCACCCTCTTTCTTTCCACCTTTCTTTCCTCCGACTCAGTTTCTTCCCCCAGGCCATCAGAACACTGAACACTGATCTCTCCACACACAAGCACACATGCACACACACAGACTCACACACACAACACATCCTCACTTGCACTCTCTCACGCATTATAATATAGTACTCATTACCTTTATTTCTTAAGCTTAGCATTGTATTTTATTCTCATTACTTTTGATCATTTATATTCTATTTTATTATTTGTATTTTTGCACAATCGAGGCAGGCATGGCCACCTTCATTTCACCACGTCTTGTGTATATGTGACAAATAATAATGAATCTTGAATCTAATTTGGCCATGGATGTTCTGCAGGCTGGGATGTACATTACAGCTGTAGAGGCATCTCTACTTAGGAAAGTGACACCCACCCCCGGACATTTCTGATTGAATATTGACTCAATGTTCACCTGTGCCATGAAGTACTTAGCTATAAAAGCACCTATGGTGCCTCTTAAGCCCTTAAGAGCCCCTTTTTAAGATGCTGCAGTAGGCCTGTTGACAGGCCCTGTTACTTGAGTTCATCAGTGCATGCAGAACAGTTTACAGTGATGTTTACAGTGGGTAAGCAACTTGCATTACAACAATGTTTGATTGGAATTCTGGATTCTATCAAACTCGCTCAAATAAGATAAGATAAGAGATACGATATTCCTGTATTGATCCCCTTGGGGAAATGCAGGCATCATAGCAGCATGGGGGAGGGGGGAGGGGAGGTACAGGTAGTAGAAGACATGATACAGGTCATAGAATTATAGTACAGTGGAGAAGTAAAAATATGTTTTTTATAAAAATAGGCAGTGTAAACAATATTACAATATAATTAACTGGACATGCGCATATGGGCAAGTAGGCAGTATAAAAAGGTCAAGGTAGGGAATGTATTCCCTCTCAGTTATATTTGCCCTACAATAAATATAGTTACTTACAATATATAATCTAAATGACTTAGCATGCTTAAGGTTCCCCAAGCTTTTTCTAATTCAGGAAACACTTAATAATCTTCCATATTCTTGGGGTTTTTGCTGCCCTGTAATGGACGCCTGGTGGTACTAAATCCAGATTTAGTTTAGTTTAGTTTATTTATTTAGCACATTATTTTAACTCTGCCATTGAAAAGAGGAGATTTGGCCCGATCCATAGATGTATGACGTGGCTATAATACGGTCAATAATAGGCCTGATATTCTATATTCATATTTCAAATTGCATGTGTCCGGATGGCAAAATGCAGTACTGTATCTACAAAAAACCCTGTAAATCATCTGCCCTTTGTTAATTTGCTTAGATTTTTTACACTTTATCTTAGGACGTTTTCACCGTTGGTCCCTGTTAGCATGGTGTTATTCACCGTCAAAGATGAAAAAATCCAGCTGTCAGCGGTACCTCCGGCTTGGTCGTCCCTACAAACATGCATGGGAAGCCAGTGGGGTATGAGTTCTGGCCGTTGCAATAGCGACTCCTACTGGTCGGTTGCGGATCTGGGGCGGATCTCTGCATGCATCACGTTCTCCCAGTGTAGAGCCATATGAAATCCACGTTCACGGAATCGCGGAATTGAGCAATAAAAACGGAATCAACTGTAAACGTGGAATATTGCAGAATTTGCCCTAATCTGGACTGAAATTCCGTGTTCGGGAGAACATGGAACGTTTGGTCCAACGCGAACATGACCGAGGACGCTACAGCGTGTTACACACAACGCACAGCAATTTCCAAGCGTCTAGCTGCGTCTGTGTTAACGTTAACGTCGGAAGAAATTCCACACTAAGCCCTAAATTCAGAGCAGCACAGTATCCTAATGACTTGTATATGACCGGCGATAAGGTGTTTTGCCAATTCTGTCAACATGCTGTGGACTGGACTCACAAAACACGTGCAAAGATCACTCTCCAAAAGCCATGTCAGGAACACGGAAAAACACTGTGCTTCAAAACAGAGTAGGGTATATCTGCAGTGCTGCAGCCACATACACACCAGCTCTCTAACGATGATCCCTGGTGATCACAATAGATACAGCTAGAGGGCGAGGCTAATCACTGACACTATTGTGATGAAATAGCTATGTAACGTTGCAGTACATAAAGTACACAGGACTAGAAATGATAGCTTCTTGCTAAATCTGGTGCACCCATCTATTTGTTTAATGCCAGTACCCACTGTCCTTTATAAACTAAACTAAAGGTGCCTAAATTATGCATTACTATATTTCATCGCAATAGAATAGATATAGCTAGGCTACTTACATTGTGATAATATCAGTAGTAGCTAGCTGTATTTATTGTTTGTTTACACTTGAAATGTGTATTTTTATTTGGCCACACTATTATTTGAAAAATATTGTGTAAAATTGAACTGTATTTCTGAGTTGCAGCACTTAAAAACATTAAATGGACTGTTATATCTTATTAAAATGTGGACATTTATTCATTCCCACTTATTAGACACTATTTCTGATGGTAAAATGAGTGTACAGAGCAAAATACAGAATTATGAAATATTCAAATGGAAAAAACGGAATTTGGAAAAAAATTCAATGGAATTTGGAAATAAATAAAAACGGGTTTCATATGGCTCTATCCCAGTGAAACTCCTCCCTGTCAGGTGAAAAGAAGCAGCCGGCAACTCCACGTCTATCGGAGGAGGCCTATGGTAGGCTACACCCTCCCCAGACAGACAGTAGGGCAGCATGTGGTAGTCTACACTCTCCCCAGACAGACAGTAGGGCAGCATGTGGTAGTCTACACCATCCCAAGACAGACAGTAGGGCAGCAGGTGGTAGTCTACACCCCCCCCCCCCCAGACAGACAGTAGGGCAGCATGTGGTAGTCTACTCTACACCCTCCCCAGACTGACAGTAGGGCAGCATGTGGTAGTCTACACCCTCCCCAGACAGACAGTAGGGCAGCATATGGTAGTCTACACTCTCCCCAGACAGACAGTAGGGCAGTATGTGGTAGTCTACACCCTCCCCAGACAAACAGTAGGGCAGCATATGGTAGTCTACCCCCTCCCCAGACAGACAGTAGGGCAGCATATGGTAATCTACACCCTCCCCAGACAGACAGTACGGCAGCATGTGGTAGTCTACCCCCTCCACAGACAGACAGTAGGGCAGCATATGGTAGTCTACACCCTCCCCAGACAGACAGTAGGGCACCATGTGGTAGTCTACCCCCTCCCCAGACAGACAGTAGGGCAGCATGTGGTAGTCTACACCCTCCCCATACAGACAGTAGGGCAGCATGTGGTAGTCTACTCTACACCCTCCCCAGACAGACAGTAGGGCAGCATGTGGTAGTCTACACTCTCCCCAGACAGACAGTAGGGCAGCATGTGGTAGTCTACACCCTCTCCAGACAGACAGTAGGGCAGCATGTGATAATCTACCCCCTCCCCAGACAGACAGTAGGGCAGCATGGGGTAGTCTACCCCCTCCACAGACAGACAGTAGGGCAGCATGTGGTAGTCTACACCCTCCCCAGATAGACAGTAGGGCAGCATGTGGTAGTCTACTCTACACCCTCCCCAGACAGACAGTAGGGCAGCATGTGGTAGTCTACACTCTCCCCAGACAGACAGTAGGGCAGCATGTGGTAGTCTACACTCTCCCCAGAAAGACAGTAGGGCAGCATGTGATAATCTACCCCCTCCCCAGACAGACAGTAGGGCAGCATGGGGTACTCTACACCCTATCCAGACAGACAGTAAGGCAGCATGTGGTAGTCTACACCCTCCCCAGACAGACAGTAGGGCAGCATGTGGTAGTCTACTCTACACCCTCCCCAGACAGACAGTAGGGCACCATGTGGTAGTCTACACTCTCCCCAGACAGACAGTAGGGCAGCATGTGGTAGTCTACACTCTCCCCAGACAGACAGTAGGGCAGCATGTGTTAGTCTACACCCTCTCCAGACAGACAGTAGGGCAGCATGTGATAATCTACCCCCTCCCCAGACCGACAGTAGGGCAGCATGTGGTAGTCTATACCCTCCCCAGACTGACAGTAGAGCAGCATGTGGTCCGTAGGGTAGCATGTGGTCAGTAGGTCAGCACAACGACCAGGAGGGAATTGGCATGATGACTCAATTCGGGGATGGGACAAAAAGTACTAGTACAGTAGTAAAAATAAATACATTTAAAGATCACGAAACACTGAGCCAAAACATATTTCATATCCTTGGCTTCTTACAGACATTTCATAGCTCCAATTTCCTTGTGTTATTACTGTGGTATGGATACCAGGCATTTTAACCCACATGTTGAAAGCATTTCACAACCCACAAACCAAGCCAGACCATTGATACTGTCAAAGGTCGTAGGAGAGCAGCACTGTAAGTGGATGTTATCGTTACTTCAGGGGCATTTTACTGCAGTAAGAGTTATTGGCTTGAACATTTCTAACATTTCTTTGGAAGTGACACATGACACATGCAAAAGCATGACATCAAATATCAAAGACAGGACTCTAACCTATAATGTGAACTACTGTACACACACACACACATACACACACACACACACGCTCGCGCATATATATATATATATATATATATATATATATATATATATATATATATATATATATATATATATATATATATATATATATATATATATATATATATATATATATATATATGTATAATTAATTTTTAAATGTGTCTGTAATACATTTACTTCACACAGGTCAATGAGAGTACAGGAGTAAATTAAAACTAAATGGAGAGGGTTTTTCCACTGGTCAGAGGGGGACCAATCTGGTGCACAATACGCTGCACACCCGATGACAGCCCTCCCCCTCTGGACTCAATCTCTCTCCCTCTCTCTTTCTCCCTCTCTCTTTCTCCCTCTCTCTTTCTCCCTCTCACACACATATACACACACACACATATACACACACATATACACGCACACACATATACACGCACACACATATACACGCACGCACACACACACACACACACACACACACACACACACACACACACACACACACACACACACACACACACACACACACACACACACACACACACACACACACACACACACACACACACACACACACTCCCATGCCATTTTGTACATACATAAGCTTTGCATATTTTATTCTGTATCTTCATTATTGCTTTGCACTTTACTGCTACTTTTCACTTTGGTTAGACGCCAATTTAATAATTTTGTTGTAGCCTACTGAGTCGCCGACTGCTTCTTTTCACCTGACAACTAGGCGAGCTGTAACGCAAGCGGAGGTTCACACTGTCTCCCCCAGATCCCCCTCCTGCTGAACAGGCGCCCCGACCGACCAGTAGGAGTCGCTATTGCAACAACCAGGACTCCCACCGGCTAGGGACAACTGACCAAGCCGCAGGTTCCCCTGGCACATTACGTGACATATTAGCCCGCTTGGAATCAATTCAAATCAATTCGAGCAGTGGTGACGTGTCTGTGTCAGTCACCGTTTGCTGAAACTTGAGCGCCGCATAAGACGACTACAGCTGCCTCACTGTCTCTGGTTACACACTAGGTATAGACCCCTCGAGGGCAGGTATGGACATGAAGCCCGTCCGTCCTTTATACTCCCTCACCACACGCTGACAGCATGGTAATCGGGTACAGCTTAACAGAGAGTGATGAGCAGCACTTTTGGGGTGTCTCCAGTAACCCCCACAGGTGCTCTTTTGTGGGCCGGGAACAACATCTTCAATAACAAATTTAATCCAAAGCTTCGTGCATTCACTTATTATGAATGAATGAATGATCACGGCATTTATATAGCGGCTTTTCTAGACACTTAAAGTGTTTTACGGTGTAGGGGGGTAATTCTTCACTTCCGTCACTGTGTAGCGCCCAACCTTGGGCTACGCGGACTCAATAACTGCCATACACTGGCACCAGGCACACATCACACTACACAATGGGTCAAAGGATTAGGAGACTCTTTCCCATGAGGATTGATATCAGGCAATTAAGGGGAAGGGATGATTAGGTGGCTTTGATGTCAGATTCCCTGATCGAACACCCTACACTTTGCGATACGAGACGTCTGAACAAACAAATGGTAAATGGTAAATGGACTGCATTTATATAGCGCTTTTATCTAAAGTACCTAATTACAACGTATGCCTCACATTCACCCATTCACTCACACATTAACACACCGACGGTGGAGGCAGCCATGCAAGGTGTCAACCTGCTCGCCGGGAGCAATTAGGGGGCGGTCAAGTGTCTTGCTCAAGGACACTTTGACGTGCAGCCGGGAGGAGCCGGAGCTGGAATCGAACCAGGATTACCAGACGACTGCTCCTCTACCTCCTGAGCAACTGTCGCCCCCCCAACTCCTGAGCCCACTATCGAATACAGTGGGATAAACGTGTCCTCTGAAGGACAGCACTCACAACTCTACGCTGTCCCTGTGACTGTGACAGGGGGCGTCATCACTGTGACAGGGGCGTCATCACCATGACAGGGGGCGTCATCACCGTCACAGGGGGCGTCATCACTGTGACAGGGGCGTCATCACCATGACAGGGGGCGTCATCACCGTCACAGGGGCGTCATCACCGTGACAGGGGGTGTCATCACCGTGACAGGGGGTGTCATCACTATGACAGGCGGCGTCATCACTGTCACAGGGGCGTCATCACTGTGACAGGGGCGTCATCACCGTCACAGGGGGCGTCATCACTGTGACAGGGGGCGTCATCACTGTGACAGGGGCGTCATCACTGTGACAGGGGCGTCATCACTGTGACAGGGGCACCATCACAGGGGGCGTTATCACTGTGACAGGGGCGTCATCACCGTCACAGGGGGCGTCATCACTGTGACAGGGGCGTCATCACTGTGACAGGGGGCGTCATCACTGTGACAGGGGCGTCATCACTGTGACAGGGGGGGTCATCACTGTGACAGGGGGGGGTCAGCACCGTGACAGGGGGCGTCATCACTGTGACAGGGGCGTCATTACTGTGACAGGGGCGTCATCACTGTGACAGGGGCGTCATCACTGTGACAGGGGCATCATCACCGTCACAGGGGGCGTCATCACTGTGACAGGGGCGTCATCACTGTGACAGGGGGCATCATCACTGTGACAGGGGCGTCATCACTGTGACAGGGGGGGTCATCACTGTGACAGGGGGCGTCATCACCGTGACAGGGGGCGTCATCACTGTGACAGGGGCGTCATCACCGTGACAGGGGGCGTCATCACTGTGACAAGGGGGCGTCATCACTGTAACAGGGGGCGTCATCACTGTGACAGGGGCGTCATCACCGTGACAGGGGGCGTCATCACTGTGACAGGGGCGTCATTACTGTGACAGGGGCGTCATCACCGTGACAAGGGGGCGTCATCACTGTAACAGGGGGCGTCATCACTGTCACAGGGGCGTCATCACTGTGACAGGGGCGTCATCACTGTGACAGGGGGCGTCATCACTGTGACAGGGGCGTCATCACTGTGACAGGGGGGGTCATCACTGTGACAGGGGGGGTCATCACCGTGACAGGGGGCGTCATCACTGTGACAGGGGCGTCATCACCGTGACAGGGGGCGTCATCACTGTGACAAGGGGGCGTCATCACTGTAACAGGGGGCGTCATCACTGTGACAGGGGCGTCATCACCGTGACAGGGGGCGTCATCACCGTGACAAGGGGGCGTCATCACTGTGACAGGGGCGTCATCACCGTGACAGGGGGCGTCATCACCGTGACAGGGGGCGTCATCACTGTGACAGGGGCGTCATCACCGTGACAGGGGGCGTCATCACCGTGACAAGGGGGCGTCATCACTGTAACAGGGGGCGTCATCACTGTCACAGGGGCGTCATCACTGTGACAGGGGCGTCATCACTGTCACAGGGGCGTCATCACCGTGACAGGGGGTGTCATAACTGTCACAGGGGCGTCATCACCGTGACAGGGGCGTCATCACTGTGACATGGGGCGTCATCACTGTGACAGGGGCGTCATCACTGGCATAGGGGCGTCATATCCGTGACAGGGGCATCATCACCGTGACAGGGGGCGTCATCACCGTGACAGGGGCGTCATCACCGTGACAGGAGGCGTCATCACTGTGACAGTGGCGTCATCACCGTGACAGGGGGCGTCATCACTGTGACAGGGGCATCATCACTGTGACAGGGGACATCATCACTGTGACAGGGGGCGTCATCACTGTGACAGGGGTGTCATCACTGTGACAGGGGGCGTCATCACAGTGACAGGGGGCGTCATCACTGTGACAGGGGCGTCATCACTGTGACAGAGGCGTCATCACCGTGACAGTGACGGTGCGTCATCACTGTGACAGGGGCGTCATCACTGTGACAGGGGCGTCATCACTGTGACAGGGGTGTCATCACTGTGACAGGGATGTCATCACCGTGACAGGGGCATCATCACCGTGACAGGGGCGTCATCACCGTGACAGGGGCGTCATCACCGTGACAGGGGGTGTCATCACTGCAGAGTCCAGAGGACAGAGTGCTCCCTGCTGGACGACAACAACACCAGAGGACAGAGTGCTCCCCGCTGGACGACAACAACACCAGTGGACAGAGTGCTCCCTGCTGGACGACAACAACAACAGAGAACAGAGTGCTCCCCGCTGGACAACATCAACACCAGAGGACAGAGTGCTCCCCGCTGGACAACATCAACACCAGAGAGGACAGAGTGCTCCCTGCTGGACGACAACAACACCAGAGGACAGAGTGCTCCCCGCTGGACGACAACAACACCAGAGGACAGAGTGCTCCCTGCTGGACGACAACAACTACAGAGGACAGAGTGCTCCCCGCTGGACGACAACAACACCAGAGGACAGAGTGCTCCCTGCTGGACGACAACAACACCAGAGGACAGAGTGCTCCCCGCTGAACAACATCAACACCAGAGGACAGAGTGCTCCCTGCTGGACGACAACAACTACAGAGGACAGAGTGCTCCCCGCTGGACGACAACAACACCAGAGGACAGAGTGCTCCCCGCTGAACGACAACAACTACAGAGGACAGAGTGCTCCCTGCTGGACAACATCAACACCAGAGGACAGAGTGCTCCCCGCTGGACGACAACAACACCAGAGGACAGAGTGCTCCCCGCTGGACGACAACAACAACAGAGGACAGAGTGCTCCCTGCTGGACAACAACAACACCAGAGGACAGAGTGCTCCCTGCTGGACAACATCAACACCAGAGGACAGAGTGCTCCCTGCTGGACAACAACAACACCAGAGGACAGAGTGCTCCCCGCTGAACAACATCAACACCAGAGGACAGAGTGCTCCCCGCTGGACAACAACACCACTTTCCAACAACGGCTGGTGAGCTTCCGCTGCTGCCCAGCTGCCCAGCCCACGCTCTGAGCGCCCTGGGATTGGTGCTGTTTGGTCCTCTGGCCTTGTTCACACTAATCCTGGAGCTCCTTACGCACCTGGCTGGTAGCGACGGTTAGGGGTGTGGTGGTGACTGCTGACTACAGGGGTAGCTACCTTGGGGGCTCATATATTGCAGGTGGTGTTTCTAAAAGTGCTTGATTTATAATAACATTCTAAAAGTTAAATTTGTCGTCAAATTTGCTGACGACACAGTGGTGGTGGGCCTGATCTCTGCCAACGACGAGAGGGCCTACCTGGAAGAGGTCAAGGTCCTGGCGGGATGGTGCCAGGAAAACAGCCTCTCCCTGAACGTCAGCAAAACAAAGGAGATGATTGTGGACTTCAGGAGGTCGGGGGTCAAGGACTACAGCCCCCTCAGCATCGACGGGGCACCGGTTGAGAGAGTCAACAGCTTTAAGTACCTCGGAGCCTACATATCCGAGGACTTGACATGGACCACACACATTAACAGTGTTGTGAAGAAGGCACAACAACGCCTCTACTTCCTCAGGCGCCTAAGGAAGTTCCAAGTCAGCCAGAAGATCCTTAAGAACTTCTACTCATGTACAATAGAGAGCATCTTGACCGGCAACATCACCTCCTGGTTTGGGAATAGCACTGCACAAGACCAAAGCAGACTACAAAGAGTGACACGTTCAGCCGAACGCACAATTGGAGGGGGGCTCCCCACCCTCCAGAACATTTACTACAAGCGTTGCAAGGGCAAGGCTAAGAGAATCATTAAAGACTCCAGTCACCCGAACAACTGCCTCTTTGAACTGCTGCGGTCAGGCAAGCGATACAGGAGTCTCAAGGCGAGCACAGAAAGACTCAGAAGAAGCTTCTATCCCCAGGCCATCAGGCTGCTAAACGAACAATGAATGAACACTACACAACAACAACCACCAAACGCACATAGCACACACATCCACACGCACACACTCACTTTAAACAAACACACTGTAGCACCCACTCCACACACTTATAGCACACACCCACTTTAAACAAACACACTGTAGCACCCACTCCCCACACTTTATATTTATGGATGAAGGATTGCACTACAACTCGTACACCTTACTGTAAATTGTACCTAAAATTGTACCTCATCCCATTTCTGCTTTGCACTAGATAGTACTGTACATTAGTACACTGCATAGTATTGTGTATTGTATATTATATGGTAACTCAGAACATTGTACATATGTCTATACCGAACACTGTGACCTCATTTTCTTCTTCTAAATTCATGCTATATTATGTTATTATGTTATTTGATACTATCTTGTCTAGCACAGTCTCTGGAGCGTAACAGTAAGAAGCATTTTGTATGAAAGTATTCTGTACTTCTGTATGACAACTATTAAAGAACTTGAACTTGATTATGTCCTTTTTTGTGCAGTTTCAATGAATAGATTGTTATTATGGATGACACTTGTTAGATATGTGATATTTGTATAGTGGGTATAGTGATATTTGTATGTGGGAATGGGTTTTGAACTAAACATTTACTGAGATGGACATTGGCAAGTAAAAGGGGAGGAGCATACCTGTTAGCACAATGCTTCACACCTGTATGAAGTCCTTGGACTGAAAGCTCTTATGTACTGTAAGATGTCAAACACCATTGCTGTAATTACCCTGAAAAATGTCTGTTGACCAAACCATTGGTTTAAAATATTCCTACATAAAGTATTCCTACATAAAGTGAAGTAGCAAGAATACCAGTGTGCTCTGGAATCCCTTCCAAAGTCAACATAAAGGTCCTTCTTTGAGAACCTGGAGAAAATGAAGGTGTGCAAACTGTGGGAATCTACATTGACATTGAGAGTTTTTTCTTTTTCTTTTTTTTATCCTCTTTTTCTCCGCCTGGTCTTCTATGTTTTTCTCCCCCTCCCAATTTAGTCATTATGCCAATTCCCCCCCTCCCCTACCTGGTCGTTGTGCGCATGTTCCCCCTACTGGTCGGTACAAGGGAACCCTGAAGTCTACCACATGCTTTCTCCGACACATGCGGTGACAGCCAGTGGCTCTCTTTTCACCTGGCAGCGAGGACTCTCATTGGTGAAGTGTAGCGTGTGGGAGGTCACGCTGCCTTCACCACTTCCTGCCTTTCGCTGAGCAGGCGCCCAGACCTGACCTGTAGGCGTCGCTGTCCACAACGCCAGATTACCACCCACGACTTCCCTCCCGCTAACTCAACCAAACGAGTTAGTATTGACATTGAGAGTTTAACCTTCTGGAGCCTTGGGCTATTTTCAATGTTTTGGCTACTTTAGATTTTGACTTCATAATTCATATATAAAAAATTGTTTAACATGGTATGTTTTGTATCATTCTTTTCAGCACAGTCTCGCCTATAACTATTTATATTTAATTTAGCATCAACTTGAAATGATCATCGACAGCAGTTGAAAGGCTTCGGAAATGTCGCTCCATTTCCGCACTACAACTCGTCAAACCAATGACATCACTTGATCATGTCGCCGTGTTTGGCGACTCGTAAGATATTTACTTCAAGAGTTAAAATATGTTTCTGCCCAAGTCTGACTGTTATTCTGGTGCAACCACACTCTGTCCTCACATAGAGTGGGCTCCCCCGACCGTGGGCCCGGAAAATATGAAAACGTGATGTTCTAGGGCGGCTGGGTGGCGCAGCGGACATTGCGCTCGTCACCAACGCAAGAGACACCGGGTTCGCCTCCAGCTTGGGCCGGCCGTCACACTATCTCATTGGGAGAGCTAGCGGGTGGAAGTCGATGGGTGGTAATCTGGACGTTGTGGACAGCGACTCCTACAGGTCGGTTGGGCGACGCCTGCACAGCAGAGACAGGAAATGGCAGGGGTAGTGTGAGCCTCCCACGCGTTACACCTCGCCAATGAGAGTCTGCGCTGGCAGGTGAAAAGATGTAACAGGCTGCCTCCACGTGTATCGGAGGGGACACGTGATGCAAGGCTTCTATCATCCCTACAATCGACCAGTGGGGGGCATATGCGAGCAATGTTCAAGACAGGGAGGGAGAATTGGCACGAGAGGTAAATTGGGATGTGGAGAAAAATCACAGAAAAAAGGAGGAGAAAAAGTAGATAAAAAAAAAGAAAACGTGATGTTCTTTAACACATTGAGTGCCAACGACGATAAATCTCGCTGTTGGCCGCCATGCGTTGAGTGCCAACAACGACAAATCTCGTTATTTAATCGTTATTTCGATATCCATAAATGTTTCATCAATCCAGCCTCACGTTATCATTGGGACTGTCTCTGAGCTTGAAAAGGGCAAATACAGCCCCCTATCGTCTCCCGGATGGTATTGCACCCATTGGAATGGACTCAATGAAAATCCATGTGAAGAAAAAACTCTGGATTCCACATTTTACTTCTCAGGCATGTAACCCGAGACTATTGCATTCATTGGGGCAACCGAAAGCAGCGTGGATTATCTGTTTCGAGGTCTAATGTTGGATCAATAAACGCGAAAGAAGCATTTTATATAAAAGTATTCTGTACTTCTGTATGACAACTAATAAAGAAACTTGAAACTTGAAACTTGAACATCTGATCTGAGGTAAGGAATCTATTTTACCAGTTTTGGGGTAATCAGAGATTTTTTTCACATATTTCACAACATGTCTGTGTGTGGCTGTGTGTGCGTGTATGACGTTAGCGCTGACCAGGTCATGGATAATTGTTTTTTCAGCCCGCTTCTCTAGCGTGGATAAGTACACATATACTATCGATAATCTTGCGTTTATTTGAAAACTATTCATAAATCAGCGGGAAAATGACAACGTGTTGTGTGTATTCCAGTAAAGGGCGATTCCTGCGGAATCTTATATTTTTTCTAGAAATGTCCAAAACTATACTCGTATTCAAAACGGTATAAAACGGAAATGTACTGATGAAAAAACAATCCGTTTCGTACATGTTGACTACAAGCAAGTAATTGATAAGCGACGGGCGTATTAGACACATAGCCATAATTTAAGATATAGTTTATGTGTTCACAAATGTGCTCGCCCTCTCATTGACTAAAGCGCTGGCACTCAAGAGATAAATAGCGCACCCCCTGCTGGCAATCAAAGTGTTAATGCGGGTCTTTAATGAAGAAAAAATAATCTAACTCAAATTACTCAAATGAAAAACTAGTGTGAGCAGCTTCTGGACGACAGAGAAACCACATCAGGCATTGATTGGCCAGCTCACAAGAGAAGATTATATTTCTCCTCGAGACTCAACCGTCGTTTGTTGATGCGTAATCAATACGATGTGAACACACACATTTCATGTGTTTTTTTTCCCCAAACATTGTGGTCACTGGAATTCTCTGATCTCAATGCCAAAAAGGGTTGGGTGCCGCCGCACGCCACCCATCTGCTGCTCCCGCCCCCCTTCTGCCCCCCGCCCAACCTTTTAATGTCATGTTGATACGGTATAGATACACTCGTACCTTTGTTCTCTGTGTTTGAGGTCACACCTATTGTCTACACATTCTATACAGGGCCAGTACGGGTCCCTGAAGGGCCCTTGAGTTTATTCACATGGTGCTTGTCTGGGTTCTAGGATGGAGGCCTGGGTTTGACGTTACAGTGTATAGTCAACATGAGCTCTTGTGTGGTCCCTGAACACCGTTGCGCAAAAGTATCATGGTAGTTTTAAAAACATATCATGATATTTACAGGTTGTATAAATTATGCAAATGCCATGATATTACAGTATCGTGGTATTGGGGTTTACATTGGATGATACCATGATATTATTTAACTACAAAATTGGTACCATGGACCATGGTGATACATGACTTTTACCAGGGCACTGCCATGGTACATTGTTTATACAATGGCTGGTACCATCGTAAAACTGAAAGCTCAACTGGATGCTCAACGACAATAACACTATGTAACAAACCATCAAATACACTCACAGCACACACATCCACACGTACACACTCATTTTAAATAAACAACTCAATGTAGCACCCACTTTACCCACTTTAGACACTTTAACACACTTTATATTTATTGGTAAAGAGATTTGCACTACAACTCATACTCACCCTAAGTTTTACCTCATCCCATTTCTGCATTGTACTGTATATTGTATTGTAACTCAGTTACTAATTTCTTCTTTTTTTTCTACTCTGTGTTGTATATTGTTGTATATATATATATGTAGGCCTATATTGAACACTTTTGTTTACACTTGTTTACGTACTTTTGACTTTCTATTTTATACGTATCTATTTTTATTTTTATCTAGCACACTCTCAGGAGCAGAACAGAAAAAAGCATTTCATATAAAAGTATTCTGTATTTTTGTATGACAACTAATAAAGAAACTTGAAACTTGAAACTTGAAAGCACCATGGACCTGCCGTGAGACTTTGTAAAGGACGTTGGAGTTGGAATGTGGCACACGCGTGTGTCGGAACAGGTACTTGAAGGAAGACTTGTGACATTTTTAAGTTTAGCTCATATAATTTATTCGCCAGGCACTTGAAGCATTTATTTGGAGAAAATGTAGCTACCCTAATAAAGCATTGTACCCTTGGCGTTCCATTACCACTGTGAACCCTGATCTAACTTGATTGACCTGTTTACCTGTCCCTCTTAAGTAGCTTCCATGGTAGAAGAAAAACAATCATATCCCTACAGGGTGGAGGACGAGCAGTACCCATTGGTTTAAACAGTAACATAAACTGTGTTTAGAGGAAATTTTTCAGCTAACTGAAATACAAAAAGAGAAACCAAATTTGAAGAGAAATAGAAGCCTAATAGATTAGATTAGATTCAAATTAGATACAAAAAAAAACAGTAAAGTACAATAGTAATATACAATTTACAGGTGATTAATCTGGGTATAAAATAATAAATTAGTACTAGGGAGTATAGCGCTAATCAGATGTACAGTATGTACAGAGTTGTAGTATTATGTACAGTGATACAGGCATGAAGACACTATGGTAGTAAGTCACTGACCAGCAGCGTAACTAGTAAGAGTAGGTAAGGGATACTGTACAGATACTGTATGATATATACAGATATGTAAAAATAATGTATGTAATAGGGATTACATGCAGGTATGTACAGACAGATGGGGATAGATATATATACGGTAAGAATAAATACTGTATATACAGACTTATTGTACATGCTATCATACATAGTTATATGGGTTATATGCAGGTGTATAAATAGATATATAAAAGGATTGTATGCAGGTATATTCAGACAAATATGGATATAAATATATATAGTATATATGGTATACAGCACTATTGTACATGCTATCATACAGAGTTATATGAGTGGACTAAATAGTATGAGACTATAATATTCCCTGTAGTTACCCAGATACCCCTGTAACACACGCTCACTCACACATAATTATGTCTTCTGAGAAACTCAAACAAGGCCAGTGAGAGGGACGCCCACGGAGTCGGCAGTAACTGATGTATTGTCTACGACATCACCGCATGTGTTCCTTCGAGGGCATGTCACATGTGCGTGCGTATGCTGTCATTCGACAGCCCGAGTTTGACGAGATTGGCGGCGATTGAGAATGTCCTCTGTGTCCCTGACTTGTGGCATAATATAACTTGTGTGTGCTGATTTACTGTCCACATGCTGATTTACTGATCACACGCTGATTTACTGTCCATGTGCTGATTTACTGATCACATGCTGATTTACTGTCCATGTGCTGATTTACTGATCACATGCTGATTTCCATCCTTTGGATGACGCTAAACCAAGGTCCTGACTGAATCTCATCGTTAAAGAACCCAGGACGCCTACCGCAAAGAGTAGGGGATTCCCCAACGTTTCTGGCCAAATTCCCAATCAGGTCTCTGACATCAAGGCCACCTAATCATCCCTCCCCCCTTAATTGGCTGATATCAATCCCTGTCCCCTGAGCCGTTCAGCCATTGTGTAGTGTGATGTGAGCCTGGTGCCAGTGTATGGCAGCCTTTGAGCCTGTGTAGTCCAAGGTTGGGTGCTACCAGTGGTGGTGAAGGAGGCTAATTCCACCCTACACTGTGGAGAGCGATTTGAGTGTCTAGAAAAGCGCTATATAAATGTAATGATTGTTACATCCCAATGTATGTGCTTCCCCAGTGTGTGTCTTGTTCTCCATTTTGTTTCCTCCCTCCAGCCAGAACCCGTCCCCCACCATTGGTCCCTGCTATGCCTGCCCTTCCATTGGTGGACTGCATAGGAGCACAGCACCGATTGGTGGATGGGTTTCAAGACTCCAAGACCCAATCAGAAGCCATCACCCACCACCCAATCATGGATCACCACACCCTGTTAAAACATGGCTGCTCACTTCAGTCACTCTCTCTCTCTCTCTCTCTGGCATGAGGCTAGGCCTGGTGTGATTTTGTGACATTGAACTTTGATAATATTGCATTTGTTTATTGGCCTTTGTATTAGTGACATTGCCCAACAGGTCTCAATGACTACAGACCGGTGACACTCACCTCTGTGGCCAGGGCCGCCTCAGGGGGTGTGCGAGCAGTGCGGTCGCACACGGCCTCGCGGGAAGGGGGGCCTCGCAAAATATTTTTTATTTATTATTATTTTTATTCTTTTTTTTCTTTTTTTTTGCGAGGCCCTTTTTTTATCACAGACCTAAAATCTAGGTTTGCTTATATGCTTATATATTTCACATTAGACACGTTTGTAGAATGTGTCTGACTTGTTCCCGGCTCTGCGGCTCTGCAGCAGACATACTCACTATTGGAGCTCTGTGGCTCTGCAGCAGACATACTATTGGTTTCAACGAAGGGAGGGGTTATGAAGTCACAAAGGTTCTATGTTCTGTTCTGATGGATCAGAACCAGCCTACTCTGCGTTGTGAATTGTGTCTCCTAAAAACCCTTGTACTTTCAAAAGACCATAACTCTGGCCTTGTTTCACGGCGGCTATGCAGGAGAAAAAGAGGAGAAATTGTACCAGCATCTGTTTTAATTCAAAGTTAAAAGTGTAATCACAATGGTTCTGGTTCAATTAAAATAACGAACGCTATAGTCGGATCACTAGACACTATGCCGTCTGTGATCCAAACTAGACTAAATAGTAGATTAAAGAATGTTAGTTGTTGAGTTGTTGATGTTCTTTGTTGTCTGGCTGACAACAAAAGATTCTGTTCTCGTTCCAAAAGCTTGTTCTCCGTGTTCTGCTCTGCTCGCGCCATCCTCTGTGTGAAAAGGAGGGAGGTGTGTTCCTGTGTTGGTTCCGTTTTCAGTGTGTCCCTCTACCTCCCCATTTTATCCATGAGCGAGAAACCCTGGGCGTGACGTCACCAAGTGACCTCACGCATAGGATTTCCACCTAATCGCGAGCATTCACAGAGCATTTGAAAAGGAGGTGGCCCTTTAAGCCCAACAGTTCTCGTTTGAATGTTTTAAAACTAGGTAAAAATAGTCTTAATATACTGGGGATTTAAGTCTTCAAAACAGTCTTTCTGGCTTACATTAAATAGCTACAAACTGTTTATATTTAGCTTTCATTAATAATATGTTCCCCCATGATTTACCAAGACTCTTTAACCTAGAGACCACATTGTTTCATCTCATTCTGAAGTACAAACATATTTCCTCTTTAACCAGCTACAAGATAATCTATATTCTATGTTATGGTTTTACAGTTATTACTGATCCTATACTTAGTTACTGCATATTTTTGAAGTTAGTTTGCCCTTATTCTAACCCACCTTGTTATCTAATTCAGTGTCCAACTGGCCATACACTTTCTACTTAATCTTAGACTGACAGGTTTAAACCGATCTATATTATTCTGTTATTGTCTGGTACAGTATAAATGTCTAATATTACTTTAACTCTGTCCAAATGTATTTTCCTCCATGTTCTTTGTGAACCAGAGGAGTTTTCCCCCCCATTATAGGGCTGGCTAGTCACCACAATGTTGGGAAAACCGGTTTTTGAATCTAGACAAAAGCTGGGTGTTGGCACCAGGCCGGGAAGTCTGTTTAGAGAATGAGCTTTTGCTAGATGTCCTAAATAACCAAACGGCCTATTGCCCCCACTGTATTGTGACAACTGTATGTAAATCTATTCAAGGGAGATTTTATCAATGGTTGAAATAGAATCTCGGACGCTTGCCTCATCCTCCCCCAGCTACTTCCAACCATTTGGCTGGGGGCTCCAAAAAGCCTTTTGTTCGAATGTTTACCGGCAAGGGGGAAGTTTGGTCATTTTAAGCCTGTATTTAAATCTAAAAGGTTTCCTGTTTGCCCACCTGTGGTTCCCCAGAAAGACAGACCCCCCCAGTATCGGCCCTGACCAGAGATTATCCTAATGGTGAATCTGCCCAACACTTTAACATAGCAGATTTCCATAATAATTGGACAGTTTTGAACAGAGAATTCCAACACAGTCCCCCGTTGGGGATTATATATCCACACATATCTGTTAATATTCTCTCAATCAAACTGTTCGTACACCGTACAGATACCATAACCTTTTAACCTTAGCAAAATCACATAAAAAACCAAAAAACATTATTTTTCTACATCTCTTTCTTATGTATACTTATAACCACTCAAACATCTTTATTTTTAGTCCCTTTTCATTCACTGTGTGCAGTCTTTGACACTATATTTCGTACCAGGATCAATTTCCACTGGTTTCCCTTGGGGGTGTCAAATTCTGACTTGGAGCAGGGAGAAGGGGGGTCAATATTTTCTGGCTTGACCTGGCCACCCCCTCCTCATTTCTCAGAGATGGTGCAGATCAAGACTGCTGATCTCCCTCTTAATGCTACCACCAACTCTTGGCTTCAAAACAGGGAGGTAGAATCAGAAAGCCACCTTGTTGACTTCCGATCCCTCCCCTTCTTCTGTCGAGGCCTCGTGCCTCGTGCTGCCACTCAATTAGGGGCATGACCCCCTGCTGTATGGCCTGTTCAGTTGAACCAGGAGCTCTTCTCTCGGATGTCAGTTGCGTCGATCTCAGGTGGGGTGATTAGATCTCCCCTCTGGCGCTGTCACAGCTGTTGAGGAGGTTGTGTTGTCTCCTACAGTCGTCGCTGGCTCTCCCCCGTTGACCCTCAGACTAGTGGAAGAGGTTTGATTCTCCCCACCCTCCGCCTGGTCGTTGATAGGGGCGATAGGGGCTCCACCCCCTCGCTTGCTGACACCCGGTCAGTTGCTAAGGCCTTGCAGCCTGTCTGTTGACAGCCGGAGCAGTTGATGAGGCCTTGCAGCCTGTCTCCTCGTAGATTGCCTGTCGTTTGGCCTCTCTCGTTCCCCTCCGAAGCCTCAAGGTTCGGTCACTGCGTTGGCCGGAACTCTCAACGCTTGAGAGTTAGGCTTCTCCTGGATCTCTTGGTACCCGCAGTATTGTGGTTCCCCATGGAACCGCTGGGTAGACACTAGCCAGTGTCCTGGATCAACAGTACCGATGGAGTCCTTGGTCTTCCTCGTACCACACTCTGATGACTGCTGACTCCCCAATCTCCCATTCGTATCCTGCAGTGAGTATATATCGCTTCGGTGGACAACGCAGGTTACTTCTATCACAACAATTGATTGAGAATCCATATTTTTCCTCCCTCAGACACTCTTTACTGGTCTGAGTTTGACAACTTTCTTTTCTTTTCCAAATCATTTATCTATATATTCCATGGCTTCTAGATCGATAATATTCAAAATGCAGAAAAATTCACATGGCTCTCATTATATTATGCTGATTATGCTGTCAAAACAGTATAACCCCACCACCCTTTGATGTGGAATAATATTCTAAACATCATACCTCTATTCTTGGACAGCTGCCTCGGGGCCCGGACAGCCAGTACTGACGAGACCTCTCCCCCAGTAGTCCTACACGC
The DNA here is from genome assembly GCF_963971535.1 of Notolepis coatsorum. Lineage (NCBI taxonomy): Eukaryota > Metazoa > Chordata > Actinopteri > Aulopiformes > Paralepididae > Notolepis > Notolepis coatsorum. Next base: position 44,050,174 of record NC_140165.1, read on the forward strand.
ACGGCAACAAATCACAGTCCGCTTTAAACACACACCTTTCACACGCTCTGCCAGCCTCTAACAAGCCGTCAGAGTCCCCCACAAGCCAATCATCAATTGCGCATGTCCACACCCTACACAAAGGCTATTTGGCCAATGGCGACCAAAACCTATTGAGCTTATCAATGTACAGAGAATCATGTTTTCCAACACTCCATCAATCGCGACACAACCCCCAGATCCTAGACCTGGATTCTTAATGGGCGGAGAACAAAACCCTGAACCAGCTCTAGTCCATTCACATTGTTCTCAGTCCACTGTATAGCCATATATTACCAATCCCGCTGTGTCGTCACCATCCTCCGTTCCTAAGAAAAAAATAAAGAAAAGAAACAAAACAAAGAAAAAACCGCCCAAAACAATAATTGAAAACAATAAACAAAATGTGTGAGTTTCCACTCACTCCTAGAAACAAAATTAACCCATCATCTAGGGGCGTAACCACCCCCGTATATACTAAGAAACCAAATGAAAAAATAAAAAGAATAAACAAAATGAAAGCTTCCGGCCTAAGGCAGGAATTGCTTGTAAACCACTAGGAAAGAAGAATAAAAATAAATATACTTCTAAATCCTATAATCATGATTGTTAATGCGCTTCTATCAATATCATAAACCCTAGGAAAGACTATAGGTCTTCTTAATTTCATAATCATGCAGTCCACACTTTGACCAAACTGATTATTGATCAAGCATGGATAATTAGTACTGACCACTAGCAGACGCAGTGTCACATCATTTCACTGTCTAATATTTCCTGTCTAATATTATTTGATGTTCTTGTTAGTCCGATTAGTTCATGCATCCGTCAGTTACTTCATCCCTCCACGTTAATCACACATCCATTTTAGTAACTTCCACTCATAACCTAATCACCTAACCCCTCTATATATTTTTTATTCTATTTTTATTCTAATCAGTTGTATATATTTTTTATTCTGCCGGCGGCCTCTGCAGACATGACCTTTGAAAATGACCTATCAGTCCACAGATCCAGCAAACCTGTCTTTGTTCCCTCGGTTGTGGGACCCTGTGGGCCCCCCGCCTGTAATCGGATGGCCCTGGGTTCATCGGGCCCAGAGTCTGTCCTTGCTCTCTGCCATTATCTCCATGGCTCTCACCTCTGACAGTCCATTCCTGGTTTCGCCCCCCTTGAGCCTGATCTGGGGAGAAAACCACGTACCTATTTTGTTCAGCCACCGTCCTTTGAGCCTGCTGTTGGGAGGGGTCTGGAAATTCGCCCTGTCCGAGGCTCTCAGCACCCTGTCGAGGCCCCGCTCCCTGTCCGGGCAACGGGGCACAGGGCATTGCTTGATCACGGCGGCCTAATTCCGACGCCCGAAGCATGACCTCAATCACTGTACCATCTAGCAGTACATTCTTTCTCGCCAGTTCTTGCTCCAGTCTCTGCGTCTCGTGTGCGGCTTGACCAATCTCCAGCTGTGTCTTCATCAGGTCTCGATGAACTGCCTCATGTCGTTCGAACGCTGCTATAAACGCTCTCTGTTATCTATAGGTCGACGCCTCTTCCCCCATCCCAGCGCTGGCGGTCTGATTTCCCATCTCCGGGCCCCGCCTCTCATCTTGACTCTGGTGCTGAGGGGGGCCTGGACAGGGGGAGCTTGCGGGCTGTGGGCACTGTTCTTGATACCGACCTTGGTTTTGCCCGTGTCCGCCTCTGCGTCTGTTATTCCATCGCGGACCTCCTCCTCTGGGTTGAGGACGATACTCTCCTCCTCGGGGTCGATATTCTTGGTCACAGTCCCTAGATGTATGTCCGAGATTTTCGCACGACCAGCACACCACCCAGGCCCTTGCTGACTGGCTCCTCGTCCCCTGGCCACGCCTCTCAGTTTGGTACTGATGTTGGGGGTGGGGGGAACCTGGGCAAGGGACACTGGTGGTCTGTAAATTGCAGTCACCTGGATCGGCTCGGGTAATACAGTTGTCTCTGGTTCTCTCTCCCCTGTGTTGGAGTTAAAGACATTATTTCCAGTCCCTCTGTCACGCTCGTCTCATGAGGGAAATCAGTCATATTCAAATCATCAATCAGGTTAACGTCACTGCTCAATTCGGTCAATGAAATGTCTGCAGATGTTATCGGCATTTCCCCCCCATTGGCCTGACTACTGTTGGCCATTTTTATATTGCTTCTATTTATTATACTATGGGTTAATGAAATAGACAATTTTTTCTTCTAATTGCTCCTATCAAATTTGGTGACTCTGCTCTATATTAATCATTCACCCTCGCTCTCATACTCTCAAATTTTACCATTTGGAAAGCAAGTTTCTCTGCACTTCAACCTATTTTTACAATCTTGAGTTAAAAATCACTCATACTGGCAGAGTTATTTGGTGCAGACCGGAATTGACAAAACGCTTAGTGATACTACACCCAGACTTCAACAGTCAATTTGATCCCTCGTTGGAGTTTGGAATGTCGGACCGCTTCTATACTAATATCACTTTAGAGAGTGTTAGTGCAATTTTCTTTTGAATTTTAACGACACAGCCTTAGTTGTGTTCTGTCTGTTGTCTTCATCGGAAAACTGGATCTTCCAATCCTTTTGTCATGTATCCGCATCACCTGACTCTGGGGAACACTATTTCACATCAGCCTCTTCCGTCTGTTGATCAATCAGAAATTTGTTATTCACAGCCTATCATTTCTAAACACTTGTGCTGGATATGGTAATTTAGGTGAATAAAATCGCTTCTTCCACTTAATGAATTTGTAATTCCTTTGTGATAAAATATTCTAAATCTTATTGCTCATCAAATGACTATGTGCATATGTAATTCTAACATTTCCTTCTATGTGTAGCTGTATTTATTTCTATATCTGAGAAAGTCCAAATTGTATTCCTCATCCATCGCTTTTTACCCTATGTGTAGCTGTATTTATTACTTTATCTGAGAAAGTCTAAAATGTATTTCTCTCATAATTTCTTTTTACATCACAGTATTCACATAATGTATTCATAATTAATACACACTCCCCCCGTGTACGGCAACAAATCACAGTCCGCTTTAAACACACACCTTTCACACGCTCTGCCAGCCTCTAACAAGCCGTCAGAGTCCCCCACAAGCCAATCATCAATTGCACATGTCCACACCCTACACAAAGGCTATTTGGCCAATGGCGACCAAAACCTATTGAGCTTATCAATGTACAGAGAATCATGTTTTCCAACACTCCATCAATCGCGACACAACCCCCAGATCCTAGACCTGGATTCTTAATGGGCGGAGAACAAAACCCTGAACCAGCTCTAGTCCATTCACATTGTTCTCAGTCCACTGTATAGCCATATATTACCAATCCCGCTGTGTCGTCACCATCCTCCGTTCCTAAGAAAAAAATAAAGAAAAGAAACAAAACAAAGAAAAAACCGCCCAAAACAATAATTGAAAACAATAAACAAAATTTGTGAGTTTCCACTCACTCCTAGAAACAAAATTAACCCATCATCTAGGGGCGTAACCACCCCCGTATATACTAAGAAACCAAATGAAAAAATAAAAAGAATAAACAAAATGAAAGCTTCCGGCCTAAGGCAGGAATTGCTTGTAAACCACTAGGAAAGAAGAATAAAAATAAATATACTTCTAAATCCTATAATCATGATTGTTAATGCGCTTCTATCAATATCATAAACCCTAGGAAAGACTATAGGTCTTCTTAATTTCATAATCATGCAGTCCACACTTTGACCAAACTGATTATTGATCAAGCATGGATAATTAGTACTGACCACTAGCAGACGCAGTGTCACATCATTTCACTGTCTAATATTTCCTGTCTAATATTATTTGATGTTCTTGTTAGTCCGATTAGTTCATGCATCCGTCAGTTACTTCATCCCTCCACGTTAATCACACATCCATTTTAGTAACTTCCACTCATAACCTAATCACCTAACCCCTCTATATATTTTTTATTCTATTTTTATTCTAATCAGTTGTATATATTTTTTATTCTGCCGGCGGCCTCTGCAGACATGACCTTTGAAAATGACCTATCAGTCCACAGATCCAGCAAACCTGTCTTTGTTCCCTCGGTTGTATTCCTCATCCATCGCTTTTTACCCTATGTGTAGCTGTATTTATTACTTTATCTGAGAAAGTCTAAAATGTATTTCTCTCATAATTTCTTTTTACATCACAGTATTCACATAATGTATTCATAATTAATACACACTCCCCCCGTGTACGGCAACAAATCACAGTCCGCTTTAAACACACACCTTTCACACGCTCTGCCAGCCTCTAACAAGCCGTCAGAGTCCCCCACAAGCCAATCATCAATTGCACATGTCCACACCCTACACAAAGGCTATTTGGCCAATGGCGACCAAAACCTATTGAGCTTATCAATGTACAGAGAATCATGTTTTCCAACACTCCATCAATCGCGACACAACCCCCAGATCCTAGACCTGGATTCTTAATGGGCGGAGAACAAAACCCTGAACCAGCTCTAGTCCATTCACATTGTTCTCAGTCCACTGTATAGCCATATATTACCAATCCCGCTGTGTCGTCACCATCCTCCGTTCCTAAGAAAAAAATAAAGAAAAGAAACAAAACAAAGAAAAAACCGCCCAAAACAATAATTGAAAACAATAAACAAAATTTGTGAGTTTCCACTCACTCCTAGAAACAAAATTAACCCATCATCTAGGGGCGTAACCACCCCCGTATATACTAAGAAACCAAATGAAAAAATAAAAAGAATAAACAAAATGAAAGCTTCCGGCCTAAGGCAGGAATTGCTTGTAAACCACTAGGAAAGAAGAATAAAAATAAATATACTTCTAAATCCTATAATCATGATTGTTAATGCGCTTCTATCAATATCATAAACCCTAGGAAAGACTATAGGTCTTCTTAATTTCATAATCATGCAGTCCACACTTTGACCAAACTGATTATTGATCAAGCATGGATAATTAGTACTGACCACTAGCAGACGCAGTGTCACATCATTTCACTGTCTAATATTTCCTGTCTAATATTATTTGATGTTCTTGTTAGTCCGATTAGTTCATGCATCCGTCAGTTACTTCATCCCTCCACGTTAATCACACATCCATTTTAGTAACTTCCACTCATAACCTAATCACCTAACCCCTCTATATATTTTTTATTCTATTTTTATTCTAATCAGTTGTATATATTTTTTATTCTGCCGGCGGCCTCTGCAGACATGACCTTTGAAAATGACCTATCAGTCCACAGATCCAGCAAACCTGTCTTTGTTCCCTCGGTTGTGGGACCCTGTGGGCCCCCCGCCTGTAATCGGATGGCCCTGGGTTCATCGGGCCCAGAGTCTGTCCTTGCTCTCTGCCATTATCTCCATGGCTCTCACCTCTGACAGTCCATTCCTGGTTTCGCCCCCCTTGAGCCTGATCTGGGGAGAAAACCACGTACCTATTTTGTTCAGCCACCGTCCTTTGAGCCTGCTGTTGGGAGGGGTCTGGAAATTCGCCCTGTCCGAGGCTCTCAGCACCCTGTCGAGGCCCCGCTCCCTGTCCGGGCAACGGGGCACAGGGCATTGCTTGATCACGGCGGCCTAATTCCGACGCCCGAAGCATGACCTCAATCACTGTACCATCTAGCAGTACATTCTTTCTCGCCAGTTCTTGCTCCAGTCTCTGCGTCTCGTGTGCGGCTTGACCAATCTCCAGCTGTGTCTTCATCAGGTCTCGATGAACTGCCTCATGTCGTTCGAACGCTGCTATAAACGCTCTCTGTTATCTATAGGTCGACGCCTCTTCCCCCATCCCAGCGCTGGCGGTCTGATTTCCCATCTCCGGGCCCCGCCTCTCATCTTGACTCTGGTGCTGAGGGGGGCCTGGACAGGGGGAGCTTGCGGGCTGTGGGCACTGTTCTTGATACCGACCTTGGTTTTGCCCGTGTCCGCCTCTGCGTCTGTTATTCCATCGCGGACCTCCTCCTCTGGGTTGAGGACGATACTCTCCTCCTCGGGGTCGATATTCTTGGTCACAGTCCCTAGATGTATGTCCGAGATTTTCGCACGACCAGCACACCACCCAGGCCCTTGCTGACTGGCTCCTCGTCCCCTGGCCACGCCTCTCAGTTTGGTACTGATGTTGGGGGTGGGGGGAACCTGGGCAAGGGACACTGGTGGTCTGTAAATTGCAGTCACCTGGATCGGCTCGGGTAATACAGTTGTCTCTGGTTCTCTCTCCCCTGTGTTGGAGTTAAAGACATTATTTCCAGTCCCTCTGTCACGCTCGTCTCATGAGGGAAATCAGTCATATTCAAATCATCAATCAGGTTAACGTCACTGCTCAATTCGGTCAATGAAATGTCTGCAGATGTTATCGGCATTTCCCCCCCATTGGCCTGACTACTGTTGGCCATTTTTATATTGCTTCTATTTATTATACTATGGGTTAATGAAATAGACAATTTTTTCTTCTAATTGCTCCTATCAAATTTGGTGACTCTGCTCTATATTAATCATTCACCCTCGCTCTCATACTCTCAAATTTTACCATTTGGAAAGCAAGTTTCTCTGCACTTCAACCTATTTTTACAATCTTGAGTTAAAAATCACTCATACTGGCAGAGTTATTTGGTGCAGACCGGAATTGACAAAACGCTTAGTGATACTACACCCAGACTTCAACAGTCAATTTGATCCCTCGTTGGAGTTTGGAATGTCGGACCGCTTCTATACTAATATCACTTTAGAGAGTGTTAGTGCAATTTTCTTTTGAATTTTAACGACACAGCCTTAGTTGTGTTCTGTCTGTTGTCTTCATCGGAAAACTGGATCTTCCAATCCTTTTGTCATGTATCCGCATCACCTGACTCTGGGGAACACTATTTCACATCAGCCTCTTCCGTCTGTTGATCAATCAGAAATTTGTTATTCACAGCCTATCATTTCTAAACACTTGTGCTGGATATGGTAATTTAGGTGAATAAAATCGCTTCTTCCACTTAATGAATTTGTAATTCCTTTGTGATAAAATATTCTAAATCTTATTGCTCATCAAATGACTATGTGCATATGTAATTCTAACATTTCCTTCTATGTGTAGCTGTATTTATTTCTATATCTGAGAAAGTCCAAATTGTATTCCTCATCCATCGCTTTTTACCCTATGTGTAGCTGTATGTATTACTTTATCTGAGAAAGTCTAAAATGTATTTCTCTCATAATTTCTTTTTACATCACAGTATTCACATAATGTATTCATAATTAATACACACTCCCCCCGTGTACGGCAACAAATCACAGTCCGCTTTAAACACACACCTTTCACACGCTCTGCCAGCCTCTAACAAGCCGTCAGAGTCCCCCACAAGCCAATCATCAATTGCACATGTCCACACCCTACACAAAGGCTATTTGGCCAATGGCGACCAAAACCTATTGAGCTTATCAATGTACAGAGAATCATGTTTTCCAACACTCCATCAATCGCGACACAACCCCCAGATCCTAGACCTGGATTCTTAATGGGCGGAGAACAAAACCCTGAACCAGCTCTAGTCCATTCACATTGTTCTCAGTCCACTGTATAGCCATATATTACCAATCCCGCTGTGTCGTCACCATCCTCCGTTCCTAAGAAAAAAATAAAGAAAAGAAACAAAACAAAGAAAAAACCGCCCAAAACAATAATTGAAAACAATAAACAAAATTTGTGAGTTTCCACTCACTCCTAGAAACAAAATTAACCCATCATCTAGGGGCGTAACCACCCCCGTATATACTAAGAAACCAAATGAAAAAATAAAAAGAATAAACAAAATGAAAGCTTCCGGCCTAAGGCAGGAATTGCTTGTAAACCACTAGGAAAGAAGAATAAAAATAAATATACTTCTAAATCCTATAATCATGATTGTTAATGCGCTTCTATCAATATCATAAACCCTAGGAAAGACTATAGGTCTTCTTAATTTCATAATCATGCAGTCCACACTTTGACCAAACTGATTATTGATCAAGCATGGATAATTAGTACTGACCACTAGCAGACGCAGTGTCACATCATTTCACTGTCTAATATTTCCTGTCTAATATTATTTGATGTTCTTGTTAGTCCGATTAGTTCATGCATCCGTCAGTTACTTCATCCCTCCACGTTAATCACACATCCATTTTAGTAACTTCCACTCATAACCTAATCACCTAACCCCTCTATATATTTTTTATTCTATTTTTATTCTAATCAGTTGTATATATTTTTTATTCTGCCGGCGGCCTCTGCAGACATGACCTTTGAAAATGACCTATCAGTCCACAGATCCAGCAAACCTGTCTTTGTTCCCTCGGTTGTGGGACCCTGTGGGCCCCCCGCCTGTAATCGGATGGCCCTGGGTTCATCGGGCCCAGAGTCTGTCCTTGCTCTCTGCCATTATCTCCATGGCTCTCACCTCTGACAGTCCATTCCTGGTTTCGCCCCCCTTGAGCCTGATCTGGGGAGAAAACCACGTACCTATTTTGTTCAGCCACCGTCCTTTGAGCCTGCTGTTGGGAGGGGTCTGGAAATTCGCCCTGTCCGAGGCTCTCAGCACCCTGTCGAGGCCCCGCTCCCTGTCCGGGCAACGGGGCACAGGGCATTGCTTGATCACGGCGGCCTAATTCCGACGCCCGAAGCATGACCTCAATCACTGTACCATCTAGCAGTACATTCTTTCTCGCCAGTTCTTGCTCCAGTCTCTGCGTCTCGTGTGCGGCTTGACCAATCTCCAGCTGTGTCTTCATCAGGTCTCGATGAACTGCCTCATGTCGTTCGAACGCTGCTATAAACGCTCTCTGTTATCTATAGGTCGACGCCTCTTCCCCCATCCCAGCGCTGGCGGTCTGATTTCCCATCTCCGGGCCCCGCCTCTCATCTTGACTCTGGTGCTGAGGGGGGCCTGGACAGGGGGAGCTTGCGGGCTGTGGGCACTGTTCTTGATACCGACCTTGGTTTTGCCCGTGTCCGCCTCTGCGTCTGTTATTCCATCGCGGACCTCCTCCTCTGGGTTGAGGACGATACTCTCCTCCTCGGGGTCGATATTCTTGGTCACAGTCCCTAGATGTATGTCCGAGATTTTCGCACGACCAGCACACCACCCAGGCCCTTGCTGACTGGCTCCTCGTCCCCTGGCCACGCCTCTCAGTTTGGTACTGATGTTGGGGGTGGGGGGAACCTGGGCAAGGGACACTGGTGGTCTGTAAATTGCAGTCACCTGGATCGGCTCGGGTAATACAGTTGTCTCTGGTTCTCTCTCCCCTGTGTTGGAGTTAAAGACATTATTTCCAGTCCCTCTGTCACGCTCGTCTCATGAGGGAAATCAGTCATATTCAAATCATCAATCAGGTTAACGTCACTGCTCAATTCGGTCAATGAAATGTCTGCAGATGTTATCGGCATTTCCCCCCCATTGGCCTGACTACTGTTGGCCATTTTTATATTGCTTCTATTTATTATACTATGGGTTAATGAAATAGACAATTTTTTCTTCTAATTGCTCCTATCAAATTTGGTGACTCTGCTCTATATTAATCATTCACCCTCGCTCTCATACTCTCAAATTTTACCATTTGGAAAGCAAGTTTCTCTGCACTTCAACCTATTTTTACAATCTTGAGTTAAAAATCACTCATACTGGCAGAGTTATTTGGTGCAGACCGGAATTGACAAAACGCTTAGTGATACTACACCCAGACTTCAACAGTCAATTTGATCCCTCGTTGGAGTTTGGAATGTCGGACCGCTTCTATACTAATATCACTTTAGAGAGTGTTAGTGCAATTTTCTTTTGAATTTTAACGACACAGCCTTAGTTGTGTTCTGTCTGTTGTCTTCATCGGAAAACTGGATCTTCCAATCCTTTTGTCATGTATCCGCATCACCTGACTCTGGGGAACACTATTTCACATCAGCCTCTTCCGTCTGTTGATCAATCAGAAATTTGTTATTCACAGCCTATCATTTCTAAACACTTGTGCTGGATATGGTAATTTAGGTGAATAAAATCGCTTCTTCCACTTAATGAATTTGTAATTCCTTTGTGATAAAATATTCTAAATCTTATTGCTCATCAAATGACTATGTGCATATGTAATTCTAACATTTCCTTCTATGTGTAGCTGTATTTATTTCTATATCTGAGAAAGTCCAAATTGTATTCCTCATCCATCGCTTTTTACCCTATGTGTAGCTGTATGTATTACTTTATCTGAGAAAGTCTAAAATGTATTTCTCTCATAATTTCTTTTTACATCACAGTATTCACATAATGTATTCATAATTAATACACACTCCCCCCGTGTACGGCAACAAATCACAGTCCGCTTTAAACACACACCTTTCACACGCTCTGCCAGCCTCTAACAAGCCGTCAGAGTCCCCCACAAGCCAATCATCAATTGCACATGTCCACACCCTACACAAAGGCTATTTGGCCAATGGCGACCAAAACCTATTGAGCTTATCAATGTACAGAGAATCATGTTTTCCAACACTCCATCAATCGCGACACAACCCCCAGATCCTAGACCTGGATTCTTAATGGGCGGAGAACAAAACCCTGAACCAGCTCTAGTCCATTCACATTGTTCTCAGTCCACTGTATAGCCATATATTACCAATCCCGCTGTGTCGTCACCATCCTCCGTTCCTAAGAAAAAAATAAAGAAAAGAAACAAAACAAAGAAAAAACCGCCCAAAACAATAATTGAAAACAATAAACAAAATTTGTGAGTTTCCACTCACTCCTAGAAACAAAATTAACCCATCATCTAGGGGCGTAACCACCCCCGTATATACTAAGAAACCAAATGAAAAAATAAAAAGAATAAACAAAATGAAAGCTTCCGGCCTAAGGCAGGAATTGCTTGTAAACCACTAGGAAAGAAGAATAAAAATAAATATACTTCTAAATCCTATAATCATGATTGTTAATGCGCTTCTATCAATATCATAAACCCTAGGAAAGACTATAGGTCTTCTTAATTTCATAATCATGCAGTCCACACTTTGACCAAACTGATTATTGATCAAGCATGGATAATTAGTACTGACCACTAGCAGACGCAGTGTCACATCATTTCACTGTCTAATATTTCCTGTCTAATATTATTTGATGTTCTTGTTAGTCCGATTAGTTCATGCATCCGTCAGTTACTTCATCCCTCCACGTTAATCACACATCCATTTTAGTAACTTCCACTCATAACCTAATCACCTAACCCCTCTATATATTTTTTATTCTATTTTTATTCTAATCAGTTGTATATATTTTTTATTCTGCCGGCGGCCTCTGCAGACATGACCTTTGAAAATGACCTATCAGTCCACAGATCCAGCAAACCTGTCTTTGTTCCCTCGGTTGTGGGACCCTGTGGGCCCCCCGCCTGTAATCGGATGGCCCTGGGTTCATCGGGCCCAGAGTCTGTCCTTGCTCTCTGCCATTATCTCCATGGCTCTCACCTCTGACAGTCCATTCCTGGTTTCGCCCCCCTTGAGCCTGATCTGGGGAGAAAACCACGTACCTATTTTGTTCAGCCACCGTCCTTTGAGCCTGCTGTTGGGAGGGGTCTGGAAATTCGCCCTGTCCGAGGCTCTCAGCACCCTGTCGAGGCCCCGCTCCCTGTCCGGGCAACGGGGCACAGGGCATTGCTTGATCACGGCGGCCTAATTCCGACGCCCGAAGCATGACCTCAATCACTGTACCATCTAGCAGTACATTCTTTCTCGCCAGTTCTTGCTCCAGTCTCTGCGTCTCGTGTGCGGCTTGACCAATCTCCAGCTGTGTCTTCATCAGGTCTCGATGAACTGCCTCATGTCGTTCGAACGCTGCTATAAACGCTCTCTGTTATCTATAGGTCGACGCCTCTTCCCCCATCCCAGCGCTGGCGGTCTGATTTCCCATCTCCGGGCCCCGCCTCTCATCTTGACTCTGGTGCTGAGGGGGGCCTGGACAGGGGGAGCTTGCGGGCTGTGGGCACTGTTCTTGATACCGACCTTGGTTTTGCCCGTGTCCGCCTCTGCGTCTGTTATTCCATCGCGGACCTCCTCCTCTGGGTTGAGGACGATACTCTCCTCCTCGGGGTCGATATTCTTGGTCACAGTCCCTAGATGTATGTCCGAGATTTTCGCACGACCAGCACACCACCCAGGCCCTTGCTGACTGGCTCCTCGTCCCCTGGCCACGCCTCTCAGTTTGGTACTGATGTTGGGGGTGGGGGGAACCTGGGCAAGGGACACTGGTGGTCTGTAAATTGCAGTCACCTGGATCGGCTCGGGTAATACAGTTGTCTCTGGTTCTCTCTCCCCTGTGTTGGAGTTAAAGACATTATTTCCAGTCCCTCTGTCACGCTCGTCTCATGAGGGAAATCAGTCATATTCAAATCATCAATCAGGTTAACGTCACTGCTCAATTCGGTCAATGAAATGTCTGCAGATGTTATCGGCATTTCCCCCCCATTGGCCTGACTACTGTTGGCCATTTTTATATTGCTTCTATTTATTATACTATGGGTTAATGAAATAGACAATTTTTTCTTCTAATTGCTCCTATCAAATTTGGTGACTCTGCTCTATATTAATCATTCACCCTCGCTCTCATACTCTCAAATTTTACCATTTGGAAAGCAAGTTTCTCTGCACTTCAACCTATTTTTACAATCTTGAGTTAAAAATCACTCATACTGGCAGAGTTATTTGGTGCAGACCGGAATTGACAAAACGCTTAGTGATACTACACCCAGACTTCAACAGTCAATTTGATCCCTCGTTGGAGTTTGGAATGTCGGACCGCTTCTATACTAATATCACTTTAGAGAGTGTTAGTGCAATTTTCTTTTGAATTTTAACGACACAGCCTTAGTTGTGTTCTGTCTGTTGTCTTCATCGGAAAACTGGATCTTCCAATCCTTTTGTCATGTATCCGCATCACCTGACTCTGGGGAACACTATTTCACATCAGCCTCTTCCGTCTGTTGATCAATCAGAAATTTGTTATTCACAGCCTATCATTTCTAAACACTTGTGCTGGATATGGTAATTTAGGTGAATAAAATCGCTTCTTCCACTTAATGAATTTGTAATTCCTTTGTGATAAAATATTCTAAATCTTATTGCTCATCAAATGACTATGTGCATATGTAATTCTAACATTTCCTTCTATGTGTAGCTGTATTTATTTCTATATCTGAGAAAGTCCAAATTGTATTCCTCATCCATCGCTTTTTACCCTATGTGTAGCTGTATGTATTACTTTATCTGAGAAAGTCTAAAATGTATTTCTCTCATAATTTCTTTTTACATCACAGTATTCACATAATGTATTCATAATTAATACACACTCCCCCCGTGTACGGCAACAAATCACAGTCCGCTTTAAACACACACCTTTCACACGCTCTGCCAGCCTCTAACAAGCCGTCAGAGTCCCCCACAAGCCAATCATCAATTGCACATGTCCACACCCTACACAAAGGCTATTTGGCCAATGGCGACCAAAACCTATTGAGCTTATCAATGTACAGAGAATCATGTTTTCCAACACTCCATCAATCGCGACACAACCCCCAGATCCTAGACCTGGATTCTTAATGGGCGGAGAACAAAACCCTGAACCAGCTCTAGTCCATTCACATTGTTCTCAGTCCACTGTATAGCCATATATTACCAATCCCGCTGTGTCGTCACCATCCTCCGTTCCTAAGAAAAAAATAAAGAAAAGAAACAAAACAAAGAAAAAACCGCCCAAAACAATAATTGAAAACAATAAACAAAATTTGTGAGTTTCCACTCACTCCTAGAAACAAAATTAACCCATCATCTAGGGGCGTAACCACCCCCGTATATACTAAGAAACCAAATGAAAAAATAAAAAGAATAAACAAAATGAAAGCTTCCGGCCTAAGGCAGGAATTGCTTGTAAACCACTAGGAAAGAAGAATAAAAATAAATATACTTCTAAATCCTATAATCATGATTGTTAATGCGCTTCTATCAATATCATAAACCCTAGGAAAGACTATAGGTCTTCTTAATTTCATAATCATGCAGTCCACACTTTGACCAAACTGATTATTGATCAAGCATGGATAATTAGTACTGACCACTAGCAGACGCAGTGTCACATCATTTCACTGTCTAATATTTCCTGTCTAATATTATTTGATGTTCTTGTTAGTCCGATTAGTTCATGCATCCGTCAGTTACTTCATCCCTCCACGTTAATCACACATCCATTTTAGTAACTTCCACTCATAACCTAATCACCTAACCCCTCTATATATTTTTTATTCTATTTTTATTCTAATCAGTTGTATATATTTTTTATTCTGCCGGCGGCCTCTGCAGACATGACCTTTGAAAATGACCTATCAGTCCACAGATCCAGCAAACCTGTCTTTGTTCCCTCGGTTGTGGGACCCTGTGGGCCCCCCGCCTGTAATCGGATGGCCCTGGGTTCATCGGGCCCAGAGTCTGTCCTTGCTCTCTGCCATTATCTCCATGGCTCTCACCTCTGACAGTCCATTCCTGGTTTCGCCCCCCTTGAGCCTGATCTGGGGAGAAAACCACGTACCTATTTTGTTCAGCCACCGTCCTTTGAGCCTGCTGTTGGGAGGGGTCTGGAAATTCGCCCTGTCCGAGGCTCTCAGCACCCTGTCGAGGCCCCGCTCCCTGTCCGGGCAACGGGGCACAGGGCATTGCTTGATCACGGCGGCCTAATTCCGACGCCCGAAGCATGACCTCAATCACTGTACCATCTAGCAGTACATTCTTTCTCGCCAGTTCTTGCTCCAGTCTCTGCGTCTCGTGTGCGGCTTGACCAATCTCCAGCTGTGTCTTCATCAGGTCTCGATGAACTGCCTCATGTCGTTCGAACGCTGCTATAAACGCTCTCTGTTATCTATAGGTCGACGCCTCTTCCCCCATCCCAGCGCTGGCGGTCTGATTTCCCATCTCCGGGCCCCGCCTCTCATCTTGACTCTGGTGCTGAGGGGGGCCTGGACAGGGGGAGCTTGCGGGCTGTGGGCACTGTTCTTGATACCGACCTTGGTTTTGCCCGTGTCCGCCTCTGCGTCTGTTATTCCATCGCGGACCTCCTCCTCTGGGTTGAGGACGATACTCTCCTCCTCGGGGTCGATATTCTTGGTCACAGTCCCTAGATGTATGTCCGAGATTTTCGCACGACCAGCACACCACCCAGGCCCTTGCTGACTGGCTCCTCGTCCCCTGGCCACGCCTCTCAGTTTGGTACTGATGTTGGGGGTGGGGGGAACCTGGGCAAGGGACACTGGTGGTCTGTAAATTGCAGTCACCTGGATCGGCTCGGGTAATACAGTTGTCTCTGGTTCTCTCTCCCCTGTGTTGGAGTTAAAGACATTATTTCCAGTCCCTCTGTCACGCTCGTCTCATGAGGGAAATCAGTCATATTCAAATCATCAATCAGGTTAACGTCACTGCTCAATTCGGTCAATGAAATGTCTGCAGATGTTATCGGCATTTCCCCCCCATTGGCCTGACTACTGTTGGCCATTTTTATATTGCTTCTATTTATTATACTATGGGTTAATGAAATAGACAATTTTTTCTTCTAATTGCTCCTATCAAATTTGGTGACTCTGCTCTATATTAATCATTCACCCTCGCTCTCATACTCTCAAATTTTACCATTTGGAAAGCAAGTTTCTCTGCACTTCAACCTATTTTTACAATCTTGAGTTAAAAATCACTCATACTGGCAGAGTTATTTGGTGCAGACCGGAATTGACAAAACGCTTAGTGATACTACACCCAGACTTCAACAGTCAATTTGATCCCTCGTTGGAGTTTGGAATGTCGGACCGCTTCTATACTAATATCACTTTAGAGAGTGTTAGTGCAATTTTCTTTTGAATTTTAACGACACAGCCTTAGTTGTGTTCTGTCTGTTGTCTTCATCGGAAAACTGGATCTTCCAATCCTTTTGTCATGTATCCGCATCACCTGACTCTGGGGAACACTATTTCACATCAGCCTCTTCCGTCTGTTGATCAATCAGAAATTTGTTATTCACAGCCTATCATTTCTAAACACTTGTGCTGGATATGGTAATTTAGGTGAATAAAATCGCTTCTTCCACTTAATGAATTTGTAATTCCTTTGTGATAAAATATTCTAAATCTTATTGCTCATCAAATGACTATGTGCATATGTAATTCTAACATTTCCTTCTATGTGTAGCTGTATTTATTTCTATATCTGAGAAAGTCCAAATTGTATTCCTCATCCATCGCTTTTTACCCTATGTGTAGCTGTATGTATTACTTTATCTGAGAAAGTCTAAAATGTATTTCTCTCATAATTTCTTTTTACATCACAGTATTCACATAATGTATTCATAATTAATACACACTCCCCCCGTGTACGGCAACAAATCACAGTCCGCTTTAAACACACACCTTTCACACGCTCTGCCAGCCTCTAACAAGCCGTCAGAGTCCCCCACAAGCCAATCATCAATTGCACATGTCCACACCCTACACAAAGGCTATTTGGCCAATGGCGACCAAAACCTATTGAGCTTATCAATGTACAGAGAATCATGTTTTCCAACACTCCATCAATCGCGACACAACCCCCAGATCCTAGACCTGGATTCTTAATGGGCGGAGAACAAAACCCTGAACCAGCTCTAGTCCATTCACATTGTTCTCAGTCCACTGTATAGCCATATATTACCAATCCCGCTGTGTCGTCACCATCCTCCGTTCCTAAGAAAAAAATAAAGAAAAGAAACAAAACAAAGAAAAAACCGCCCAAAACAATAATTGAAAACAATAAACAAAATTTGTGAGTTTCCACTCACTCCTAGAAACAAAATTAACCCATCATCTAGGGGCGTAACCACCCCCGTATATACTAAGAAACCAAATGAAAAAATAAAAAGAATAAACAAAATGAAAGCTTCCGGCCTAAGGCAGGAATTGCTTGTAAACCACTAGGAAAGAAGAATAAAAATAAATATACTTCTAAATCCTATAATCATGATTGTTAATGCGCTTCTATCAATATCATAAACCCTAGGAAAGACTATAGGTCTTCTTAATTTCATAATCATGCAGTCCACACTTTGACCAAACTGATTATTGATCAAGCATGGATAATTAGTACTGACCACTAGCAGACGCAGTGTCACATCATTTCACTGTCTAATATTTCCTGTCTAATATTATTTGATGTTCTTGTTAGTCCGATTAGTTCATGCATCCGTCAGTTACTTCATCCCTCCACGTTAATCACACATCCATTTTAGTAACTTCCACTCATAACCTAATCACCTAACCCCTCTATATATTTTTTATTCTATTTTTATTCTAATCAGTTGTATATATTTTTTATTCTGCCGGCGGCCTCTGCAGACATGACCTTTGAAAATGACCTATCAGTCCACAGATCCAGCAAACCTGTCTTTGTTCCCTCGGTTGTGGGACCCTGTGGGCCCCCCGCCTGTAATCGGATGGCCCTGGGTTCATCGGGCCCAGAGTCTGTCCTTGCTCTCTGCCATTATCTCCATGGCTCTCACCTCTGACAGTCCATTCCTGGTTTCGCCCCCCTTGAGCCTGATCTGGGGAGAAAACCACGTACCTATTTTGTTCAGCCACCGTCCTTTGAGCCTGCTGTTGGGAGGGGTCTGGAAATTCGCCCTGTCCGAGGCTCTCAGCACCCTGTCGAGGCCCCGCTCCCTGTCCGGGCAACGGGGCACAGGGCATTGCTTGATCACGGCGGCCTAATTCCGACGCCCGAAGCATGACCTCAATCACTGTACCATCTAGCAGTACATTCTTTCTCGCCAGTTCTTGCTCCAGTCTCTGCGTCTCGTGTGCGGCTTGACCAATCTCCAGCTGTGTCTTCATCAGGTCTCGATGAACTGCCTCATGTCGTTCGAACGCTGCTATAAACGCTCTCTGTTATCTATAGGTCGACGCCTCTTCCCCCATCCCAGCGCTGGCGGTCTGATTTCCCATCTCCGGGCCCCGCCTCTCATCTTGACTCTGGTGCTGAGGGGGGCCTGGACAGGGGGAGCTTGCGGGCTGTGGGCACTGTTCTTGATACCGACCTTGGTTTTGCCCGTGTCCGCCTCTGCGTCTGTTATTCCATCGCGGACCTCCTCCTCTGGGTTGAGGACGATACTCTCCTCCTCGGGGTCGATATTCTTGGTCACAGTCCCTAGATGTATGTCCGAGATTTTCGCACGACCAGCACACCACCCAGGCCCTTGCTGACTGGCTCCTCGTCCCCTGGCCACGCCTCTCAGTTTGGTACTGATGTTGGGGGTGGGGGGAACCTGGGCAAGGGACACTGGTGGTCTGTAAATTGCAGTCACCTGGATCGGCTCGGGTAATACAGTTGTCTCTGGTTCTCTCTCCCCTGTGTTGGAGTTAAAGACATTATTTCCAGTCCCTCTGTCACGCTCGTCTCATGAGGGAAATCAGTCATATTCAAATCATCAATCAGGTTAACGTCACTGCTCAATTCGGTCAATGAAATGTCTGCAGATGTTATCGGCATTTCCCCCCCATTGGCCTGACTACTGTTGGCCATTTTTATATTGCTTCTATTTATTATACTATGGGTTAATGAAATAGACAATTTTTTCTTCTAATTGCTCCTATCAAATTTGGTGACTCTGCTCTATATTAATCATTCACCCTCGCTCTCATACTCTCAAATTTTACCATTTGGAAAGCAAGTTTCTCTGCACTTCAACCTATTTTTACAATCTTGAGTTAAAAATCACTCATACTGGCAGAGTTATTTGGTGCAGACCGGAATTGACAAAACGCTTAGTGATACTACACCCAGACTTCAACAGTCAATTTGATCCCTCGTTGGAGTTTGGAATGTCGGACCGCTTCTATACTAATATCACTTTAGAGAGTGTTAGTGCAATTTTCTTTTGAATTTTAACGACACAGCCTTAGTTGTGTTCTGTCTGTTGTCTTCATCGGAAAACTGGATCTTCCAATCCTTTTGTCATGTATCCGCATCACCTGACTCTGGGGAACACTATTTCACATCAGCCTCTTCCGTCTGTTGATCAATCAGAAATTTGTTATTCACAGCCTATCATTTCTAAACACTTGTGCTGGATATGGTAATTTAGGTGAATAAAATCGCTTCTTCCACTTAATGAATTTGTAATTCCTTTGTGATAAAATATTCTAAATCTTATTGCTCATCAAATGACTATGTGCATATGTAATTCTAACATTTCCTTCTATGTGTAGCTGTATTTATTTCTATATCTGAGAAAGTCCAAATTGTATTCCTCATCCATCGCTTTTTACCCTATGTGTAGCTGTATGTATTACTTTATCTGAGAAAGTCTAAAATGTATTTCTCTCATAATTTCTTTTTACATCACAGTATTCACATAATGTATTCATAATTAATACACACTCCCCCCGTGTACGGCAACAAATCACAGTCCGCTTTAAACACACACCTTTCACACGCTCTGCCAGCCTCTAACAAGCCGTCAGAGTCCCCCACAAGCCAATCATCAATTGCACATGTCCACACCCTACACAAAGGCTATTTGGCCAATGGCGACCAAAACCTATTGAGCTTATCAATGTACAGAGAATCATGTTTTCCAACACTCCATCAATCGCGACACAACCCCCAGATCCTAGACCTGGATTCTTAATGGGCGGAGAACAAAACCCTGAACCAGCTCTAGTCCATTCACATTGTTCTCAGTCCACTGTATAGCCATATATTACCAATCCCGCTGTGTCGTCACCATCCTCCGTTCCTAAGAAAAAAATAAAGAAAAGAAACAAAACAAAGAAAAAACCGCCCAAAACAATAATTGAAAACAATAAACAAAATTTGTGAGTTTCCACTCACTCCTAGAAACAAAATTAACCCATCATCTAGGGGCGTAACCACCCCCGTATATACTAAGAAACCAAATGAAAAAATAAAAAGAATAAACAAAATGAAAGCTTCCGGCCTAAGGCAGGAATTGCTTGTAAACCACTAGGAAAGAAGAATAAAAATAAATATACTTCTAAATCCTATAATCATGATTGTTAATGCGCTTCTATCAATATCATAAACCCTAGGAAAGACTATAGGTCTTCTTAATTTCATAATCATGCAGTCCACACTTTGACCAAACTGATTATTGATCAAGCATGGATAATTAGTACTGACCACTAGCAGACGCAGTGTCACATCATTTCACTGTCTAATATTTCCTGTCTAATATTATTTGATGTTCTTGTTAGTCCGATTAGTTCATGCATCCGTCAGTTACTTCATCCCTCCACGTTAATCACACATCCATTTTAGTAACTTCCACTCATAACCTAATCACCTAACCCCTCTATATATTTTTTATTCTATTTTTATTCTAATCAGTTGTATATATTTTTTATTCTGCCGGCGGCCTCTGCAGACATGACCTTTGAAAATGACCTATCAGTCCACAGATCCAGCAAACCTGTCTTTGTTCCCTCGGTTGTGGGACCCTGTGGGCCCCCCGCCTGTAATCGGATGGCCCTGGGTTCATCGGGCCCAGAGTCTGTCCTTGCTCTCTGCCATTATCTCCATGGCTCTCACCTCTGACAGTCCATTCCTGGTTTCGCCCCCCTTGAGCCTGATCTGGGGAGAAAACCACGTACCTATTTTGTTCAGCCACCGTCCTTTGAGCCTGCTGTTGGGAGGGGTCTGGAAATTCGCCCTGTCCGAGGCTCTCAGCACCCTGTCGAGGCCCCGCTCCCTGTCCGGGCAACGGGGCACAGGGCATTGCTTGATCACGGCGGCCTAATTCCGACGCCCGAAGCATGACCTCAATCACTGTACCATCTAGCAGTACATTCTTTCTCGCCAGTTCTTGCTCCAGTCTCTGCGTCTCGTGTGCGGCTTGACCAATCTCCAGCTGTGTCTTCATCAGGTCTCGATGAACTGCCTCATGTCGTTCGAACGCTGCTATAAACGCTCTCTGTTGTCTATAGGTCGACGCCTCTTCCCCCATCCCAGCGCTGGCGGTCTGATTTCCCATCTCCGGGCCCCGCCTCTCATCTTGACTCTGGTGCTGAGGGGGGCCTGGACAGGGGGAGCTTGCGGGCTGTGGGCACTGTTCTTGATACCGACCTTGGTTTTGCCCGTGTCCGCCTCTGCGTCTGTTATTCCATCGCGGACCTCCTCCTCTGGGTTGAGGACGATACTCTCCTCCTCGGGGTTGATATTCTTGGTCACAGTCCCTAGATGTATGTCCGAGATTTTCGCACGACCAGCACACCACCCAGGCCCTTGCTGACTGGCTCCTCGTCCCCTGGCCACGCCTCTCAGTTTGGTACTGATGTTGGGGGTGGGGGGAACCTGGGCAAGGGACACTGGTGGTCTGTAAATTGCAGTCACCTTGATCGGCTCGGGTAATACAGTTGTCTCTGGTTCTCTCTCCCCTGTGTTGGAGTTAAAGACATTATTTCCAGTCCCTCCGTCACGCTCGTCTCATGAGGGAAATCAGTCATATTCAAATCATCAATCAGGTTAACGTCACTGCTCAATTCGGTCAATGAAATGTCTGCAGATGTTATCGGCATTTCCCCCCCATTGGCCTGACTACTGTTGGCCATTTTTATATTGCTTCTATTTATTATACTATGGGTTAATGAAATAGACAATTTTTTCTTCTAATTGCTCCTATCAAATTTGGTGACTCTGCTCTATATTAATCATTCACCCTCGCTCTCATACTCTCAAATTTTACCATTTGGAAAGCAAGTTTCTCTGCACTTCAACCTATTTTTACAATCTTGAGTTAAAAATCACTCATACTGGCAGAGTTATTTGGTGCAGACCGGAATTGACAAAACGCTTAGTGATACTACACCCAGACTTCAACAGTCAATTTGATCCCTCGTTGGAGTTTGGAATGTCGGACCGCTTCTATACTAATATCACTTTAGAGAGTGTTAGTGCAATTTTCTTTTGAATTTTAACGACACAGCCTTAGTTGTGTTCTGTCTGTTGTCTTCATCGGAAAACTGGATCTTCCAATCCTTTTGTCATGTATCCGCATCACCTGACTCTGGGGAACACTATTTCACATCAGCCTCTTCCGTCTGTTGATCAATCAGAAATTTGTTATTCACAGCCTATCATTTCTAAACACTTGTGCTGGATATGGTAATTTAGGTGAATAAAATCGCTTCTTCCACTTAATGAATTTGTAATTCCTTTGTGATAAAATATTCTAAATCTTATTGCTCATCAAATGACTATGTGCATATGTAATTCTAACATTTCCTTCTATGTGTAGCTGTATTTATTTCTATATCTGAGAAAGTCCAAATTGTATTCCTCATCCATCGCTTTTTACCCTATGTGTAGCTGTATTTATTACTTTATCTGAGAAAGTCTAAAATGTATTTCTCTCATAATTTCTTTTTACATCACAGTATTCACATAATGTATTCATAATTAATACACACTCCCCCCGTTTTAACACCTTAACCTTAGGTGCTAAACACCAAGCTTTCAACTCACGAGGAATTAAATAAATGTTCAGTGATTTACATCACAGAATCCCTGTGGCTTGGAACAGCGTCCCACAACCTGTTTATTAAACTACAGGTGCAGACACCACCCCCATTTTGAAATCCCTGCAGACCAATGATATCCCACTGGTCCGCCGACTCGCAGCCCAAGGCATCCCTCCCAGTTTGCAACCTGGAAAGCGAAACCCTGGGCTCCCCACACAAGGATATTCAAAATCCACACATAATATGACTTAATGCGCGCAGTGTGGCAGCAAGCTACGATGCCGCGCACACATGACGCACCCACATTAATGCGCGCAGTTAGACAGCGAGCTTCGATGCAGCTGTCTACCACCGCCCGCAATGACGCCCGCGGTCCTCAGTAGGGGAGTTGGGAGCTGGTACCCCCGTCGAAATGAAAAGAAAAATTACACCTTCTTCGCCGAAATCTAAACACAACCGTGGCCGGCAGGAATCCTACCACTGAACCCCCAATGCATAACAAACCCTGGCACGTCCCCTCCATCATACGCCTTGTTATTCTACCAACATCGCCATCGCAGGTGCAGCCGAGCAGAGCGACCCATCTGCGTAGAGAGTCCCAAACCTAACCTCAACGCACGCTCCGACTTACGGCCCACCATCATGAACGCAACACACAAGACCCTGACACGGAGTCTCCATCACCCCAGCCAGAGTTCGTCCAAACGCAAAGGAAGAAGCACGAGCGCCATGCCAACCAAAGCGTAGCCCCACTGATTCAACACGACCGGCCGCCACCTAGGGCAGCCTCGTCAACCTGAACCCGCGTTGCCCCGGGTCAGCAGCGCCCCACTTCTCCGTCAAATCAAGGGCCCGGAAGCAACAATAACCAGCACTAGAACCCTACAGTAAATAACAACAACCAGCACTAGAACCCCTGCAGAAAATAACAACAACCATCACTAGAACCCCTGCAGAAAATAACAATAACCTGCTCCAGAAACCCACATAAAATAACAATAAACAATTAAACAAGTCCAAACAGGAGAGAAAGAGAGAGCGTAGAGAGCCTGTACCATTGTAAACTCGCACACTTAACCCAGTCTAACCCAGCTGCACACCTAACCCGCATGAGTCACCAGGCCCACCTAACCAACTCAATAACGAGGGAGCGTGAAAAGGAGAAAAGGAGGACAAGAGTGAGCGCACCACAACCACATCGCATTCCCCTAATGCCCACCTGTGTCACCCCAACTGTACTTAAACTACACCTCCACTCCTCCTATCACAACGCCCTACGCTTCAAACGCAATGCTCCCAACCTACTAATGCCTGCCCCATCCCCTAAACCAACATCTGGGTCGCCCTCCGGTCCTGTGCAGGCGTGAGGTGCAGAAGAAACGGAGTCCCCACGAGCAAGTTCAGAGTGGTATTTCGGCCGCTTTACCTAAGATAACCCCTAAAGGTGGTTTCCTCAAAAGCTCTGTCTCACAAGCTCCAGTAAATATACACTCATATAGTCAAGCTTAAAATACCATTCAACAATATCAAAAATAAAAACAACATTATATATAACCGAACCACCAATAGTAAGCCACCCTAGATCCCAACATGACAAGGCAAAGAAAGAGAGAGAGAGAGAGAAAGAGAGAGAGAGGTGGGGAGAGAGAGAAAGAGAGAGAGGGGAGGCGGTGAGGGGGGGAGAGGGAATGGAAGAACGGGAGAGGGGAAGAGGGAGAGAGAAAGAGAGAAGAGAGAGAGAGAGAGGGAGAGAGGGAGAGAGAGGGAGGGAGAGAGAGAGAGAGAGAGAGAGAGAGAGAGAGAGAGAGAGAGAGAGAGGGAGGGAAAGAGAAGGAGGGAGAGAGGGGGAGGGAGGGCGGGAGAGAGAGAGATAGAGGGAGGGAAAGAGAGGGAGGGAGAGAGGGGGAGGGAGGGCGGGAGAGAGAGAGAGAGAGAGAGGGAGGGAGAGAGAGAGAGAGAGAGGGGGAGGAGGGGAGAGAGAGGGAGAGGGGGGAGGGAGGGCGGGAGAGAGAGAGAGAGGGAGGGAGAGAGAGAGAGGGAGAGAGGGGGAGGGAGGGTGGGAGAGAGAGAGAGAGAGAGAGAGGGAGGGAGAGAGATAGAGGGAGAGAGGGGGAGGGAGGGCGGGAGAGAGAGAGAGAGAGGGAGGGAGAGAGATAGAGGGAGAGAGTGAGAGAGAGGGAGGGAGAGAGAGGGAGAGGGGGAGGAGGGGAGGGAGGGAGAGAGAGAGAGAGGGAGAGAGAGAGGACTTAAAGAGAGATTTTACGTCCATATATCACCTCATTGGCCGAAACTACACTAAATACAATATAGCTTATGCAGCATAAACGGCCAACCCTCTCGTCAAATGATCCCACTCTTAAAGAATGAATCCAGGACGGGAGCCCCTGACATGGCTCTCCCGCCCCCTAGCGGACCATAACCCACACACCAACCCCACCGACCTCAGCTCTCACACACCTTACACTAACAACCTAGTGCGCACGCCCGTGTCCCGTGAGCTACGACGCAACGGACACCATCCACTACCACCAGCCATGACGCCGCGGTTTACCACCGCAGCCACGACTCCGCGGTCCTCAGCATTGAACTGCCCCATAGAGAGAGAGAGAGAGGGAGGGGGAGGAGGGGGAGGGGGGGAACCTGGGCCCCACATTCCACCACTAGATTAAACTATTTCACCAAACTATTTCAGCATAACCATCTAACTCTACTATCAAACTAATCTCTAAAAGAAAAACCTCCTGTGTGTAGAACCACACGAAAACAAAAGCAGCTTTGAATGGAAACTTTACCTGGCCTCTGCTGCCCCCTACTGCATTCCTAAACAAACACCAGCTTTCCCTCAAAAATGGACGTCCGGCGCCCCTACTCAAGATGGCCGCTTTATCGCGAGATATCCCGAAAGTCTCGTCATGCTATGTCGTTAGCACAGGTAGCTTAGCATATTAGCTTTGTTAGCTTTAGCTCAGCGCAGGTAGCCAGCACGTCCACCGCTCCACTCACCCCTATGACGTCACAACCGGCGACCACTTAGCAACATTAGCTCCGTTAGCGCGGCTAGGTAGCATTAGCTTAGCTTCAACCACGACACCGTAATAACGTTCCCCAACGGCACATTGTCCCGTTTCACCGCGCGGGCCGACACATCGCAATGTTAGCGCAGCACCGCTCCACGCTACAACAGAACCCTAATCCCCTCAAAACGCCAGTGTACAGATTTAATCAAAAAAATTAAAACATTACAACACACAGGCCATCTCAAACACTAGCTTGACCCCACCGCCTTTGTTTCCGCAGTGCATAGGACGACTTCCGGGTCAAACTTTCCACTCCATTCGATCCCTTAATACATTAAACAATTACCTTAAACGTGTCGAATTCGAAAATTTTTAAGTGCCATACACATCCCCGTAGTCCCATGATACTTCCGATCGACTACATACACTCGAAACCATGCCGCCCCGTCTCCAGTTTACCGCGAACAGAGCAATATTTCACTTTAAATGTACTGAATGTTTAGATCACAAACAGCACATTGAAACAAATCGTTATCAAGTACTTTTTATTCACAGATGCCGCGACGAAACATGTACCGAAATATGGCCCAGAGTCTATACGTACTAAAACGGATTTCCGCCGACTATCGTTTTCTGTAATCCACAAACCTCCATTTGTAGACAAACTTAGCCAGCCTCGTCCCAATCCATTTGACTGACCCCCAACACGGATCGATCTCCATTTAGTTCGGCTGATATTGTCCAGAGAGCTCACCCCCGTTGATTTGAAACGGTGAGCGGCTGCCTCGGCACAATACTTTCAAAAACCTCCGTGATAGCTCCGGTGAGGCCACCCTTTGCATATTACGTCCACGTTAATCATCTCGCGACCCGTAACTCCCATTATCATATCGACGCCCTTCATACTCACATCTTCTAATTACGTGACCTGAACAATGTTGGATTTAGAGTATTAACGACACCATGTCCCGCCGATGGTTCAGATCCCCGTTTGTCGCCGTTTGAGAGACGGCGCCAAGCTGAGATCTGCTTCATCCCGCAAGCGTAGACCCACAACCCACCCATTTGTTCAGACACGAAAAAATTACCACACCTCATCTGTGCACGTTCCCGGGAAAAACGACTTTGGTCTGTCCATTAAACGGGATACACACCATCGGGCCTTCTTGACACCAGACTACCGAGACCACGATTCAATGGTCATTTCATCTTAATGCAGCCCGACACTTCAATTCGCGAGAAGCGTACTAAAAACACCCCCGCTGGCCGATTGAACTAATCAATATGATAACAGTGTTACGCACCCCAACGCCTCATTTATAACCCTCCCCGAGAGACATAATTGAGGTATACACTTCTGTCAACCCCAGTTCGAACAGAGCGTCCGTCGTGTTTTGCCATCACGACTTGTGTCCACCCACCTATTTTCAGGTTTCTGATGTGTCGAATTTCTCCGGCAGCTGATCGATCCTGATGTCCAGTGTGGCCGTAAAAAAATCAAAATCAAGGACGCTTCACGTTCAGGGGTAACGGCACCACTTTGAAGTCACAAAGGGTCTATATTCTGTTCTGATGGATCAGAACAAACCTACTCTGCGTTGTGAATTGTGTCTCCTAAAAACCCTTGTACTTTCAAAAGACCATAACTCTGGCCTTGTTTCACGCCGGCTATGCAGGAGAAAAAGAGGAGACATTGTACCAGCATCTGTTTTAATTCAAAGTTAAAAGTGTAATCACAATGGTTCTGGTTCAATTAAAATAACGAACGCTATAGTCGGATCACTAGACACTATGCCGTCTGCGATCCAAACTAGACTAAAAAAGTAGATTAAAGAATGTTAGTTGTTGAGTTGTTGATGTTCTTTGTTGTCTGGCTGACAACAAAAGATTCTGTTCTCGTTCCAAAAGCTTGTTCTCCGTGTTCTCCTCTGCTCGCGCCGTCCTCTGTGTGAAAAGGTGGGAGGTGTGTTCCTGTGTTGGTTCCGTTTTCAGTGTGTCCCTCTACCTCCCCATTTTATCCATGAGCGAGAAACCCTGGGCGTGACGTCACCAAGTGACCTCACGCATAGGATTTCCACCCAATCGCGAGCATTCACAGAGCATTTGAAAAGGAGGTGGCCCTTTAAGCCCAACAGTTCTCGTTTGAATGTTTTAAAACTAGGTAAAAATAGTCTTAATATACTGGGGATTTAAGTCTTCAAAACAGTCTTTCTGGCTTACATTAAATAGCTACAAACAGTTTATATTTAGCTTTCATTAATAATATGGTCCCCCATGATTTACCAAGACTCTTTAACCTAGAGACCACATTGTTTCATCTCATTCTGAAGTACAAACATATTTCCTCTTTAACCAGCTACAAGAGAATCTATATTCTATGTTATGGTTTTACAGTTATTACTGATCCTATAGTTAGTTACTGCATATTTTTGAAGTTAGTTTGCCCTTATTCTAACCCACCTTGTTATCTAATTCAGTGTCCAACTGGCCATAAACGTTCTACTTAATCTTAAACTGACAGGTTTAAACCGATCTATATTATTCTGTTATTGTCTGGTACAGTATAAATGTCTAATATTACTTTAACTCTGTTTTTGTCCAAATGTATTTTCCTCCATGTTCTTTGTGAACCAGAGGAGTTTTCCCCCCCCATTATAGGGCTGGCTAGCAGTGATGCTTAGTAACGCGTTAATGTAATCTGATTACTTTCCCCCGAAAATAGTAATCTAACGCGTTAATCTTTAAAAGCCAGTAATCTGATTGCAGTTACTTGTCCAAGTGGCTGTGCATTACTATTTCGTTACTATCTCATCATAAATTCATAATGCAGGCGGAATGCAGTATTTTATTTCGTTTTCGACAGTCAAAAATACATTTTGAGCTGTTTTTCTTTTGGGAGTGACGTGGTGTGGCAGTGAAAGGGTTAAATACAAGAATGTGTCCCGCGGCGTGACTGGTCCCTCTGTCTGAGTGACTCTGCTTTGGTCCAATCACATTCCCCATCCACAGTCTGCGAATCAGAGGCAGAGTAGGGCGGGTCTTCACAGCACGTCATGTGACATATGCGCCAATCGTGTGACAGCAGGGCTCCGTAGTCGGAGAATTCCACCCCAAAACGCTTGGCAAAATTAAAAGTGAAACCGCAAGATGACTTTTGCGGTTTCTGTTCAGAATTCCACCCCAAAACGCTCGTCTAAACGTAGCCTCAGTCACTACTTCACGGCGGAGGAAACAAAATACTGTCTACCGCTAAAAACAGCACATCCAATTGCATTGAAAGCATCTGGAATCACAACACTAGCCGACGCTTCGACTAGGTACAGGAGGGTTGATGGTGGCAGAGCAAAAGCTCTTATTTGCCAGATTTACAGTTAATTTACATGTTAAAGAGAGACTGATTGTATGTTTATAGAGAGACATTTATAAAAACAATTTAATAGTTACAGTTGATATAATTGAAATAATAGTTCAGCCTGCATTTGTTAGATGTGATACACTGGTTTTGTAAAACCACTGGCTGGCTGCTCTAATGCTGTGAGCATCATAGACTGTTGCTTTACCATACTTGATGGTACAGAAGCTGAAGCACTAGTTTAACAATTTACGTTATGTGCAGAGAAACAAGTTAAAAACAATTTATGCACTTTCAATAAAGCGTTTAAAAAAAACTGTTGGGGGAACGACGACGACTTCGTAACCTAGTTACTTTCAAAGTAACTAAGTTACTCTGATAATCAAGTAATCAGTAAAGTAACTTAGATTACTTTTTAAAGGAGTAATCAGTAATCAGTAATCAGATTACTTTTACAAGTAATCTGTGGCAGGGCGGTTAGGTGGTCGAGCGGAGATTGCGTTCGTCACCAGCCCCGGAGCTGTGAGCTTGGTTCGCCTGTTCGAATCCAGCTCACAGCTCCGGGGTTGTCACCAGCTTGGCTGGCCGTCTGCACTGATACAATTGGCTGTATCAGAGGGTGGGAGAAGCTGGCGGGGTGGGTCCGGGTCGTTGTAAACAGCGACTCCTACAGTTCGGTCGGGGCGCCTGCTAAGCGCGGATTGGACGTGAGGGGGATAGTGTGGTCCTCCCACACGCTACGCCCTCTCAATGAGAATCCGCGCTGCCAGGTGAAAAGAAGCGGTGATTGGCTGGACGTGTGTCGGAGGAAGCACGTGGTAGCCTCCACTCTCCCAAATGATCTGACTGTGGGGGGTAAAGCGCAGCGACCAGGAAGGGACTGGGAATTGGCATACGACTAACATTGGGATGGGAGAAAATCGGAGGAAAAAATGGAGGGGGAAAAAGACCAAAAAAAAAAAAAATAATAATAATCTGTGGCATCACTGCTGGCTAGTCACCTCAATGTTGGGAAAACCGGTTTTTGAATCTAGACAAAAGCTGGGTGTTGGCACCAGGCCGGGAAGTCTGTTTAGAGAATGAGCTTTTGCTAGATGTCCTAAATAACCAAACGGCCTATTGCCCCCACTGTATTGTGACAACTGTATGTAAATCTATTCAAGGGAGATTTTATCAATGGTTGAAATAGAATCTCGGACGCTTGCCTCATCCTCCCCCAGCTACTTCCAACCATTTGGCTGGGGGCTCCAAAAAGCCTTTTGTTCGAATGTTTACCGGCAAGGGGGAAGTTTGGTCATTTTAAGCCTGTATTTAAATCTAAAAGGTTTCCTGTTTGCCCACCTGTGGTTCCCCAGAAAGACAGACCCCCCCAGTATCGGCCCTGACCAGAGATTATCCTAATGGTGAATCTGCCCAACACTTTAACATAGCAGATTTCCATAATAATTGGACAGTTTTGAACAGAGAATTCCACCACAGTTACATGTGTACAGTCGGCCGGCGTGCGTCAGCTGCGTTTGACTATTTCGCGCGTGCAGCATTGGAGGTTATGCTTATGCCAGCCAAGACGAAGAGGACGGTCATTCGGCAGATGGACTGAAGATGAAAGTTGTTGCATGTTAGACAGTTCAGTCAGGCTAGCCATGTCGGCTTAGCTAAAGGCAGGGACAGCTAGTTAGCTTTAGCTACGTTATAATATCGAGTGCTAACGTGTGGTTCAGTCGGGATAGCCATGATGATGTCGGCTAGTAGCTAGCTTAGCTAAAGGCTAACTAGCGTTAGCTAACCTAGAGAGAGCGCGTGCAGCATTGTTATGCCAAGATGAAGAGGACGGTCATTCGGCAGATGAACTTCGTCAATCCATGCGGTTGTCTCCATCCTCTTGGACGTTTGGTGAGTTTTTAATGCACTCTATTCTATTCCCGCCGTGGATATATCTCTCTCTCTCTCTCTCTCTCTCTCGGGCCGGCTAGCTATCGTGGCTAAGGCTAACGTTATGTTGGCTAACGTTATGTTGAGCCACGCGGGCCGGCTAGCTAACGTAGCTACCGTTATATTGAGCCAAACGGGCCGGCTAGCTGTTGTAGCTAATGTTATATTGAGCCAAAGCGGGCCGGCTAGCTAACGTAGCTAACGTTATATTGAGCCAAACGGGCCGGCTAGCTGTTGTAGCTAATGTTATATTGAGCCAAGCGGGCCGGCTAGCTAACGTAGCTAACGTTATATTGAGCCAAACAGGCCGGCTAGCTCTTGTAGCTAATGTTATATTGAGCCAAGCGGGCCGGCTAGCTAACGTAGCTAACGTTATATTGAGCCAAACGGGCCGGCTAGCTGTTGTAGCTAATGTTATATTGAGCCAAAGCGGGCCGGCTAGCTAACGTAGCTAACGTTATATTGAGCCAAACGGGCCGGCTAGCTGTTGTAGCTAACGGTGTGTACCTGGTGTCAGTACCTGGCTACTCTATTTGCAGTTAGCCTATTTAGCTGATGTCGGCCGTTGGCTCCTTGCTACTTTGTTTTCTCTGGTATAGACCCTCTTCTCTTTGGATTTAAGTGTTGATCTTTGTCCTTTTGGATCTATGTATATTCATGTTGCCTTTGTGAAGTTATCTTTTCCTTCTGTTTTGTTCTTCCATTAAAAGTTGAATATCCTTTAGGGGCTCATCTTAGCTGTCTTGCTTATCTCTCTCATATATGATCTCTCTCTAACACACACACACACACAGACATGCTCTCTCTCTCTAACACACAAACACACATGCTATCTCTCTCTTTCTAACACACACAGACATGCTCTATATCTCTCTCTAACACACAAAATGACATGCTCTCTCTCTATATATTTATCTCTCTTTCTAACACACATATACATGCTCTCTCTCTCTAACACACACACACAAACAGACATGCTCTCTCTCTATCTCTCTATTTCTAACACACACAGACATGCTCTATCTATCTCTCTCTCTTCAATTCAAATGGGCTTTATTTCACATTCTTGTATTTCTCCCAGTAGGTATGGGAGTTTTGAGTTATTGTCCATGTTTTCAAAGTCTCTTTGGGTGTTTGCAATTTGTGGGAAGTATATGTCTTGGTATAGTGGGCAGGTTGTTAAGAAGTGGAGCTCGGTTTCCACCTCATCTTGTGTGCAGTGGGTCTGTCTTCGCTTGGGAGCCAGGTCTGCCTATGGCGGCCTTTCTCGATGGCTAGGCTGTGCTCGCTGAGTCTGTACCTAGTCAAGGATCTTCTTAGTATTGGGTCAGTCACAGTGCTCAGGTATTATGCCACTGTGTACTCTCTGTTTAGGGCCAAATCGCATTTCAATTTGCTCTGGTTTTGGGTTCTTTCTTTCCAATGTGTCTCTCTCTCTCTCTCTCTCTCTCTCTCTCTCTCTCTCTCTGGCCTTGCTCTGGTGGAGGGTCAGGGGCATTGCCGGGTCTGTGCAGCGATAACACTGTATATTGACTGTAGAACGGGAGCCCTCTCTCGCTCTCTCGCTCTCTCTCTTGCTATATGTTGACTGTATCATGCCCAGCCTCGGGCAGCGCTATTATTTAAGAATATGTTGACTGTATGAAAAAAAATATATAATATATATATTATTATTATTATATATTTTTTACCTTTCAGGGGGGGGGGGGGGGTTAGGGTTAGGGTTAGGGTTAGGGTTTAAATCTTGCACAGGGCCTCGCATTTCTCCGAGGCGGCCCTGTCTGTGGCCATGAAATGTTTTGAGAGGCTGGCCAAGGATCACATTTGTGCCTCCCTCCCCAGTGATATGGACCCTATGCAATTTGCATACAGGCCAAACAGGTCCACTGATGATGCGGTCTCCCAAGTACTGCACAGCACCCTCTCTCACCTAGACCGTCAGAAGGGGGGCTATGTGAGACTGTTGTTCATTGACTACAGCTCAGCGCTCAACACCATAGTCCCCACCAGACTGGCGGACAAGCTGATCAAGCTGGGTCTGAGCTCCGCTCTGAGCGCCTGGATACAGGACTTTCTGAGTGAAAGGCCCCAGGCGGTCAGGGTGGGGGGTCAGACCTCCAACACCATCACCCTGAGCATCGGGTCCCCCCAGGGCTGTGTTCTCAGCCCCCTGCTGTACTCACTATACACACATGACTGTGTGGCCAAGTTCAGCTCCAACTCCATAGTGAAGTTTGCGGACAACACAGTGGTGGTGGGGCTGATCTCGGACAACGACAAGAAGGCCTACCGGGAGGAGGTTGAGGTACTGGAACGCTGGTGCCAGGACAACAGCCTGCTCCTGAACATTGGTAAAACCAAGGAGCTGATCGTGGATTTTAGGAGACAGCAGGAGACACACACACCACTGAGGATAAACGGGGCTACCGTGGACAGGGTGAGCAGCTTCAAGTACCTGGGGGTCCACATCTCAGAGGATCTGACATGGACAACACACATAGACTCGTACACATACACAACACATAGTCGTAAAAAAGGCGAAGCAGCGCCTCTATCACCTGAGACAGTTAAGGAAGTTCAAAGTATCTGGGAAGGTACTCCAGTCCTTCTACTCCAGAGCTGTAGAGAGCATCTTGACTGGAAACATCACTGCCTAGTATGGAAACAGCACGGCACAGGACAAGAAGGCCCTACAGAGAGTGGTGCGCCGGGTATTGCACTACCACCCGTGCATGTTCTATACAACAAGAGGTGCAAATCCAGAGCCTGCAGAATAATGAAAGACCCTCACCACCCCAACAACAGCCTGTTCATGCTGCTGAGGTCAGGCAAATGCCTGCAAACACCAGCAACTAGGACAGAGAGACTTCGGCTCAGCTTCTTCCCCAGGCCATCAGAGCCTTGAACACTGAACTCTCCACACACAAGCACACATGAGCACACACACAACACACACACTGTACACGCTCACACACTAGCAGCCACTTTAACATGAGCACACACACACACACTCATGCTGCACACGCTCACACTTATGGTCACTTTACAAAATGAAAGGTCACTTTAAGAATATAGTAGTATAGTATAACTTGAGATTGTATAATATAGCATTGTATAACAGTGTACATAAAGACCCAGTGCCTCATCCGTAGCTAACAGGACCTAGCATGTCCTACCATGCTCTGTAAATAACTCATGTACATATACCGATATGCCCTACTTGTTTACTTGTTTTATTGCACAATGTAGTTCTATTGGATTCTAATTATATATTACTATTGTATTATGCACATCGTTGCGGGCAAGACCCCCCGCATTTCATTGTATACTTGTATGCCGTGACCAGGGCCGCCTAGGAGAAATGCGAGGCCCTGTGCAAGATTTAAACGCGAGGCCCCCCCCCCCCTAAAAGGTAAAAAAAAAAAAAAAATGTCATACAGTCAACATATTCTTAAATAATAGCGCTGCCCGAGGCTGGGCATGATACAGTCAACATATAGCAAGAGAGAGAGCGAGAGAGAGCTCCCGTTCTACAGTCAATATACAGTGTTATCGCTGCACAGTTGTGTGTGTTAGAAAGAGAGAGATAGAGAGAGAGCATGTCTGTTTGTGTGTGTGTGTTAGAGAGAGAGCATGTATTATGTGTGTTAGAAAGAGAGAGAAATATATAGAGAGAGCATGTCATTTTGTGTGTTAGAGAGAGATATAGAGCATGTCTGTGTGTGTTAGAGAGAGAGAGAGAGAGAGAGAGAGAGAGAGAGAGAGAGAGAGAGAGAGAGAGAGAGAGAGAGAGAGAGAGAGAGAGAGAGCATGTGTGTTTGTGTGTTAGAGAGAGAGAGCATGTCTGTGTGTGTGTGTGTTAGAGAGAGAGCATGTATGAGAGAGATAAGCAAAGATGAGCCCCTAAAGGATATTCAACTTTTAATGGAAGAACAGAAGGAAAAGATAACTTCACAAAGGCAACATGAATATACATAGATCCAAAAGGACAAAGATCAACACTTAAATCCAAAGAGAAGAGGGTCTATACCAGAGAAAACAAAGTAGCAAGGAGCCAATGTTACACTCCCCCTGCTGGCGGGGAGTGTAACTGCAACTGCAAGGTTGTTTTGGCTTTTATTCCATTGTAACCGAGGCTACTCAATGTCACAGAGCGGAGCGGCACTGCAGATTTACCCTACTCTTGGAATTCATTGCCAGATCGTCATAGGGGCGCTGTCTCGATAATGCAGTGTTATTAACAGCGTGTAGCCGACGCATGAACCGGTTGGGATTCGAATAGACGCGGCCTGGAAGCGTCAACGCAGAACTGGAAATCCATTGGTAAAAAAAATAGACTCAGCCTGGAATCGTTTTGGGACGCTGAATTCGCAGTAAAGGAATATATCTGCGGTTTCCCTGGCGTGAACACGCCAGCAGAACTATCCGAGCCCCCGGGAGGGTGGTCGAAGACCTTTTGCATGTCGGCGATCATGTATGCGGGAACGAATTGCAGAGGGAGGGCGCAACAGGTGGGGTAAGCTGGGCTGTGATGTGTGCATCAAAACGGTTACATGTTTGTCTTGCACGCTTCGCAGAGCTGAGCGTGAGAGCGTGGTCTCTAGTGAACGAGAGTGTTGGTTTACCAGAGTGGTAAACCTATGACGTTATTATAATATCACTTATCTCAGCACCCCCTCATAACACGTTTCAGACCCTGTTGAACGCTCTGACTCAATAGTAACCATCTGCAGAACGTCAGCCCCAGCACTCTCAGGCCCCACACTAAATGTGATTTGACCAAAGCAGAGTATACACACAGACACAGCATTTTGACATGTTGCATGGTGGCGATGTCTCGCAGACAATACAACTACAAGTATAATTATATAATATATATATTTTATAAAAAAAATAAAAAAATTATATAAAATAAATAAAAATTTAATAAAAAACGATCAATATCTCAGCACCCACACTTCCCGCAGCCCTGTAGATAGCTATAGATTGTTTTGTTATGTTTGCCATTCTTGTATGTATCTCTAATGTGTTATTTTCCTTTTTTTCAGGAAGCACGGATGGGGTGAGCTCACTGAGCTGCCATTTCCTTTGGACATTGTTTTTCTCCTGTTTTGGTTAGGCAAGGGTAGTTTAGGTAATGCCATTTATTTTACCATAGATTAGGTTGGTTTATTTGTAGAATAGTGGTGTTTGTTTGTTGTTTTGGCCTTGGCTCACCCTTGAGCTACATGTGCTTCCTTTGCATATCTCAATAAATATCCTTGTGTTTACAAACTTGGTCCATAATTTCTTTCAACCACCAGTTATGTTACAGCCCTTTACCCTTAGACCCACAGGGGTCATAACAATGATCATTAATTCATACTGTTCACATACTGATTTACTGATCTGTTTTATTTCCCTCCTCCACTTTTATGCATCAACTCTTAAGGAACATACCAGCATTATGGGAAATGCACTTACTGTCTTCTCCAGTGAATATTGATACCAATTTCCTCTCTGTGCATTCAGTAGCAGCCACATAGCTTTGTACTGAATGCACAAATTGGTATCTATCTTCTTGTCTGACTACGGTGACCAGAGTTCCCGGTTGGTCTGGGATTGTCCCGGTTTCAAGCTTTATGTCCCGAGTCCGACAAACATCAACAACGCACTACACTTGAAACTGTGATATTTCCTCACACAACATCTTATATGGTGACGTACCATGCTGCGCCACCCACCACCACAAGCAAACTCTCTGCAGATACTGTATAGTCATCATCTCAAGCTAACAAAGGACGGTTGTTTCAGAAACACATCAATCCCAGGTAAGCTCATACTGTACACGTGCACTACACTTTCTTAACCCCTTTTTTATTAATATCTTTCAAGTGTCCTGGTTTTATAATCCTTTAATCCACTGATCAACTGGAGATAAACTACATCCCTTTTTACTCAAACTAGCTGCGCCAATTAATTACAGAGCAAATGACACATATAGTTCAAAATGCTTTACAACATGCAATTATTACTCTCAAATTGGTGCTAAATGCTAATAAAACTAAATGTAGCTGTGTTCTGCCAGATATATAATTTACAATGACCTTTGTATATCTACTGTGAATGGGTCTAACATTTAATCACAGAATAATACCTTGGAATTTGGCTTGATGAGAGATTTAGATTTAAATACCATGTGGGCGTTCTTGCCAGTAAATTGCAGCAAAATATTGGATTGCTATACAGAAATAGAGCCAGCTTCCCAATAATTAGGGAAAAAAATAGTTGTTGAATCAGTTTTCCTGTCTGTGTTGGACTACAGAGATGGGATTTATAGACATGCGACAGCCTACACTCTTAAGCCCTTAGATTCTGTATATCAGTCAACCATCAGATTTATCACTGGTGACAATTATAATACTCACCATTGTGTACACACACACTTTAATCAAACACTCACTTTACTCATTTAGACACTTTAACTATATTATCTATTATTAAAACATTTGCACTACATCCATAACTCATTTGCACCCTACCTAAGTTGTACCCCATCCCATTTCTGCATTGTACTTCACTGTTACTCATTCTACTCTGTGTTGTATGTACATGTATATTGACTTTACTTACTCTTACTTACTTCTTAATAACTTTTTTTTTAACTTACTTTCTTTTTTACTGTATGTAGCACACTCTGAAGGGTTTTCAGAAATAAGCATTTCATATAAAGTATTCTGTATTTTGCTGTGACATGTAATAAACAAACTTGAAACTTGAAACAAGTACAATAGGGTTGGGTGGTCCTCTCTGTCGAAGAAACAATATTTGCATTCATTGCCATCTGTTTCTATATAAAGCCATACTTGGACATTGTCCAAATTATAGTACTTCATTATTGAAATGGGCCTCTGGACTGTACAGAAATTAATGATTGGCTCACACTTAAAGCGCCTAGAGTTTATACTGAAATGGGTAGATCTTACTTTGGCTTCTGTGCTCTGAATCGTGGAATGCCTTGCAGGGTACATTGAAACTAAGTACACATCAGTGGAGGTTTCTCTATGACAACACGTGAAATACAAATTCACTCATAATTCATAATTATTATTAATTTACATATACCTATATATATATTTTTTTTTTATTATTATTATTATTATTATTTTTTTTTTATTATAAATGTTTTCATCTGTAAAAAAAATTCCAGTGAATTTTTTTCTTCTTCAAAAATGGCCAAAATTGACAGCTCTGAGCAGGCCTGCACTGCAGTATTGCCTGCAGTAATTATTCGTGAAGAAAACTTCACAGGTGTGACCCATTGTTAATAAATAATAAATAACAGCGAATCAAAATAGGCTATTAACTTCATCTAAGCACGGTCTGTGCAGTTAAACTCTTGCCATTGAATGGATAACAAGGCTGTCAATCATTCAATCCACCAATCAGCTAATGGTTTCTCTTTGGCTGTTCTGTGGCTCTGCAGCTAGCATGATTGACAGCCTTGTGGCCCAATCAGATAATGGTACTGTGGCTCTGCAGCGAGCTTGTTTTCAAAATAATTTTTATCTCAGGAATATAACTTGTCGTTACGCAAGTCTTGTGAATGTCTAAACAGGGCTGATGACATTGATGAAGATGATATCAATAACAACAATGCCTCTCCATTGTGCATCGTTTGATGATATATATTTTTTTTATCTCAGTCGTTGTAAAACGAAAGCCTGCAGTGCTTAGCCTGGACGCAGCCGAAGTGTAGTAGTTCTAACGTCACTCGGGAGACAAAAGCCAAACATCAATTTGATGCAACAAGCTGGCTCGCGATGCACTATTGTTTACATTTTCCATGGGATTAATGCAAGCGGCTCGAGTCGGACTCGTCACATGGAGAAGCTGCACTATTCAACGATATGGGTAAGTCGTGTCTTCTTGGCTTTAGAATGTCAGTTTGTGTAACGTTACTGTAACCGAATTGAAACCGCATCATAACTCCTACATCGACCATGTCACTTTTCAAAAGGCATGAATGAATGAAAACTTTATTTAACAGATTGCAGAATGGGTACAATATACAGTACGGCTCAATACACATAATTATTAAGGAGATGCAGACCAGATAAAGACTTTCGTCTTGTTTACATCAGGGTCCCCCATTTTCAATTCATAGTGAAATGTATCTTGTGTTATTAGGAGCCCTGCTAAAGTTGGTAGCTAACGTTATATTGATAATGTTTCAATATTATCAGGTTGATATTATTAGGTTGATAATGGTGTCAGTGTTTCAGATAGCAAGGTGGAGATCTTTGTTAACTAGTAGAGCTTTGGTTGAGAGAGATTACAGTGCTGTCTCTTAAAACTCATAAACAAGTATTGAGCAAGACGAGTTAGTCTGTTGTGTTGTGCGTATTGTATGGGAGGGATAATGATGACTGTGTGTAACTAGGAGGGATATGAGGACTGTGTGTATGTGGCACTGAATTGATGTAAACAAGACGAAAGTCTTTCTCTGGTCTGCATCCCCTTAACAATTGTGTGTATTGAGCCGTACTGTATTGTACCCATTCTGCAATCTGTTAAATAAAGTTTTCATTCATCATTCATTCATTCATTCATTCATTCATTCATTCATTCATTCATTCATTCATTCATTCATTCATTCATTCATTCATTCATTCATTCATTCATTCATTCATTCATTGTCCTTGTGTTACATAAAACCCATCTGTGGCCTTGTGCAGAGGAAGGTGGTAAATACATGTTAGATATTCCAATGTACAGTTTTGCATACCATTGACTCTAAGAATGGTCTGTGTTATTGAAATCGTCACAGCAATATAGTTTGTTTATACTTCAGAAGTATGATATTTAAACATGGTCCCCAAAATGAATGGAAGCGAATGAGGAGCCTGACACCTGGGAGGAATGGGGGTGTTGCAGCGTTGGGGATGTTTAAAAAATATAATTTAATATATAATATAATATAATAATTTGTGCTTCACCAAAAAATTTGGTCAGCAGCCTCCACTGGTACACATTCACCTATTATGGGAATGTAAATACTTGAGGAATTTTGAGATTAAATAAAGATTGAATGACTGAACGGGGAACCACTTTCAAAAGCCACACCAGTGTTTCTGCCACCTGGTCACACTATTAGAAGAGGGAGCATTTAGGCTAAGTTCATGCTGTAAGCTTTAGTGCACAATTCAGATTCATTGCTCAGATCAGATTTAGGCTGTTCACATAATTAAAGAAATTTGGCCAATATCAGATTCCAGTGTGAACTGCTCACACTCCTGAACTGACTCCTGAATGATGGACATGAACATGAAGGACACTGAAGTCACAGTTTATGATTTAATTTACGAGTTGACGTGCATTGGCGGCCAGCTAATTAAAACAAAAGACCTTTATCTGATTTAGTGCCACTTTAAGGGCCAAAAGTTACATATGCGCAAATAAATTTGATTTGGGCCACTTTTGCCTGCAGTGTGAACGTAGCCTTAACCAAGAAGGTTCTCTCGTAATAATTTGTAACAACGGTCTGTTAGAAGAACTGAATACTTAAAGCAACATGCCAACATTTGGGGAAATTAGCTGATCGTCTTCTCCCGAGAGAGACAAGAAGATAGATACCAGTTTCCTCTCTGTGCGTTCAGTAGAAAGCTATCTGGCTGCATGTTAGCCTAGGGCAACCAGGATAATGTTGTTGAGTATAATGGGTTTATACAATGGCATGCAAATTTCTCTATTCTGATTGGCTGAAACAGTCAAGTTACACGTGGGTATTTGTCATAACCCCACGCTCTTGGTCCCAGGACCCGCCCACAACTGAATTACTATCAATCCGCCGTGCACGTTTTTAGAAGTGAAAGCAAGATGGCAGTAAACGTTACGAAAGAATATGTTGATAGGGTCATAAAGACTAAATGAAAAACGATTCTGTCACGGCAAATGTGTTAGTTTCTTACTCAATGTTGGATTATGTAATTAGTGGGTCATGAGTCATTGTGGAACAAAATAAAAATTGTGCGAATTGATTGATTGATTGATTAATTGCAAATATATATATATATTTTTGTACCTACTTTCTATAGAAGCAGCTGGGAGGTGCGCTGTTTTAAGTGAGTGTGGATTATTGAATTGATTGATTGATTGCAAATTGTATTACTGTCCGCCTTGTTTCCAACTGGTTAAGCTTGGCGACTCTTTCAAAGTCGCTCTCTTTCGAAGTTGGTTAAGGTTAGGGTTAGGGTTAGGGTTAGGGCGATAGACCAGCAGCCCTGATTCCAAACCTTAACCAACTTCGAACGAGAGCGACTTCGAAAGAGTCGCCAAGCTTAACCAGTTGGAAACAAGGCGGACAGTAATACAATTTGCAATCAATCAATCAATTCAATAATCCACACTCACTTTAAAAAAAAATCCCTCCTATAGGGCAAAGAATATATTTTTTTGTTTTACCTACTTTCTATAGAAGCATCTAAGAATGAAATTCTATAGAAAGTAGGTAAAATCAAATCAAATCAAATCAAATTTATTTATAAGGCCCGACAACACACGTTAATGTCCCCATGGGCCGTACAAGTCTTCTTTAAACAAGTCAAGAAGAAAACATAACAATAAGTCAAGAACAGAACAAGAACACCATAAGGTCCAACAAATTTAAAATAAATGCAAATAAGGGCGGTCAGGTGGCGTAACGGAGAT
This sequence comes from Notolepis coatsorum, assembly GCF_963971535.1. Lineage (NCBI taxonomy): Eukaryota > Metazoa > Chordata > Actinopteri > Aulopiformes > Paralepididae > Notolepis > Notolepis coatsorum. The sequence goes on from NC_140165.1 coordinate 44,091,741, forward strand.
TGCGTTCATCACCAAACCCCGGAGCGGCTAGATTCGCCTGTTCGAATCCAGCTCACAGCTCCGGGGTTGTCACCAGCTTGGCTGGCCGTTCACACTAATACAATTGGCAGTATTAGAGGGTGGGAGAAGCTGGCGGGGTGGGTCCGGGTCGTTGTAAACAGCGACTCCTACAGTTCGGTCGGGGCGCCTGCTAAGCGCGGATAGGACTTGAGTGGGATAGTGTGATCCTTCCACACGCTACGCCCTCTCAATGAAAATCTGCGCTGCCAGGTGAAAAGAAGCGGTTGATTGGCTGGACGTGTGTCGGAGGAAGCACGTGATAGCCTCCACTCTCCCAGACCGACTGTGGGGGGTAAGTGCACAGCGACCAGGAAGAGGATTGGGAATTGGCATAACGACTAACATTAGGATGGGAGAAAAATCAGAGGAAAAATGGAGGGGGAAAAAAGACAAATAAAAAAAAAATAAAAAAAAAATGCAAATAAATGAAAGAATGCAAGCACTCCCAGACATACCCCACGTGAAGGTAGGGAAAAACTCACTAAAACCTAACAATAGGGAAAAATGCTCCACAGGCAGAGAAACCTTAGAAGGGCCATTCAAGGGGGGATCTCCCTTCTTAGATGTCGGTGATAGTAGTGTTGCAGACTAACAGTTGGTAAGCATGCACTCAAGTGTGTAGTGAAACACAGATGAGTGCATGCAATAGCAACTGAACATTTTGAAAGATTAAAGATAGAGCTGATAGCGATAGCAACTGAACATTTTGAAAGATTGAAGATAGAGCTGATAGCGAATCTATTTGAGGCACAGGGGCGGCGCAAAGAGGGTCGCGTCCTCCCCGTCTTAATCACGGGACATTCAACACTCCGGTCATTGCTCAAGGACAGCCGGAGACAGGGAGATAGGGGGCGGCGCAGAGAGGGTCGCGAACTCCCCGACATCATCGCGGGACGTCCGGCACTCCGGTCACCACTACGAGACCTCCGGAGACAGGAGGGCACACAGAGAGAGTCGCATCCTCCCGGGCTTCATCACGGGACGTCCGACACTCCGGTCAGCACTCCAGGACAGCAACTCACAGGGGGACAGGGAGACATGACAGGCGTTAGACAGCTCATGTGATTGTAGTGGGCGGACATAGCAATAGATACAAGTGGTAAGCATATATGTGAATAGAGTAGATATATGAAGTAAGCATATTATGTGAATAGAATAGAAGTACTTAACCCAGCAATGAAACCACGTTGACACATAAGTTGACAGGACCACGGACAGTCGACGGTAAGTAACTGATCCAAGGCCTCGTGGTGCATGTAGAGCAGTCACTGCAATCTTGGCCAAGACCCCGAGGCATCCATCACCTTAGTCAGCGCTAGGAGACGGGCACTCAGAGAGATGGGGGAGGGAAGGGGGGGAGGGGGGAGGGAGGGGGGAGGAGTTAGAGAGTTCCCATGTTTGTGGTGCTGCAAAAAAGCAGACATGGGGGAAAATAAACTTCCTAACTAAACTAGACTTAGATTAATCTAAAGGTCAGTCCCCGACCAGGTGAGATCAGGGTAGGTTGAAGGAGAGAGAGAAAAGATGGGTCTTAAGCAGGGATTTAAAAGCTTCGACAGAGCAGGCGCCCCTGATGACGGCAGGTAATTTGTTCCACAGGTAGGGAGCACGGTAGACAAAGGCTCTGTGGTAAAAAAAAAAAAATAGTTGGATGTGTTAGTTTGTTGGATGTCTTAGTTGAAAGACAGTTGGATGTGTTAGTTTGTTGGATGTCTTAGTTGAAAGACAGTTGGATGTGTTAGTTTGTTGGATGTCTTAGTTGAGAGACAGTTGGATGTGTTAGTTTGTTGGATGTCTTACTGAGAACAGTTGGATGCACTTCCGAGCTGGAGGCAACTTCTCTTTTTTTTTTTTGGGAACTACTTTTTCGGCGGATGGTTTTGTCAATAATTCTTCAATTAATGTGTGTTTATTGTATAGCAATAAGGTTGGATGACATCGGCCATTGTATAAAAGCCATTACACCACGTGCGACCACCCCTAGGCATGGTCTAATTCTCATAACCCACTCCTGCACGTGATGTAATGCTTTAACATCTCCTCTTTCAGAAATGAGAACACTACTATAGAAATGAACTCATTTAGGTATTAAAAAGAAAACCAGCTCCAGACTTTATACCTGATGACATCACAGGTTTCAGTCTTAACCTCTGGTTTCAAGCTTTGGGAGCGAGAGTAGCTTGTGTTCACAAATATTGATTTGACTTTCCTAGGCCGTCGTGAAATCTATACGTTGTTCTTGAAGCCACATGTACAGCGTTGACTTTCTTTGTACTTTGCGTCAACTCTGAAACATTTTGGCATGTTCCAATAATGGACAACAGACACATGTCCCTTTCTCTTGGTGTCAACGACGCGGTGTCCAATCTGTTTTGGTAGATTAGCTCAACCGACAGTTTTTTTTAACAAGACAGGGCAGATCATTCGGAATTTTCCTTTCGGCGTGTCTGGCACTTACAGTCGAAAGCGTGTATCTTTCGGAGTTCCTCTTCTATTTCGCCCTCCACCGTTAAACCAGACATATTTTCAACTGATCGCATGGTCGATTCAGCTGAAAAGCCCAATGCTACAGTTTCAACGCAAATGTCTCCGTCTTCCTCTTCTGTCTCACCATCGTTTGGATCGATTGGATCTGGGACAAGTTCGCCTGCACCTTCTGTATCCTCGTCGTCGGATGATAGAGCTGGTGGCCGCTCACCACCGTCGTCGCTGTCACCGAAGTAATCAGTTATGTGGTCACTCATTAACGCAGATGAGTCGATAATCATTCCATCTCTCCCTCTATTAAGAGCAGCTGATAATCTCTGTGCGTCCATGTTAACGGTGTGTTATCTGAGCAGCAAAAAAGTGTTCTGACTGGGCTACAGGTTCTGTGTATAAACACACTAGTGTAGTGTGGGCGTACCTCACATTAACAGCAGCCTTTTCACATGCAAAAATGGGACAGGCCATGGAACAGCCCCCACGGCTTCGTGAGACGAGGATCAGAGTCTGTCTCAAGGAGCCATTTTTTAAACACAATTTAAACACAATTAGAGTTATTATATATGTTCGCTGTTATACTAAATATGTTCTTCAACCCTCGAACTGTAAGTATATATATATATATAGAAAAAAACGAAAAGAAAAAATACTTTTCCCTCTTGTCAGGAACTCAGGGCGCCGAGTTGTAGGCGCGCACGCTGGGCGGGGTCACATATAAATAACACATTGTAATTATTAATCTGGATGGTGTACCCTTTTAAAAAAGCATGTGTTGTGCACCAACCTACACCGCAGTATATGTCGTCCCTGAAGGAATCGAACACATCCAGGTCACAGCAGCCCACCTGCAGGATCATGACATGAAGGGGAATTCATTTTATATTCTACTAGCTACATCTGATATGTGAATAATTTGTTTATTTATTCAAGAGTAGATTCACTGAGATTCTTTTTCGCTTCACATTCAAACACACAGTTTCACCTGGAAGCCGCCCAGTGCAGCGGCAGACTCTGGCGGTCTGAGGTCAAGTGCCTTGCTCAAGGGTACTGAGGGAGGGGAGAGTGTTTTCCACTCACTTACCCCTCTGAGATTTCGCCTCGGGATCGGACCCGTGACCTTTTGAACCACGAGCCTGCTCCTCTTACCTTCAGGCCAGCTCTGTACCTGGTGATACGCAGACGACCCCCGGACATGCGCTTACAAGGCCACGTTGAAAGTGATTCACTACACCAGGCTACATCAACTGGTGGCCCGAGGGCCAGATACGGCCCTTTTTTAAATAGTCTATGGCCCGGAAGAGGCTGCCTGCATGCAAACTAGGTCCCTCATTTATCAGTAATGCGTAGAAAGTGTTCTATTTTCGTTCCTACGCACAGGAAAATCAGGATTTATCAAACGTGCTTGCACAGGTCGTACCGACTCGTACACACACTCCGTGTTGATACATACCAATTGTTCTTACCGTCTATGCTCGTGCACAATTCTAAGTATTTGCATACAGAACCGCCCCTAATCAACCATATATGGTAATTAAATACCCCCATGGGATTTTGTGGAATGTGGAATAATGGCTATGCGAACTATAAAGATAAACTTCACTGAGAGCGAGATTGATCACGGAGGTCATCTAATGAACAAATTGAAGGTATAAAGCATTCAGTAGAAAGCTATCTGGCTGCATGTTAGCCTAGCTTAGCACAATGAATGGAAGCGGACATGTCCGGTTAGCCTTCGGGAGAGGTGTTAGTTGGACAATGCCTAGGCTAACCGGCCATGTCCTCTTCCATTCATTGTGCTAAGCTAGACTACTGTAACATGCAGCCAGATAGCTTTCTACTGAAGGCACAGAGAGGAAACTGGTATGTATCTTTTTGTCTCTCTCGGGAGAAGACAGTAAGCAAATGTCCCCAAATGTTAGAGTGTTCCTTTAAACAAGAATGTTCTCTCGTCATTTGTAACAACAGTCTGTTAGTAGAACACTTAAAATAACCACAATCAGTTACATTGTATAACCTTGTGGCCCCGCCTTCAGGCTAATCCTGTGTTGATGACAATGTTCTGAAATATTGTTGAAAGTCTCACCCAATCAAATACGACAGTATTTACGTGAGGTCAATTATCCGTCATACAAGTTTGTTCGTCTCGAGACCGAAGAAAGACACCTTCCACCCAGGGTGAAAACTGTTTATTTTACCAGATCTGGGAAGCACTTTGTTATACAGACCGCAGGGTACGATAAAAGCATTACTCACAATGAGGGCACAGATGTTTCACAGGGAAGGAAACATGACATTAGCGTCCAAAACCAAAACAATAAGCATTATAGAATACATAACATTGTCCGGACAGAAAAATGAATACATTGAATGAACAGAAATCCCTGTCCCGTGTTATAGCCCACCATGATGTCACTGCTTGGGCCAAGTAACACACAGCATCATGTCAGCCAGGGCCGGACTGGGGAAATAATTCATACCGGGAGATATAGCGCGAAATATAGCCCCAATCAGGCCACTTTTTAAGCGGGGGTCTGGGGGTCCCGCACCAGGAATTTTTTTGTTACAAAGACTTATTTTCCTGCATTCTGGTGAATTTTAGTGCATGTGAATCACAAACTAATGAGCCAACAATTGCTTAGTACAATGTACTGTTATGGACCTAAAATAAAGCAATGCTACTCTCTCCACCTTCAAAAAGAAAAAAGCAAGAGCACAACATATTTTTCTATTTACTATTATAATACAGTTAACCACTCTCTCCTGTAAGGGCCTTTCTTTTTCTTTGTTTTATCCCTCTCTCCTCCACCCTTTCTCTTTCTTCCACTGTCCATCTTGACATCAACGTTAATTGACTTTCGCTCTCTGATCTCTCCCGAGTCCCTCACTACCTGGCTCACTGCCTGGCTGTTATTCTGCATCTGAGTGCCGTCTGCCATTCCATTCCCCGCCTCTGCTGTCAATCAGTTGTATCGCCTGGTCCCGCCTCCACCAATCACAAGCGGCGGCACGGGTCCATTGTGTGTGTGTGTCCGCGTGAGGGAGAGAGTCAGATAGTTCTCCAACTCTGTCGCAGACAGTGAAATCCTGGTTGTTCCCCTACCCACCTAGGTTATCTAACTATCGCGCCGCGCCACCGCCACAACTAGAAACAATGGCCTGAAATAAAAAAAAATTATAATAATTAATTTTTAATTTTTTTAATTTTAATTTTTGTATCTGTGCAGGCCAGGCCACCGGGGAAACTCCCGGTGCTCCCGATGGCCAGTCCGGGCATGCCTACTGATGAATAAATGAATGAATGAATGATCGTTACATTTATAGCTCTTTTCTAGACACTCAAAGTGCTCCCCACAATGTAAGGTGGAAATTGCCTCCTTCACCACCACTGGTAGCACCCAACCTTGGGCTATGCAGGCTCAATTAAGCATTACATCACGCGCCGGAGTGGATTGTGAAAATTAGACCATTCATCCAACCTTATTGCTATACAATAAACACACATTAATTGAAGATTTATTGAAAAAACCATCCGCCAGAAAAAGTAGTTCCCAAAAAAGAAAAAAAGAGAAGTTGCATCCATGTGGAAGCAGCTCGGAAGTGCATCCAACTGTTCTCAGTAGGACATCCAACAAACTAACACATCCAACTGTCTCTCAACTAAGACATCCAACAAACTAACACATCCAACTGTCTTTCAACTAAGACATCCAACAAACTAACACATCCAACCAGCGGTGCGTTCCTGATATCAACTCTGATTGCACGCACGCTAATGACAAACGCTCCCGGCGCGTGCGCGCGCTTCCGCGCATGCGCATAAATGTCCCCTCGCTTGAGCACAGACTAAAGTCAGTGCCTAATTGCCTCTACGAATGGAATATAACACATATCATTCACAAGTTGGGTGTGAATGTATCTGAGAACGTATTTAACACACCTGACTATATGCGCTATTGATATGCAAAGTAGCCCAGGTGGGTACTTATAGCGAGTTGGCGAGTGCAGCGCATTCCTGGGTGCATGCGCGTGCCGTGCATGTGCGTGCACACGCTTCTGCTAAAATCTTTGGCTGCACGGAGTGCAGCCTAGTCCCATGAAGAACGCATCCCTGCATCCAACTGTCTTTCAACTAAGACATCCAACAAACTACTGTAACACATCCAACTGTCTTTCAACTAAGACATCCAACAAACTAACACATCCAACTGTCTTTCTAATCTCTCCTGTGACAAAATGGCATCCAATGTAATAAAAAAAGTCAACCAACGAACTCGATTCTTGTACCGGATCTCCTCTCTGGTAAACAAGAACACCCTGAAGACTCTGGCAGGAGCACTCATTCAGGGGTACTACGACTATGCTTGCACCTCATGGTACCAAAGCACCTCAAAGGCGCTAAAAACAAAATTACAAACATCTCAAAACAAACTGGTCAGACTACTGCTTGACCTTACTCCTAGAACCCACCTCACCCCTGCCCACTTCGACAACCTAGGATGGCTTAGAGTAGACGACAGAGTACAACAACTTGCAATGGGCCTGGTCTACAAGATACACTACACGACCAAGGTACCCATGTACATGTCAAAATACTTCCCAAAGGTCAGTGAATACCACGATCACAACACCAGAGGGAGCTCCACAAATCATGTCAAACCCAGATTCGGCTCAAATAAGGGACTAAACACGTTTCGCAATTATGCCACATCAATGTGGAACGCCCTACCCAAAGCTGTAAAGGAATGTGGATCACTACCCACTTTCAAAACCTCTCTCAAGGGACACCTACGGGAGACTGCAATTCAACACTGGCCCCTGTAAATATCCTAACCCAATCATTCCAACCCCCTCCAATGTACAGTCATTTACCTAGTATGGTTTTGTCAATAGTTCAATGTACAATTGTGTTTGTTTGTACAGTGTCTCCTCCCCCCCCCCCTCAATGTACAGTGTTACTTGTTTATACAGTGTGCCCCCCGCCCCCCCCCCCCCCCCCCCCAACCACCTCCAATGTAAATTACCCAGTATGGTTGTCAATATCCCAATGTACCCAACCCCCCCCACCCAACCTCCAATGTACAGTTTCTACGTCAAATGTATATACTCCCTTTTCTTGACTCCTTCTGTATCACAAACAGTACTGTATTTGCAAATCTGGTATGTCATAAATGTATAGATGTAGCAGTACTGACTATCTGTATGTCATGTATGTCATATATGTCTATATGAATTGAAAATGGGGGACCCTGATGGAAACAAGACAAACGTCTTTCTCAGGTCTGCATCCCCTTAACAATTGTATGTATTGAGCCGTACTGTATTGTACCCATTCTGCAATCTGTTAAATAAAGTTTTCATTCATTCATTCATTTCACCTAGACATCCAACAAACTAACACATCCAACTTTTCTTTAGTTTTTAACCTACTTTCTATAGAACTTCATTCTTAGATGCTTCTATAGAAAGTAGGTAAAACAAATTAAAAAAAGTTTTCTTTGCCCTGGCCTATAGGAAAAAAAAGTTTTCTTCGCCCTATTTTTTATTAATTTTTTTAACCTACTTTCTATAGAAGCAGATTGAAAAGTAGGTAAAAAAAATAAAAAATTGCAATTAATCAATCAATCAATCAATTTGCGCGATTTTTATTTTGTTCCACAATGACTCATGACCCATCAATTACATCATCCAACATTGTTTTTTCCTACAAAGTCGCACGGCGGAGTGATAGTAATTCGGTTGTGGGCGGGTCCTGGGACCAAGAACGTGGGATTATGAAAAATAAATATGTGTAAATTGACTGTTTCAGCCAATCAGAATCGAGAAATTTGCATGCCGTTGTATAATGGCTGCCATACACTGGCACCAGGCACACATCACACTACACAATGTGATTAAGATTAGCCTAACTGTTCCAAAGGGAACGAAATACAATTTGTGTTTACAGAGAGTTCTTACAGGTAAAAAATAAAGCATCGCCGATTGTCATTGTTGGAAAAGATACAGGTTGAAACTAGATATAAACATATCCCTAATTACAATACGTTTTTGCAAGGCACAAAGTACTTTACTGAACTAATTCACTAAACTCCATCTTCTAACCCTACATTTAGTTGTCGAACCCCTGTTGTTTGGCTCGCACATTAAACTGTAGTCGAGTGTAGAAGAGAGTAAATGGGTTGTGGGCTATCTGTCCATTTAGGCCCATGCTTCAAAACCTACCTGTCCTACATGTGTTCACAATGGGACAATTGAGAACATACACTTTTCCCCTGACCTGTGCCATATACACTATGAATTATGTGCTGGCACTTTTGTGTCCATATGCTTGTGTTGTTCATATCTGTGTGTATCAGCCCTTAAGCCTGTGGCTAAAAAGCACATGTTGTCTATATAACAACCCCTTCATGCGATGGCTTTTACCTCTGACATGCCTATGAAGTTATATTGATATATTTACCAGGCTTTTTCACGTCTGTGCATAATACTCCTGGAACATAATTCATACATGTTATTCCTATGATCTCCAATGTTAAAGGAGAACTACACACCCAAATTCACAATTCATTAATGTTATGTCCTATCGTCCAAATTAATTATGAACATGAATAAAATCCAAAAACGAGATTGTTAAACGTTGAATATCTGAAATGAAGAAAAATAAATAAATGAATGACCTTCGTACTGTCTTTGTACTATTGTGCACTTTGCCTATATTACTACCTACTATGCTAATATGTCTATACTACTATGCACTCAAGAGTGTAGCACTCAAGTTCGACACTGTTTGACAAACAATCTTTCTTACCCTTAGCTGCCAGAGTTGCACCCTTCCTGCTGATTTGTTGTACAGAATTTGTAAGTCACTTTGGATAAAAGCGTCAGCTAAATTACTAAATTTAAATGTAAATTAATGTGTGATGCCATCACGGATATAAATTAATCATAATGAATATAAAGGCATGGTGAAACATCTATTGATGTTTGTAATTGTTTTAATTGAAATTGGAGTAGATGGCTTCTGTGTACTTTTACTGTAAAGCACTTCAGAGCTGGTCTCTTTTTAATGTGTGTGTGTGTGTGTGTGTGTGTGTGTGTGTGTGTGTGTGTGTGTGTGTGTGTGTGTGTGTGTGTGTGTGTGTGTGTGTGTGTGTGTGTGTGTGTGTGTGTGTGTGTGTGTGTGTGTGTGTGTGTGTGTGCGCGTGCGTGCGTGCGTGCGTGCGTGCGTGCGTGCGTGCGTGCGTGCAAGCGTGCGTGCGTGCGTGCGTGCGTGCGTGCGTGCATGCGTGCGTGTGTGTGTGTACTGTATGAAACTGCTGTACTGCTGCCATTCTTGGCCAGGTCGATCTTTAAAAAAAGAAAAGAGATTTTAATCTCAATGGGTCTAACCTGGTGAAATAAAGGTTAATTAAAATAAAGTCTGAAGCTGCTTCATATAGACAAGAAATTTGGAAAGATGGCAAAGGTGACACTGAGCGCACCCAGGAGAATGTTGTTGAATATATGGGTACATCTTTCAGAAACGAGAACACTACAATAGAAATTAACTCGTTTAGGTATTACAAAGAAAACATTCTGTGGGTCCCACAAAACCAGCTCCAGACTTTATACCTGATGACATCACAGGTTTCAGTCTTAACCTCTGGTTTCAAGCTTTGGGAGCGAGAGTAGCTTGTATTCACAAATATTGATTTGACTTTCCTAGGCCATATAAATAACACATTGGAATTATTAATCTGGATGGTGTTCCCTTTTAAAAAAGCATGTGTTGTGCACCAACCTATGTCGTCCCTGAAGGAATCGAACACATCCAGGTCACAGCAGCCCACCTGCAGGATCATGACATGAAGGGGAATTCATTTTATATTCTACTAGCTACATCTGATATGTGAATAATTGAACCCTATGTGGGGACTGCAGTGTTTGTAATTTTGTGTTTTATTTATTTGTTTATTTATTCAAGAGTAGATTCGCTGAGAATGTACTGTATGCTTTTCTTTTTCCAGCAACACCTCGCTTCACATTCAAACACACGGTTTCACCTGGAAGCCGACTCTGGCGGTCTGAGGTTAAGTGCCTTGCTCAAGGGTACTGAGGGAGGGGAGAGTGTTTTCCACTCACTTACCCCTCTGAGATTTCTCCTCGGGATCGGACCCGTGACCTTTTGAACCACGAGCCTGCTCCTCTTACCTTCAGGCCAGCTCTGTACCTGGTGATACGCAGTCGACCCCCTGACATGCGCCTACAAGGCCACGTTGAAAGTGATTCACTACAACAGGCCTGTTCAACTGGTGGCCCGAGGGCCAGATACGGCCCTTTTTTAAATGGTCTATAGCCCGGAAGAGGCTGCCTGCAAACCAGGCCTGTTGGGTCTTTTTTAAAGCACATTTGCCGTGATTGGCTGTAACATTAAAAAAAAAAAATCGAGTAACGTCAAACTAAAGTGTTCTATGACCATCTAACAGGGAATCTAACTGTCTGAGTCAGTATTTGTCTTGTTATTACCTGCGTTGCTTTTACTCTTGTTCTTATTCTTTGAAAGCACATGTGATTGGCTGTAACCTTTTGCTCTTCTTCTATCTGCATTGCTTTTATTCTGTCTATTCTATGCAAATCTTATGTCTGTTGTCTACACAATACTGTTGATGACAATATGCCAACATTAACAATATACAAGAAATGCAAAAAAAAATATGCATTAACAACAGGTAATATACAATGGCACTAAATTAATGACAGGATAATCAATCAAAACGGGAAAAAATCTGAGTCAAACTAAAGTGTTTTATGACCATCTAACAGGGAATCTAACTGAGTCAGTATTTGTCTTGTTATTACCTGCGTTGCTTTTACTCTTTTTCTTATTCTCTGCATTGCTTTTATTCTGTCTATTTTATGCTCATTGTATATCTATTTTACTGCTATGAAGTACTTTGGGCTGCAATTCCTGTATGAAAGGTGCTATACAAATAACGTTTATTCTTATTATTCGTATTAATAATACAAATCTGTGTCAAGCTAAATAGCGCCTGGTGTGTAGAACAGTTGAAGGAGCTGAGAGACATTAATCGCACGTGGGGCAGGAAAGCACAGAGAATAGCTAAAGAATCATTAAAGCCTTATTTCCCAATGGGGAAGACGAGGACTATGTAAGTAATCAAGCCTGTAACCACAGCGATTGCCTTGAATGCTATGGCTGCTGTCTGGAATTGATTTCAACGACACCATTACATTGTAAGAAAAGGGATTTACGTGATTAGTGTATTCCATGTAGTAATACATGTATTAATTAACATTATACTGTACAAGGTATTTGTAGCCATTAATTGACAAAGTATTCTGTGTTAGCTCACGAACCCCCGGTGATTTCCCCCTTTGGCAACCTTTGGCAACTCGTGCTATTGAAGATGAATAGGCCAGCACTACACTACAGACCGCTGCCAGCAGCTGGAGAACCAACAGCTGCAGAACTCCACAACTATTAGGAATGTCTGTCAGACATGCCCAAGTCTGTCCGACTCTTAACCGCCAAAACCTGCACAGACTACAACGTATGACACATATCATGCCAGTTAGGGTTCCTTGTGTTTACTTTTACTCTTACTCGTAGTATACTGTATAATATTATTCATATTGAAATACTTTATTGCCTATATTTATTCAAGATGCAAGAGTTTTATTTGTCACATACACACATGAGAGATGTAGTGAAATTAAGGTTTTGATTGATTGATTGAAAACTTTATTAACAGATTGCAGAATGGGTACAATACAGTACAGCTCAATACACACAATTGTTAAGGGGATGCAGACCAGAGAAAGACTTTCGTCTTGTTTACATCAGGGTCCCCCATTTTCAATTCATCAGGACATATATGACATTCATGACATACAGATAGACAGTACTGCTACATCTAGACATTTATGACATACCAGATTTGCAAATACAGTACTGTTTGTGATACAAAAAGAGTCCAGATGTGAGGATTGGTTCATTCCCCGCCACACGCTCCGCTCCTTTAAGGTACTGTGTTGATTGATGCATTCCCCGCCACACGCTCCGCTCCTTTAAGGTGCTGTGTTGATTGGTGCATTCCCCGCCACACGCTTTTGGAGCAAGTATCAATTCCAGCGCGCACCTGTCATAGTTTTTGATTAGCACCCCAGAGGCTTTTTATACTGGGACTTCCCTTCTATCGGGGTCGGGTCATTTTGGAATACAACTGCTTTTGCCTGCTTTTTCCCCGTTGCTGTGCCTCGTCTTCTTTCCCTCCAGGACTTTCTGTGGAGATCCGCTGATGAGAACCTTGTTCCCCGTTTGGAGCTGCGCCTCGTTTACCCGCTTTACGCGTTTGCGCTTGGGTGAGTTGGAACCAAACCCCTCTGGATTATTCTGTCTGTGTGTGTGACGAACACCGAAGATTATCATTTTTGCTTGCACTGGACTCAGTTGAAGTGTGTGTTTTGAAGAGACACTGAAGATATCATTTCTGTTTGCACTAAACTCAGCTAACTTGTGTGTTGTGGAGAACACTGAAGATTGTTACTGTTCATAGGTTCTGGACAAGGGAGGAGGGAACCACACTGCCTCTGTGTTTCGTTGGACTGTTATTGATATCTCTCTCTCTCTCCGTTTTCCACCTCGAGTTAAAGCTGGGAGTATCTGCAGAGCCGCTACAACGTCAAATACCGATTCCCCACTGCTATCACCAGGAGGATCTGCAGAGCCGCAGAGAACTCTGCCAATGGCAGTCTCCCTTGTTGTTTCATAATTGTAACTTTACCCCTTTTGTGACTCTGTAAATAAATACGCCCTAGTATTTGGCTAACTCTGAACTTCCTGTCTGTGCCGTGCGTTTGAGGTCGGTTCAAACCCTAACACCAGAAAAGAGAGTATATACATTTGATGTAAAAACTGTACATTGGAGGAGGTTGGGTGGGGTTGGGTGGGGGCGGGTTGGGTAGGAGGGGTTGGGGGGGGGGGGGGACACACTGTATAACTGTACAAGCAAAACTGTACATTGGAATATTGACAACCATACTAGGTAATTTACTGGCCATGCCCGCCTCGATTGTGCAAAAATACAATAATAAAATGGAATAATAAAATAGAATAGACATGATAACAAGTAATAAGAATTAAACAACAATGCTAAGCTAAATAAATAAAGGTAATGAGTACTATATACAATAATATACAAATATATGTTTTAAAAGTGACCTTTTTGTAGTGTATTTGTGTGTGGGGTGTGGGAGAGAGTGCACGTGAGGATGTGTGGTGTGTGTGTGTGTGTGTGTATGTGTGTGTGTGTGTGTGTGTGTGTGTTCATGTGTGCTTGTGTGTGGAGAGATCAGTGTTCAGATGGCCTAGGGGGAAGAAGCTGAGTCAGAGTTATTGTAACATAATAATATCTATAGGACATACAGACCCTCATCTGCACCTTTGTTTACACCGTTTATTTTTCTCATAGTTTTATATTCACATCAAATTGTATTGCCTATATTTATGTCTTTCTACTATTACGCTGCCCCATACCTGTACCTCCCCTCCCCCTTCCCCCATGCTACTATGATGCCCGATTTCCCCCCACGGAGATCAATAAAGGAAATATCTTATCTTATTTTATGAATTCCTAGGAGTCAAGTTGAAATGCAAACCTTTTGCATGTAAAAAGAACATTCTCTTTCGTCACTGTGGGGCCCTTGAGAACACCGTTAACCACCGTGCCTTAGAGGTGATATTGATCTCCAATAGATATCCCTGCACTACCCTCTTGAGCCTGAACTCCCAGAACCGGAGGTTAAAATCCACATGTTCTCCGACGCTCCGTGTGTGGTCCCTGCGGGGGTTCAAGTGCCCACCCCCTGGGTGTCACGGCGACCGGTCACCGGACAGGAACACCTGCTTTTGCGTAGGCTATATCCGTCCAGGTGTAAGACAGCTCACCTCTGACCTTTTCGGGGTCACCCACTGCCCCCCCACCACCCCCAGGGCTCCACTATGTCCAGAGCAAAGGGAAGGTAGATAGAGACAAAAAGAGCTTCAAAGAGAAAGAAATACGAGAGCTTCTAAGTGTAGAGCAAGGAAACTATAAAAGAAGGAAGGGTCATCACGTCCGAATACCAGCGTTCTATGCTCTGCTTGGTGCCAGTCCAATTGAAGCCTGCTGTATATCAAAATTAAAACATATAAGCTATCAACCGATATATCAAACGTTAGCTAGTGAACAATGCAACGGATTTCCGATGATTCTGACATCCGAGGTAATAACCTGTTTAAATGAGGTCATAAACGAGGAGGTGGCTGATCCCATTCAACTCAATGTCGGACAAACTAAAGGTTTCCACACTTGGCACCAATGTGCATTCATGCGTTACATGGTGACGTGATGACCCTTCCTTCTTTTATGGTTTCCTTGGTGTAGAACTACTAAAGTTCAACTTTTTGAAGTTATTTTTATCTGTGAGATTGAGGCAAGTTAAAACTAATTTAAGACAAACTCCCTTATGAGCGTGAATATCTGGAAACATACTTATTCCCCTCCTTTTTGCTGACTCAAAGCCCTTGTCTGGGCGCTCAGTGCAGGATTGGCCATCTGTGGGATCACTGGTCAGAAGATACACTTCACCCGATTCTACATTCATCATGACCTTGATGACTAATGAAATTCCAAGCTGTTCCCAGCTGTTACGTGTCTAATAGATACAGGTCATCACATGTCTGATAGATACAGGTCATCACAGGTCTGATAGATACAGGTCATCATCAGGTGTCTGATAGATACAGGTCATCATCACAGGTCTGATAGATACAGGTCATCATCACAGGTCTGATAGATACAGGTCATCATCAGGTGTCTGATAGATACAGGTCATCATCACGTGTCTGATAGATAGAGGTCATCATCACGTGTCTGATAGATACAGGTCATCATCACGTGTCTGATAGATACAGGTCATAATCACATGTCTGATAGATACAGGTCATCACAGGTCTGATAGATACAGGTCATCATCACGTGTCTGATAGATACAGGTCATCATCACGTGTCTGATAGATACAGGTCATCATCACGTGTCTGATAGATACAGGTCATCACATGTCTGATAGATACAGGTCATCACATGTCTGATAGATACAGGTCATCAGGGGTCTGATAGATACAGGTCATCACATGTCTGATAGATACAGGTCATCATCACATGTCTGATAGATACAGGTCATCATCACGTGTCTGATAGATACAGGTCATCATCACATGTCTGATAGATACAGGTCATCATCACATGTCTGATATATACAGGTCATCATCACATGTCTGATAGATACAGGTCTGATAGATACAGGTCATCATGTAATAATAATAATAATAATATCTTAAATGTATATAGCGCCTTTCAGGAGACCCAAGGCGCTTAACAGCTAAGGGAGGGGGACAGGGAACAACGTAACAACAAAATAATCAAAAGGAAAGAAAGAAAATGAAAGAAAAAGGGGGAAATCAGGCAGAGTCATTTACACATTTCGTGAAAAGGTGGGTTTTGAGTTGGGATTTGAAGGAGTGCAGGGATGTAGCAGTAGCATGTGTCTGATAGATACAGGTCATCACAGATAAAAGGAGCCAGTCGGTGTTAAAGAAGGTGATCTCAGAGTGTGTATCTACCTGGTGGTGAAATATGCATGTACTGTACATAGTGTCTAGACACGGCAGCCGAAAGCCAAGGAGGGTAGAACATCTACACTATGAAACATATATTTACAGTATTTGGTTATACAGAAACTAGAACGCTGGAGCAGGAGCAGTACATTTAAGTTTAAGTTGCAAAGTAGCATGACGGTAATAAGCTTGAATCAGCAGGGTAATTTTGGAACATTTTGAATAGGTGTAAAATAAAATCCACACATTAAAGGAGATGTTCTCTCTTCTTTCTTTTTGTTGGTATTTTGCCATTTTTTCCTATTGAAACATTGTCCGACTGCTCATTTTAGCAATAATTTAAGTTATAATGACACATGTAAACCGGCAGAATTATATGATGTTCGCTTTCCATTCCCTCTGTAAACTGTGAGCTTTCTGTTTTGGGAACAGGACATGCATAATTGTTTTTGAAGGCTAAAACAGCTTGTATCTGCGCCTGGTGAGAGGTGATGCAGCACAGTGCCAAGTTTCTCAACACTAAAGCGATTAGTGAACTCATGACCTGTACTAGTCAACACAGCGGCAGACAAATGTTTAAATAGAGCTTGGGTTCAGAAGAAAGTGAACCCTTCCCCTGTGGTGCTGTATAAATAAATGTGTCTTGTCTTGTCTTGCCAATCCTGTGGATTACCTGTGTTTGAATGTGTCGTGACGCGCATCACAAACATATCGTGTATCAGAACCCTTGCAATCTTCCCACTAACTCTTAAAAAGTGCTGGCGGCAAAGAAATAACAAAATGCCTTGGTGAAGCTGCTAGAGGAAATGCTAATGGCTGAGTGTTTGTGTTTGCTGGCAGCGTCTTGGCACGCTAGGTGCGTCTTTGCTAGGTGCGCTAGTAGCTCTGGCGCGGCTCCTCGGCTCGTCTTGTGATCCTCAATCAATCACACGTCGCAGTCACAACCCGAGTAGAACATACAAAAAAGTTGAGGAAAAGACAGTCATAGGTGTGGGAGTTATCTGACAGAGGCATGGGGTGCCAAGGAGCTCTCATATTCTCTCGTCATCTCAATGCCAGTTTCGAGGGCATCACTCTCTCGCTTTAAAGCAGGCACTTTAGGGCATCGCGCTGTGGCATCTTGTTCCCCTCTCGTACGTGTTGACAGAGTCTGGCTATGTGGTGACAATAATATGTTCATGAGACATGGTTTCTCCCTTCAGCCTTTAATCGGCGTGGTTTATTATTTACATTGGCACACAGCAGCACATGAGTTCTCATCTCCGTGAGAGGTAGGTGGGAAGAGATAGAGGGGGAGGAGACATCTCCTTAAATACCCTCTACCTGGCGGTAGCATTAGCGGCTCCGCCTATAGAGCTCTCTAGTGGAAACAGTTATGCATAGTTAGACAGTTACTAGCAATCATATATATAACCTCTAACTTTAACACTCCCACTTAGGGTTGTCTAGTACACTGTACAACTTCTCCAAAAACAATTTTCAAAGAAAATAATACAGTTCAGAATCATCAAAAATAATATGGCAGTCAATACTACATAACAGGCAATATTTACATACCAAACATGACCTCTGCAAATCTTTTCAATTTCAGTTTGGAAGCAGGTTTCGTAATAGCGTCTGCTACCATGTCATTGTCTGTTGGACAATAAATCAGTGTCATTCTTTCTTCTCTGATGACAGATCTGATGAAATGATATTTTATATCGACATGTTTACATCTCTGTCGGCACACAGGGTTTCTAGCAATCGCAATGGTTCCCTGGTTGTCCTCGTAAACAACAGTTTTATTATATAAATAGGTATCCATTCCTTCGAGCAGTTGTTCTAGATAAATACATTCCTGTATTGTCATAGCTAGAGCCATGTATTCGGCTTCACAAGTTGATAGTGCCATTGTGGGCTGCTTCTTTGTTTTCCATGAAACCAGTGAGCTGTTTGAGTTCAGACTCACACAATATCCTGTGGTACTTCTTCTATCTGTGGTGTCAGCTGCCCAGTCTGCATCACTGTAGGCTTTAAGCCCTAAGCCCTCGCTGCTCTTTCTGAAACACAGCTGTTTATCTGCTGTACCTTTGAGATAACGAAAAACATGTTTTGCTGTAATCCAGTGCTCCTCTCTGGGGTCAGCAAAATGCTGTGACAATTTACTCACTACAAAACATAGGTCAGGGCGAGTACATGTCGCCAAATAAATGAGGCTACCCACAGCTTCTCTGTACATCTTTACATCTGTCAGTTTCTGAGCATCCTGCTGGTAGTCTAGTTTTTGATCACATGGTGTTTCCCTTGATCTACATTCTTGCATGTCAAAATGTTTCAGGATCTTTTCCACATATCTCTTCTGGGATATTTTTACACAATTGGCAGACTGTTCAAAGTCCATGCCTAGAAAATGTTTTGGTTAAAGCATTTCGAATCTGGTAAATCATCCACTTCTGTATTTAAACATAGAATCCATTTCTGTATTTAAACATGGAATCCACTCCGGTATTTAAACCTGGAATCTACTCCTTCTGTATTTAGACATGGAGTTTCCTCCTCCTGCATTTAAGCATGTAGCCACACTCCTTCCATATTTAAACATGGAGTACCCTCCTTCAGTATTTAAACATTTAGCTACGAACCTCGCTTTGTACTTGTCGTGGCCTTCAATACCCTCCTTGATTGAGTACACCCATCTCCATCCCACTGTCTGTCTGCCCTCTGGTAACTTGGTTAGAGTAAAGGTGTGGTTGTCCTCTAGGGACCTCATCTCCTCATCCATTTCTCTCTCCCATTTACTTGATTCAGGGGACACTATGGCCTCTTTAAAGGTCTGAGGTACCCCACTGACTATTCTGTAGCAGTAATCAATGGTGGTAAGTGTACTGTCATCCTCGTCACTTTCTCTCCGGGCATAGTCTGTCAGATACTTTGTGGGTTGTGTTCCCTTGAGGGATACCTCCCACTGCTTGGGGCACGTGACGTCACCCTCGGGTGCTCCTTGTCATCGCCCTCTGGGGGTTGCTGACTGTCTGTCTGCACGACCGTGCTAAGTACACTAGGCTGAGGTGTCTCTGTTTCTTCACACCTTACTCTGGAGTCCAGCTCTGGCTCCTCTGTCTGTGTCTCGTTCTCAATGTTGTCTTTGTGACAAACTTGACTATCCTGTGTCTCTGCACTCTCCCTTTACTGGGATAATAAACTAGGAAAGCGGGGCTTCCTTTGTCGTGCCCTACAAAGAGTCCTTTTTCACATCTGGACTCAAGCTTTCCTCTGTCCTGCAGGTAGGCATAACACACTGATCCAAATTGGTGCATTCTAGCTAGATTACACTTCTTTCCTGTCAGTGCTGTATACAGGGGGGTGCCCGTGTGCTTATTAAAGCACTTGTTTCTGGTGTAAGCGGCTTCTTGCACTGCATAATGCCATAGACTCTTAGGTAAGTTACTGTCTACTAGTTTACACCTAGCCATTTCGAAAAGAGTGCGCCATTCCCTCTCTGCCACTCCGTTCTTGGAACGGAGGATAAACGGGGCCACCGTGGACAGGGTGAGCAGCTTCAAGTACCTGGGGGTCCACATCTCAGAGGATCTGACATGGTCAACACACATAGACACAGTCGTAAAAAAGGCGAAGCAGCGCCTCTACCACCTGAGACAGTTAATAAGGAAGTTCAGAGTATCGGGGAAGATACTCCAGTCCTTCTACTCCGGAGCTGTAGAGAGCATCTTGACTGGAAACATCACTGCCTGGTATGGAAACAGCACGGCACAGGACAAGAAGGCCCTACAGAGAGTGGTGCGCTCGGCCGAGCGTACCACAGGTATTGCACTACCTCCCCTGCAGGTTCTATACAACAAGAGGTGCAAATCCAGAGCCTGCAGAATAATGAAAGACCCTCACCACCCCAATAACAGCCTGTTCCAGCTGCTGAGGTCAGGCAGACGCCTGCGAACACCAGCTACTAGGACAGAGAGGCTTCGGCTCAGCTTCTTCCCCCAGGCCATCAGAGCCTTTAACAATGAACACTGAGGGTCACAGAACACTGAACTCTCCACACACAAGCACACATTAGCACACACACGACACGCACGCTGTGCACGCTCGCACACTAGCAGCCACTTTAACATGAGAAAGCACTCACTCATGCTGCACACGCCCACACTTATGGCCACAAAGGAAAGGTCACTTTAAAAATAGTATAGTAACAGTGTATTGCACTACCAAGGGACCTTCATGCTCTGTAAATAACTATGTACAAATACTGTGATGTCCCACTATGTTACCTGTTTATTGCACACTGTCTGTCTGCCCTCTGGTAACTTGGTTAGAGTAAAGGTGTGGTTGTCCTCTAGGGACCTCATCTCCTCACCCATTTCTCTCTCCCATTTACTTGATTCAGGGGACACTATGGCCTCTTTAAAGGTCTGAGGTACCCCACTGACTATTCTGTAGCAGTAATCAATGGTGGTAAGTGTACTGTCATCCTCGTCACTTTCTCTCCGGGCATAGTCTGTCAGATACTTTGGGGGTTGTTTTCCCTTGAGGGATACCTCCCACTGCTTGGGGCACGTGACGTCACCCTCGGGTGCTCCTTGTCATCGCCCTCTGGGGGTTGCTGACTGTCTGTCTGCACGACCGTGCTAAGTACACTAGGCTGAGGTGTCTCTGTTTCTTCACACCTTACTCTGGAGTCCAGCTCTGGCTCCTCTGTCTGTGTCTCGTTCTCAATGTTGTCTTTGTGACAAACTTGACTATCCTGTGTTTCTGCACTCTCCCTTTACTGGGATAATAAACTAGGAAAGCGGGGCTTCCTTTGTCGTGCCCTACAAAGAGTCCTTTTTCACATCTGGACTCAAGCTTTCCTCTGTCCTGCAGGTAGGCATAACACACTGATCCAAATTGGTGCATTCTAGCTAGATTACACTTCTTTCCTGTCAGTGCTGTATACAGGGGGGTGCCCGTGTGCTTATTAAAGCACCTGTTTCTGGTGTAAGCGGCTTCTTGCACTGCATAATGCCATAGACTCTTAGGTAAGTTACTGTCTACTAGTTTACACCTAGCCATTTCGAAAAGAGTGCGCCATTCCCTCTCTGCCACTCCGTTCTTGGAACGGAGGATAAACGGGGCCACCGTGGACAGGGTGAGCAGCTTCAAATACCTGGGGGTCCACATCTCAGAGGATCTGACATGGTCAACACACATAGACACAGTCGTAAAAAAGGCGAAGCAGCGCCTCTACCACCTGAGACAGTTAATAAGGAAGTTCAGAGTATCGGGGAAGATACTCCAGTCCTTCTACTCCGGAGCTGTAGAGAGCATCTTGACTGGAAACATCACTGCCTGGTATGGAAACAGCACGGCACAGGACAAGAAGGCCCTACAGAGAGTGGTGCGCTCGGCCGAGCGTACCACAGGTATTGCACTACCTCCCCTGCAGGTTCTATACAACAAGAGGTGCAAATCCAGAGCCTGCAGAATAATGAAAGACCCTCACCACCCCAATAACAGCCTGTTCCAGCTGCTGAGGTCAGGCAGACGCCTGCGAACACCAGCTACTAGGACAGAGAGGCTTCGGCTCAGCTTCTTCCCCCAGGCCATCAGAGCCTTTAACAATGAACACTGAGGGTCACAGAACACTGAACTCTCCACACACAAGCACACATTAGCACACACACGACACGCACGCTGTGCACGCTCGCACACTAGCAGCCACTTTAACATGAGAAAGCACTCACTCATGCTGCACACGCCCACACTTATGGCCACAAAGGAAAGGTCACTTTAAAAATAGTATAGTAACAGTGTATTGCACTACCAAGGGACCTTCATGCTCTGTAAATAACTATGTACAAATACCGTGATGTCCCACTATGTTACCTGTTTATTGCACACTGTCTGTCTGCCCTCTGGTAACTTGGTTAGAGTAAAGGTGTGGTTGTCCTCTAGGGACCTCATCTGCTCATCCATTTCTCTCTCCCATTTACTTGATTCAGGGGACACTATGGCCTCTGTAAAGGTCTGAGGTACCCCACTGACTATTCTGTAGCAGTAATCAATGGTGGTAAGTGTACTGTCATCCTCGTCACTTTCTCTCCGGGCATAGTCTGTCAGATACTTTGTGGGTTGTGTTCCCTTGAGGGATACCTCCCACTGCTTGGGGCACGTGACGTCACCCTCGGGTGCTCCTTGTCATCGCCCTCTGGGGGTTGCTGACTGTCTGTCTGCACGACCGTGCTAAGTACACTAGGCTGAGGTGTCTCTGTTTCTTCACACCTTACTCTGGAGTCCAGCTCTGGCTCCTCTGTCTGTGTCTCGTTCTCAATGTTGTCTTTGTGACAAACTTGACTATCCTGTGTCTCTGCACTCTCCCTTTACTGGGATAATAAACTAGGAAAGCGGGGCTTCCTTTGTCGTGCCCTACAAAGAGTCCTTTTTCACATCTGGACTCAAGCTTTCCTCTGTCCTGCAGGTAGGCATAACACACTGATCCAAATTGGTGCATTCTAGCTAGATTACACTTCTTTCCTGTCAGTGCTGTATACAGGGGGGTGCCTGTGTGCTTATTAAAGCACCTGTTTCTGGTGTAAGCGGCTTCTTGCACTGCATAATGCCATAGACTCTTAGGTAAGTTACTGTCTACTAGTTTACACCTAGCCATTTCGAAAAGATGGCGCCATTCCCTCTCTGCCACTCCGTTCTTGGAACGGAGGATAAACGGGGCCACCGTGGACAGGGTGAGCAGCTTCAAGTACCTGGGGGTCCACATCTCAGAGGATCTGACATGGTCAACACACATAGACACAGTCGTAAAAAAGGCGAAGCAGCGCCTCTACCACCTGAGACAGTTAATAAGGAAGTTCAGAGTATCGGGGAAGATACTCCAGTCCTTCTACTCCGGAGCTGTAGAGAGCATCTTGACTGGAAACATCACTGCCTGGTATGGAAACAGCACGGCACAGGACAAGAAGGCCCTACAGAGAGTGGTGCGCTCGGCCGAGCGTACCACAGGTATTGCACTACCTCCCCTGCAGGTTATATACAACAAGAGGTGCAAATCCAGAGCCTGCAGAATAATGAAAGACCCTCACCACCCCAATAACAGCCTGTTCCAGCTGCTGAGGTCAGGCAGACGCCTGCGAACACCAGCTACTAGGACAGAGAGGCTTCGGCTCAGCTTCTTCCCCCAGGCCATCAGAGCCTTTAACAATGAACACTGAGGGTCACAGAACACTGAACTCTCCACACACAAGCACACATTAGCACACACACGACACGCACGCTGTGCACGCTCGCACACTAGCAGCCACTTTAACATGAGAAAGCACTCACTCATGCTGCACACGCCCACACTTATGGCCACAAAGGAAAGGTCACTTTAAAAATAGTATAGTAACAGTGTATTGCACTACCAAGGGACCTTCATGCTCTGTAAATAACTATGTACAAATACCGTGATGTCCCACTATGTTACCTGTTTATTGCACACTGTCTGTCTGCCCTCTGGTAACTTGGTTAGAGTAAAGGTGTGGTTGTCCTCTAGGGACCTCATCTGCTCATCCATTTCTCTCTCCCATTTACTTGATTCAGGGGACACTATGGCCTCTGTAAAGGTCTGAGGTACCCCACTGACTATTCTGTAGCAGTAATCAATGGTGGTAAGTGTACTGTCATCCTCGTCACTTTCTCTCCGGGCATAGTCTGTCAGATACTTTGTGGGTTGTGTTCCCTTGAGGGATACCTCCCACTGCTTGGGGCACGTGACGTCACCCTCGGGTGCTCCTTGTCATCGCCCTCTGGGGGTTGCTGACTGTCTGTCTGCACGACCGTGCTAAGTACACTAGGCTGAGGTGTCTCTGTTTCTTCACACCTTACTCTGGAGTCCAGCTCTGGCTCCTCTGTCTGTGTCTCGTTCTCAATGTTGTCTTTGTGACAAACTTGACTATCCTGTGTCTCTGCACTCTCCCTTTACTGGGATAATAAACTAGGAAAGCGGGGCTTCCTTTGTCGTGCCCTACAAAGAGTCCTTTTTCACATCTGGACTCAAGCTTTCCTCTGTCCTGCAGGTAGGCATAACACACTGATCCAAATTGGTGCATTCTAGCTAGATTACACTTCTTTCCTGTCAGTGCTGTATACAGGGGGGTGCCTGTGTGCTTATTAAAGCACCTGTTTCTGGTGTAAGCGGCTTCTTGCACTGCATAATGCCATAGACTCTTAGGTAAGTTACTGTCTACTAGTTTACACCTAGCCATTTCGAAAAGATGGCGCCATTCCCTCTCTGCCACTCCGTTCTTGGAACGGAGGATAAACGGGGCCACCGTGGACAGGGTGAGCAGCTTCAAGTACCTGGGGGTCCACATCTCAGAGGATCTGACATGGTCAACACACATAGACACAGTCGTAAAAAAGGCGAAGCAGCGCCTCTACCACCTGAGACAGTTAATAAGGAAGTTCAGAGTATCGGGGAAGATACTCCAGTCCTTCTACTCCGGAGCTGTAGAGAGCATCTTGACTGGAAACATCACTGCCTGGTATGGAAACAGCACGGCACAGGACAAGAAGGCCCTACAGAGAGTGGTGCGCTCGGCCGAGCGTACCACAGGTATTGCACTACCTCCCCTGCAGGTTATATACAACAAGAGGTGCAAATCCAGAGCCTGCAGAATAATGAAAGACCCTCACCACCCCAATAACAGCCTGTTCCAGCTGCTGAGGTCAGGCAGACGCCTGCGAACACCAGCTACTAGGACAGAGAGGCTTCGGCTCAGCTTCTTCCCCCAGGCCATCAGAGCCTTTAACAATGAACACTGAGGGTCACAGAACACTGAACTCTCCACACACAAGCACACATTAGCACACACACGACACGCACGCTGTGCACGCTCGCACACTAGCAGCCACTTTAACATGAGAAAGCACTCACTCATGCTGCACACGCCCACACTTATGGCCACAAAGGAAAGGTCACTTTAAAAATAGTATAGTAACAGTGTATTGCACTACCAAGGGACCTTCATGCTCTGTAAATAAGTATGTACAAATACCGTGATGTCCCACTATGTTACCTGTTTATTGCACAATGTTGTTTATTGGATTCCATTATATGTTGTACTACTGTATTGCACATCGTTGCGGGCAAGACCACCCTCATTTCATTGTATACTTGTATGCCGTGAAAAATAAAACTCTTGACTTGACTTGACTTCTTGTGTGGGGAATATGGACATGACGTCTCGTGTCTTATCTTGTTCCTTCTCAACAGTGATTGGAACTCTCTATTTGTGAACTCGGTTCCGTTGTCGGACCTCAAGCATCTTATGTTACCATAAGGGGCTACATCTGCAAGGAATTTCTCCGTGGCCTGGAGTGTGTCACTCTTTGCTTTGTTAAAGTAAACAAACACTGCCCCTGTACACACATCTGTAAAAGACTGTACATATCTAAAGCCTCCTATGGAATCGTTGCTTACTGGACCGGCTAGATCTGTGTTAACTAGCGCAAGTGGTACCTTTACTTTTTCTGTGGGATTTCTGTTTCTCGATTGAGTAAATTTCCCCTTTATGCACACTACACATTCTCTGTCATGTCTACGCTTTTCACCTTTGGGCCTGCTGAAGCTGCGTTGGCCTGGTGACGTACACTGTCTGCCCCCCGTAGATGAAGTCTTCTTGTCCCGCTACTCTCCGGGGCGTCGTCTTGATTCGTCTCACGCCTTCAGCACCCTCTCTCCCGGCTCCGCGGCGGCTGGGTGGATATCTTCTGAGGCCTCGAAATTTCGTAACTTGGCCAGCATCATGTCCGCTGAACCGTGTGTTACCAGGAGTGTGAACGGTTTGTACAGCTCCGGTAGTCCCCTCATCACCATCGCCATCATTAGCCTATCGCTTGGTGCTTCTCCTGCACTCTTCAATGCCGTAATGATCTGCTCAGCTCTGATGACGTATTCGGTCACAGTCCCGGTGTGCCCCTTCTTCAGTGCTGTTAGTGTTATGTAGAGGGCCACGACTCGGGGTCTTCCTTGCCCGATATAATGTTCTCTCAACACTTCCAGGCTTTCTCTGCCTTTGTCTTTAGTGTCGCGGAATATCAGCGCCAAGCTTGTGTTGTCGAGCAGTGGTGCTAACTCATCTGCATTATGCTTGTCGTCCAGGGCTTGTGCTTCCGCCATCAGGTCTCCCATGGGCGCCGTCAAGATCATCGTCTTCAGTCCCACACCGTGCATGCAGCATAACATACGCTCTTCCCAGAGCTCATAGTCCTCTGCCTTTCCATTGAATGAGGGCCATTTGCTCCTTCCCTTGGTCGCCATCCTCCTTTTTGATGGTAGGCATAGCTTTAGCTCTTGTTGGCCTAGCGTCTAGCCACGCGGTGCTCCCGGTGCTAACCTAGCCTATACTTCAGCTAAACTTGCTACCCTTTATTATTTCGCCCCTGCGTGATCTGGGCCCATAACCTGTTGACAGAGTCTGGCTATGGGGCGACAATAATATGTTCATGAGTGTTACGTTCCAGCATGTGGCTGTTGTATGCTTGTACTTTTGTGCCCCCCCCCCCCCCTTTTCTCTCTCTTTCTCTCTCTCTCTCTCTCACTCCCTCCACCTGCTATACTCTGATCCAGGTTCCTGTCCTTCATCAGGACACTAATTGGAAACCAGCCAGTCATCCCAGCCATCAAGCAAATCACCAGTTGACCAATCGGAAGCCCTCCTCTTGTTTTAAAACCCATGTGGCACTTCCTGTTTCCCCCCCTTCTTTTTGTCTCTATGCTGTTGGTTAAATGTTTGATTCTGATATATTTAGCCAACTTGGTACAAGTGTATGTGTGTGTGTGGGTTGGGAATTGGAGCAGGTAAGGGGCCCAACACATTTGGTGCTACACGTAGTGGTAATATTGTCTAGACACACTAGGTAAGGAGTGATGCCACTCATTGTAGGTTTTGGACATAACGTTTGGTTAGTCAGTGTAGGTAGTGAGTAGTAGGTTTTATTTGACCTTTGTTTGTATATAGGTAGACAAGATATTCCTTACTGAGTTAGTTGTGTTTTGTTTTACTTAGTTTATTCCTTTGGCATCATTCAAGCTCCTTTTCCCTTCTCCCCCCCCCCCCCCTTTCCCCTTTGGTTGTGTGTATCAAATCCACCATTGTCATTGTCTATTAAGTCTGTTTTGTTTGTATATATAAAAGGCACAATATATTACTTTCTTTAAACTAAACTTGTTGTGGGCATTGAATTATTTATCCTTTGGTTCATTTATCACTAATTACAACACAATCATCTTTTATGTTATTCACCCCTTCCCCTAGACATACTGGGGTTGTAACATAAAATGGGGGCTCGTCCGGGATCTCCTGTAAAGGGTTCCTGGTTTTGATGATTGTTTGTGGTGATGATCCACATAATTGATTCTTTCCTACTGTTATTGGTATTTTGTGATTGGTGTACTGTTGCTGTCCACTGCTGACATGGCACAGTTTACCATAGATCAGTTTGTTCAGAATCCCTCTGTTGAAATTTTTGTTAAGTGCCGAAAGGATGATTTGTTACTGATAGGCAAGCACTATGGTCTCCAGATATCAAGGTCTCTGATTAAAAAAGAGATTAGGTCTATGGTGTTGGCCAAATTGGTGGAGATGGAGATACTTGTGTTGCCAGAGCAGCCTGGTTCTAGTGCCTTGGAGGAAGAGGGGACTACAGAAGTTAGTTCTCCTTTGTTGCAGGAGGAGCAACAAAAGTCACCAGTTGGCTTGGGTGCGAAGGCAGAGGTGAAACCACATGCTACCTTACCGCGCTTTGACCCGCTCTCTCCTAGCTCAACCAGTTCAGTGGTTGATGCACGAATGAAAATTCGCTTGACTCGGCTTCACATGGAAGCTCAAGAGAAGGCTGAGGCACGACAAATTGATTTCAGGCTAGCAGTACGCAAGCTGGAAATCGAGGCTGAAACGGCTGTTAAAATACGACAGCTGGAGTTGGAAAATGCAAGAGATGGTTTCCAGTCTCCGATGGCACAATCTTCATCTCAATCAATTCTGTCTAGGTCATTTGACATAAGTAAAAATATATCTCTGGTTCCACCTTTTCGGGAGACCGAAGTAGATGCCTACTTCAGTGCATTTGAGCGTATTGCTACATCCCTTCAGTGGCCGAAGGAGGCATGGCCTCTATTGTTACAGTGTAAACTGAGTGGAAAAGCTCAGGAGGTGATTTCTTCTCTGTCCATTGATGATTCATTGCAATATGACATTGTGAAGTCTGTTGTTCTCCGTGCATATGAGTTGGTGCCAGAGGCCTATAGGCAACGATTCAGGAATCACAAGAAGTCCTCAAGTCAGACATTTGTTGAGTTCGGCAGAGAGAAGGGAACTCTCTTTGACAAGTGGTGTAGTGCTAACAAGTCTACGGACTACAACTCTCTTAGAGAACTGATGCTGTTGGAGGAATTTAAGAATTGTGTGTCTGAACGCATTGTGGTCTACTTAAATGAGCAGAAGGTAACTTCTTTGTCACAGGCTGCAGTGTTTGCGGATGAGTTCACGCTTATTCACAAAACTGTCTTTACACCATCCCGTAGTGATAGGTTTGCAGGGTCACTTCCTGAAGGCCCTGTGTCGCAATCAATCCACATGACACTGCCACCTGCCCACTCAAAAACCGACCGTGAATGTTATTACTGCCATAAGACTGGGCATCTCATCGCTGACTGCCACATTCTTAAACGTAAACAACAGCAAGGTCAGAGTTCATGCCAGACAAAAGGGGTAGGCTTTGTTAAGATAATTAGGCCGTCTGCCTCAGGTCAGCCCACCGAACCGGATCCTAGTTTTAAGCCATTCATTTTTGATGGGTTAATTTCGCTCACTGGAAATCCGAGTGATCAGAAGTCTGTTCATATCCTAAGGGATACTGGTGCTAAGCAGTCCTTCCTGCTTGCTAACGTTCTGCCCTTTTCTGACCAAACGTCCTGTGGCTCTAGTGTTATAGTGCAGGGAATTGAAATGGGTTTCATTCCTGTGCCATTGCATAAGGTCCACGTCCAGTCAGCTTTGGCTTCTGGGTTCTTTGATATTGCTGTGCGTCATGCATTGCCAATCGAAGGTGTTGCCTTCATTATGGGTAATGACATAGCTGGAGGAAAAGTGATGCCAGTGCTAGAAGTATTGGATCAGCCAGAACAGTGTCCTGTGTTAGACCTTGGTCAGTTATTCCCTGAGGCCTTCCCTGCCTGCGTGGACATCCACGCTCAGTTACGAAAAGGGGAAGAAATGGGTGATGTGGTTAATCTGGCTGACTCTGTGGTAACATCCTTGTTTGTTAGTGATGATATTCTAACTGTTAGCCCTGATGTCTCCAGGTGCCCACCACTGGAAGAGACCAAAGGTCACCCAAACTCTACAGACCAGACCAAGAGTGGCTGTATTCCTCAGTTACCTGTGACTCGTGAAAAGGTTGTAGGCCTTTTGATAAGTACCCCTGACTGCAAGCGCAAGACTCGTGTTTGCCATGTTAACATGTCGAAGTTGTATCACCTTAGAGGGAACCCTCAGCCAGAGGAGGTAGAGGGAAAAACAACCACCTCTGTTGCTTCAGTTCAGGTGATTGCTTCTGGTGTTACTGATGATGTTGATGACAAACCACTAAACAATAGTGTGTTTGCTCCAGTGTCTACTGTTTGGGTTACCTTTCTTTTTCTGTTGCTGTCGACTCGTTATCTGTTTCTGTCGACTCGTTTTCTGTTGCCGCTGACTAGTTTCCTGTTGCCGTCAACTCGTTCTCTGTTGCTGTCGACTAGTTTTCTGTTGCCGCTGACTAGTTTTCTGTTGCCGCTGACTAGTTTTCTGTTGCCGCTGACTAGTTTTATGTTGCCGTCGACTCGTTCCCTGTTTCTGTCGACTCGTTCTGTTTCTGTCGACTAATTTTTTCGTTAGCCGTCGACTCGTTCCCTGTTGCTGTCGAATCGTCATAATCGACCCGAGTGGTTGTTGTACCAACCGCACTCTTTTTATTTTTTGGGTAATGGGTTTGTTTTTGTGTACGGGGGTGTTACGTTCCAGCATGTGGCTGTTGTATGCTTGTACTTTTGTGCCCCCCCCCCCCCTTTTCTCTCTCTTTCTCTCTCTCTCTCTCTCACTCCCTCCACCTGCTATACTCTGATCCAGGTTCCTGTCCTTCATCAGGACACTAATTGGAAACCAGCCAGTCATCCCAGCCATCAAGCAAATCACCAGTTGACCAATCGGAAGCCCTCCTCTTGTTTTAAAACCCATGTGGCACTTCCTGTTTCCCCCCCTTCTTTTTGTCTCTATGCTGTTGGTTAAATGTTTGATTCTGATATATTTAGCCAACTTGGTACAAGTGTATGTGTGTGTGTGGGTTGGGAATTGGAGCAGGTAAGGGGCCCAACACATTTGGTGCTACACGTAGTGGTAATATTGTCTAGACACACTAGGTAAGGAGTGATGCCACTCATTGTAGGTTTTGGACATAACGTTTGGTTAGTCAGTGTAGGTAGTGAGTAGTAGGTTTTATTTGACCTTTGTTTGTATATAGGTAGACAAGATATTCCTTACTGAGTTAGTTGTGTTTTGTTTTACTTAGTTTATTCCTTTGGCATCATTCAAGCTCCTTTTCCCTTCTCCCCCCCCCCCCCCCTTTCCCCTTTGGTTGTGTGTATCAAATCCACCATTGTCATTGTCTATTAAGTCTGTTTTGTTTGTATATATAAAAGGCACAATATATTACTTTCTTTAAACTAAACTTGTTGTGGGCATTGAATTATTTATCCTTTGGTTCATTTATCACTAATTACAACACAATCATCTTTTATGTTATTCACCCCTTCCCCTAGACATACTGGGGTTGTAACAATGAGACATGGTTTCTCCCTTCAGCCTTTAATCGGCGTGGCTTATTATTTACATTGGCACACAGCAGCACATGAGTTCTCCTCTCCGTGAGAGGTAGGTGGAAGAGATAGAGGGGGAGGAGACTTCTCCTTAAATACCCTCTACCTGGCGGTAGCATTAGCGGCTCCGCCTATAGCGCCCTCTAGTGGAAACAGTTATGCATAGTTAGACAGTTACTAGCAATCATATATATAACCTCTAACTTTAACAGTACGTCTATATCAAATGCTTAAATTGCAGTCACCTGACGTGAGCAGACATGCATGAGTTCTCGGTAAACAGAACATTTTGTTTTCAATCAGGGGTGTAAAGTACTTTGGTTCCAATACTTAACTACTAATTTTGGGGATTTGGACTTTACTCGAGTATTATTAGGTTTGTATAGTTGTAGTTTTACTCAATTACATTTCAGAAAAAAATATATACTTTTTACAAAGTACAAAGTACAAATCTTGCAGGTCCAACCATTTTAATTAGTATATTTGTTTCTCTGGCCGAACTAACGTTAACGTTATTAATCCTGCGGCCGCAATTTATTTAAAAACAGCCAATCAAATCCCCATCAATGGAAAATTAACCCACCGATACCCATGCTGATTGGTCCTTGTGCAAGACTAGAAAGTGGGGATCTGTTACGTTCTGGACACCGACCTCGGTCGGTGACCACCCACATTCCTGGCATATGTCACTGGGCTTGTCACCTGTCATTTCCCTGTCAATTAGTGCTGTCACTTAGGGGTGGTTCCTGATTGGCTGTCACAGGGGTGTGTGTGGAATGTTGGTATTTGGTCTCTATTTAACATACCTCTCTTCTGCTTGTCCATTGTCAGGTCTTCACTAATTGCGTTCGGGGATAACACGGACGGTTCTACTGTGGACCTCCAATAAGCTCCCATTTACCTTATCTTACACTTGTGCTTTTAGCACTTGTTCTCTCTTAGAATTTACTCTGTGTTCTTACTATTAAAGTCGAACCTGTTCAAGAGTAAACACTCTCTGTCTCTGTGATTGCCTTCAACCATTGGAATTCACCTACCTGCATTCTGACAGAAGACCTGACCATCAGAATTCCATGGAGGCCATCATGGAGATGCTCCGGACGCAGGGAGCAGCCCAGACACGGATGGAGGAACATCAGCAGCTGGTCAGCGCCGAGTTAATCCGACTCAATGGGGTCGTCGGATCATCCCAAGCGGTGGCGCAGTCGGCGTTGGCCACAGCTCGACAAGCCCAAGAAGGAGTGGCTGGTGTGCAGTCGGC
Organism: Notolepis coatsorum; assembly: GCF_963971535.1. Taxonomy (NCBI): domain Eukaryota; kingdom Metazoa; phylum Chordata; class Actinopteri; order Aulopiformes; family Paralepididae; genus Notolepis; species Notolepis coatsorum. The sequence continues at coordinate 44,124,091 of NC_140165.1, forward strand.
GGCGGGGGAAGCAGCGCTCCACGCAGAGGAAAGTCGGGGGGGGTTCGGGGTCCAGGAGCGGTCCCGCGAACCACATCTGCAGGCGCCCGCTCGCTATGACGGATCACCGGATGGTTGTCGGGAATTCATCACCCAGTGTCTACTCGTTTTCCGGCTGCAACCACGATCATTTCCATCGGAGACAGCGCAGGTAGCGTATATTATCACCCTGCTCACCGGCGAAGCTCTCTCCTGGGCTACGGCGGAATTAGAGGCAGGGGCGATAATCTGCGACAGTCTGGACGCCTTTACCCGGGAATTGAGAAGAGTATTCGATACTTCCCGGCTACTCTCGATCTTCGAGGCTGGTGGTCGTCTTCTCGACTGCCGGCAGGGCCTCCGCACTGTGGCAGCTTATGCTATCAAATTTCGGATCTTGGCTCGGGAGACAGCTTGGGCGGAGAACGTCTTCGTGGTTCTGTTCGTCAGGGGACTCTCAGCGCGGATGCGAGATGCTCTCTCCGCGCGTGAGATCCCCGAGCAGCTGGAAGTGCTGATTAACACCACCATCAAGATGGATAATCGGCACCGGGAGAGGGAGAAGGAGCATGTCAACAACACCCAGCCCCAGGTATGTTTTCCTTCTTCTCCTGGTGTTGATAATTCCATGCATTACACGAGTGGGCCACTGGGTGATGAATCCATGCAGCTTGGAGCGCTGTCGCTCTCGGACGACGAGAGGCAGCGCTTCATCAAAGAGCGACGCTGCTTCCGGTGCGGCCGCACCGGTCACCGCTTCGGCAGCTGTCGGGTCCAGGCTGTATCGGCTCGGCGCCAATCGGGGATGGTAGGTGCGCCGTCGGGCCTCGAGAGGGCGCCAGCAGGTGGGCTCATTCCTGCCAAAACCACGGATTCTCGCAAATTTTTTGAGGTGGCGATCAACTGTGGGGGTGACATTAGGGGAACTAAGGCTCTCATTGACTCAGGGGCGGCGGGCAATTTTATTCACGTGGGATTGGTGAAGGAGTGGGGAACCCCGGTGGAGGACTTAGGGGTTCCCTTACCAGTCTATGCCCTGGACGGTCGGCCCCTGGGCAGTGGGAGCGTCACCCAACGCACAGTTCCCTTACACATCCGGGTGGAGGGTGGGGAGTGGGAATGGGTTACTTTTTTTGTCATCTTTTCCCCCTATTCTGTCATGGTGTTGGGTCATCCCTGGTTGTCGTCATGTGTTCGTGTCATTAATTGGAGCACGGGCGAACTCTAAACGGCGGCCGACGTCAAGTCGATCGTCAGCGGGAGTTTGCCCAAACCCTTGTCTCCCCCCCCCTCTTCTCTTTTGTCTCCTCCCTCTTTCTCCAGGATGGTGGGGAGCGTGGCAGATTCTGATCTACCCTCTAATCCCGATTTAATAGGGGTGCCTGAGATCTATTGGGACCTGGCGGACGTTTTTAGCAAGACGCGTGCTAAAGCACTTCCGCCTCATAGATCATACGACTGTCCCATTAATCTTCTACCCGGTACCTCCCCGCCTCGCGGGCAAATGTTCTCTCTCTCACGCCCCGAAACCTTGGCCATGAACACCTACATAGAGGAGGCATTGCTTGCGGGGCACATACGCCCTTCCACTTCCCCTGCCGGCGCTGGCTTCTTTTTTGTTGATAAAAAGGATGGGGATCAGCGCCCATGCATTGATTATAGGGGATTGAATGACGTTTCCATCAAGAACCGATATCCTTTACTCCTCATGGACACGGCCTTTGAGTGCTTACAGGGGGCACAGGTCTTTTCTAAACTTGACTTACGTAATGCATACAACCTGGTCAGGATTAGAGAGGGAGACGAGTGGAAGACTGCATTTAACACACCCAATGGGCACTATGAGTATTTGGTCATGGACTTTTGGTTTGGCTAATGCTCCGGCAGTCTTCCAAGCCCTGGTTAACGACGTGCTGCGAGACTTGATTGGGGTGTCGGTGTTTGTCTACTTAGATGATATCCTGATTTTTTCTCGCGATATGGTGCAACACCAAATGCACGTTCGGGAGGTGCTAGACCGTCTCCTCAAGCATCAACTATTCGTTAAGGCTGAGAAGTGTGTGTTTCACACGGACACCGTGTCCTTCCTGGGCTTTGTGTTGACGAAGGGCGATCTGCGCATGGATCCAGCCAAGGTGAGTGCAGTTTTGGACTGGCCACGGCCTTCGTCGCTCAAGGGGTTACAACGGTTTTTGGGCTTTGCAAATTTTTACAGGCGCTTTATTCGCAATTTTAGCGCCTTAGCCAATCCCTTAACAGCTCTCACTAAGGCCTCTCTCCCTGGCTTTGAATGGTCGCCTAGGGCTGAGTCGGCCTTCTGCGTCGTTTTACATCCGCTCCTGTATTGATCCGCCATGACGCGGAGGTTCCGTTCATTGTGGAGGTGGATGCCTCTGACGTCGCGGTGGGGGGGGTGCTCTCTCAGAGATGCTTAAAGGATGGGAAAGTGCACCCGTGTGCTTTTTTTTCTCGCCGTCTGTCACCAGCCGAGCGTAATTACGACGTGGGTAATCGGGAGTTATTGGCGATCAAATTGGCACTGGAGGAGTGGAGACATTGGTTGGAGGGGGCGGCACATCCTTTCATTATTTGGACTGACCATAAGAACTTGGCTTACATCCAAGGGGCTAAACGCCTTAACGCTCGCCAGGCCAGGTGGACGTTGTTCTTCACACGATTTCGATATACCATCTCCTATAGACCCGGCTCCAAGAATATCAAACCTGACGCGTTGTCGCGCCAGTTTGATCTTCCTGGGCGGGAGGAGCAGCCCCATCCCATTATTCCACCGGCCTTGATTTTGGCACCCGTGTCTTGGGGCATAGAGAAGGTGGTAAGGTCGGCGCTAACGCGGGAGCCCGATCCTGGTGGGGGTCCTCCGGGACGGTCGTATGTTCCCAAGGTGGCGCGCTCACGCTTGCTACAGTGGGCACATGCGTCATCCCTCAACAGCCACCCAGGGGCAACCAGGACCATGGAATTTATCCGTAGGAGGTTCTGGTGGCCGACAGTGGAGGGGGATACGCGTTCCTTTGTGGCGGCCTGTCCGGTGTGCGCACATAGTAAGACCTCTCGACGGGCACCGGCGGGTCTCCTCCGACCACTTCCTATTCCTAAACGACCCTGGTCACACATATCTCTGGACTTTATTTCTGGTCTTCCCCTTTCGGACGGGTTCACCACCATTTTGGTGGTGGTGGATCGGTTCTCTAAGGCGGCTCACTTTGTCCCTCTCCCCAAGCTTCCTTCGGCCCGGGAGACTGCTGATTTAATTATACAGCATGTCTTTCGGGTCCACGGGCTGCCAGTAGATATCGTGTCGGACCGGGGTCCTCAGTTCGCCTCCAGGTTCTGGAAGGCGTTTGCCGCCGGCCTCGGCGCCTCTGTCAGTCTGTCGTCTGGGTTCCATCCACAGTCGAACGGGCAGACGGAGAGGGTCAACCAGGATTTGGAGGGGGTCTTGAGGTGTTACGTTGCCGGTAGTCCGGCAACGTGGAGTAGGAGGTTGGCTTGGGCTGAGTACGCGCATAATACCCTTCTCTCCTCTTCTACCGGTATGTCTCCCTTTCAGTGCCAGTATGGTTTTCAACCTCCTCTGTTTCCCGACCAGGAGCAGGAGGCGGAGGTGCCCTCGGCCCAGGCACATGTGGCTCGCTGTCGCAGGACGTGGAAACAGGTTCGGAAGGCGCTACAGAAGGTTTCGGTTAGTACCCAACGGCAGGCTAACCGTAAGCGTCGTCCGGCTCCAGTTTACCGTCCAGGGCAGCGGGTTTGGCTTTCCACCCGGGATCTCCCTCTCCGGGTGGAATCCAAGAAGCTGGCTCCTCGCTTTATAGGACCATTTAAAGTGATTCATCGGGTTAATCCAGTGGCTTACAAGCTACGACTTCCGAGCTCTATGAGGGTTCATCCGACGTTTCATGTGTCCCTGTTGAAGCCATTCCTCTCATCGCCATTGGCCCCGCCACTGCCTGTGGTTCCTCCGCCCCGGTTTATTGGCGGTCAACCCATTTACACAGTGCGGAGGATACTGGGTTGTAGGCGGAGGGGTAGGGGGTTTCAGTTATTGGTGGATTGGGAGGGGTACGGGATAGAAGAGCGTTCTTGGGTGCCTCAAAGGGATATTTTAGATCCCAGCCTGATCGTTGATTTCCGGCGGCTGAATCCCGAGGCTCCTAGGTGAACGTCTGGTGCCGTTCGTCGGGGGAGGGTACTGTTACGTTCTGGACACCGACCTCGGTCGGTGACCACCCACATTCCTGGCATATGTCACTGGGCTTGTCACCTGTCATTTCCCTGTCAATTAGTGCTGTCACTTAGGGGTGGTTCCTGATTGGCTGTCACGGGGGTGTGTGTGGAATGTTGGTATTTGGTCTCTATTTAACATACCTCTCTTCTGCTTGTCCATTGTCAGGTCTTCACTAATTGCGTTCGGGGATAACGCGGACGGTTCTACTGTGGACCTCCAATAAGCTCCCATTTACCTTATCTTACACTTGTGCTTTTAGCACTTGTTCTCTCTTAGAATTTACTCTGTGTTCTTACTATTAAAGTCGAACCTGTTCAAGAGTAAACACTCTCTGTCTCTGTGATTGCCTTCAACCATTGGAATTCACCTACCTGCATTCTGACAGGGATCTTTGATTAAACACCTGCTATCAGAAGAATAGACAGTCAAAAAAAAGTTTTGACTTTAACTTTTTAGTACATTTTAAAGTAGAAACTTTTTTACTTTTACTCAAGTGTGTTTTTAGCCACATACTCTGACTTTTACTTGAGTATGATTTTGAGACGGTACCCTTACTTTCACTTAAGTATAATTTCTGGGTACTTTTTACACCCCTGGTTTTAATTGAGGTGTAATAGGAGGTGTTACTAACTCTACTAGCTATGTCTTCTTTTGTAGCAGGCACCCTTATAGAGCAAGCAAGGACACCTGGGGAATGCTGTTGGCTTTGCTGGAATAGAGATTCTGACATGTAGAATGATGACAGGATTAGCATATTGGCCATGCATCAGTGAGTTGGAATTCATTTTGTGGGTGTACAGCAAGTTGGCAAGAGTTGGGACATTTGAAACAAATAACCATATCCCATTATCAAAATGGACCAGTTCATCATGATGAAACGTAGCTCTGTGTGGTCGACTGGCAGTGTCACGCTTTCAGTCTTTTTTCCCCTTCAGGATTCTATCTATATTTCTATCTATTTTTAACGTTTTCAGGAATTCTATAACTGCATACATGTAGGTTTCAATGACCAGCAGTAGTCATTGTCACATCGTCATTAAGATAAGATAAGATATTCTTTTATTGAATCCCTTGGGGATATTCGGGACGTATATAACGGCATGGGGGAGGGGAGGTACAGGTATGGGCAGGGTAATACTAAAAATACTTAAATACAGGCAACAACATTTTATCTGAATATAAAAATATGAGGAACAAATAAACTGTTTAAACAATATAATTAAGTCTGAATATAAAAAATTCATATGAGGGTCTGTATGCCCTATCGGTTATAATATACATTACAATAAATATGGCAATAAAATGTTTTTTGTCTGAATGTATACTATGAGTAAGAGTAAAAGTAAACAGTATACACAAGGTACCCTAACTGCATGGCATGATATACTACATTGTAGTCCGTGCAGGTTTTGGTAGTTAAAGGAACACGCCAACCTTTTGGGAAATTAGCTTATTTGCCATCTACCCTCGAGTTAGACAAGCAGATACATACCCTTCTCTGTGCATGCATTAGGCTTAGGGAACAGCCGCACCGTTAGCCTAACTTAGCGTCATTCACTGGAAGTACAGTAGGTGTGCCAGTGTAGCCTAGATCCCAACAGTCACGAAATACACTCCAAATACAACTCCAAAACGTTCCTATAAACATGTTGTGACATGTGTATTTACCACGCGGAAAAAATTAAGAAGAAATTTGACATTTTCGTTTTCTAAGCAGGTATATACTCCGAATTTTTTTTGGCCGAACCACTGCTGCCTGGGCGCAGTGATCTCATCACCTCAAAAGCCCAGTTTTTCTAAATAAAATCTATAGGCTAACCGTGTGGCTGTTCCCTAAGCCTAATGCATGCACAGAGAAGAAAAGGGTATGTATCTGCTTGTCTAACTCCAGGGTAGATGGCAAATAAGCAAATTTCCCAAAAAGTTGGCGTGTTCCTTTAAGAGGCAGACACTTAGTAGTCAGACATTCCTAATAGTTCTCCAGCTGCCTGCAGCAGTCCATGCCCATTGCCCACAGTTGTGTAGCCTAATGGCCGCCGGCAGGAAGGACTGGCCGAGGCAGTTAGTGGGGGGGGGGGTCAGGTGTATGACGTGAGATCATACACCTGAAAGGGTTCTTTTCATCTTGATTAGTAAATAAACACCCTTGTGGTTGGAAGGTTGCTGGTTTGAATCTCCAGACAAAGATCCTGATGATAGGAAGTCACCTGGAAGTGCGACCATTTAGGTACCACTGGAGAGCGAGGTGGAGCTGCTCAATGGCCCAACAGTGGTAGGCTGTAGTTGCACTGCATAGTTCCCAGGCAGGAGTATGTAACCATGTCATAACCGTAACCCGCCCTCTCCCTGAGGCAATTGCTGTAAATGCTGTCAGTATATGTGCTCTTTAGTCATCTCGTCTTCATGGTTAGGGGTAATAAACTTTATTTGTGTAGCACCTTTCAGACAAGAATTGCAGCCCAAAGGGCTTCACAGCAGTAACATTAGCACAACATAGATGAGAATAAAAGCAATGCAGAGAATAAGAATAAGGGTCAAATCAATGCAGGTAATAGCAATACAAATATTGACTCACACAGTTTAAAACCCAGTCTTTCCTGTTAGATGTTAGAACACATTAGTTTGAAGTTACTTGATTGTTTTGATTGATTATCATTCATTTAGTTCCATTTTATATCACCGTTTTCTTTTATGAATAATGTTTGAAATGTTTTTGCATTTCTTGTATATAGTTAATATTGGCATCCACAATATGTTGTGTTCAATAGACTATAACATTATACTTAATTTATATACCGCTTTTATCCAAAGCGCTTTACAACTTGTTCCTCACATTTTTACCCATTCACTCACACATTCACACACTAACGGCGGAGGCAACCAGACTAGGTGCCGACCTGCACATCGGGAGCAATTAGGGGTTAAGTATATATATATATATATATATATATATATATATATATATATATATATATATATATATATATATATATATATATATTAAACTAGATAAGACTCGTGCACATCTGGTTGGACCCCGACTGGAGGTGCAGGTCAGCGCAAGAGAGATAAATAAACTAAAAGGAGAAAACCTTCAAGGGAAAGAAGGGACCGCACACTCCACAGGACTCGTTTTTGCTTATTTATTGTTTGCACAACGCGTTTCGCTGTCGCTTCCTCAGGTGCTATGCATATATATATATAGGGGCGTCCTCGTGGCGCATACCATAGTGCCTTGCGCACCTACGCGGCCGACCCGGGTTCGATCCCAGCTCCCGTCGTCATTTGTCGCATGTCCTCCCCACCTCTCCTCCCGTTCGCCCTCTCCTCTGTCGGTCCTGCGTGACCAATAAAGCTGTAAAAATGCTAAAAAAAAGTATATATATATAAATACTTAATAAATAAATTTGCTTTTTCTAAGGTTTTAAATTAGTACACTCATTTGAGTAGTGGAAAAGGGGTAGGATTAAATAAGTGTATGTACTTCTTCCTACTCCTTTTTGAACATGTAAATTGAGTTATGTTTTGCTTTTGTTTATTTATTTTTATTTATTTTTTAATTTCTTGAGATCAATGATTTGTTTTGATTTGATATTGTTTGTATTTATTTACATGTTCGAAATAAAGATTTCAAATCAAATCAAATCAAAAGTGTCTTGCTCAAGGACACTTCGACAAGCAGCCCGGGAATTTAACCGGGAACCTCTGGATCGCCTCCACTGTCTGATATTGGAATCGATCATTTCGACGCAGTGAGTTCTGAAATCCAGACATCAGACCAGCGCAGTGTGGCCACTGCTTCCAAATACAGACACGTATGCGCTCCTCTCCCTGTGGCTCTCTTAAATGAGATTTATGTTGTGTTGTGTCGTTGCCGTCCTTTAATTAGGCGGTTGCTGAGCGTGTACATTGCTGCTGAATGTCTTCTCTAAGGGACGTGTGATGGGGGCTCGCCAAGCTGAGGCGGGCACCATGTAATTGCAACGTCATGGGTTTTAATCTTTTGTCGCCTGTCGTCCCCCACTCCCCTCTCCGGTGTTTCCTGTCATCCCCCACTTCCCTGTCTCTCGTCTCTGTACCGCGTAATACAGCAGAAATACTCTAAACAAATTATACACACACTGTATTTTTCTCCTCCCTGCAATCTGTAATTAATGAGAGCAAGTCGCGTACGAGTGTTGTCTTCCCCCAGCGTTTAGGTTTTCACAGCCTTGTTTATAAAGGTAAGCCCAATCTGTAATGTTGACAAACAGCGACCATTAAGCAAAATAGCCCTACTATATATTTTTTAATTATAGAAAGAATTTGATTTAATTATTGAATTGCTCCAGACCTCTCCGCCTCTCCTATCCCTGCTCAACTCCAACCCACACACCAGACATAAATTAATTAAACAAAGTGCAATGCCCAGCTGGCTGAATCGTTCCCACTGACCAACTTTTAGGCAGATAGCCGTGGCTCCATTCCCGAACAGCAAGAACTGAGGTGTGGTCTTTGACCACCGGCTGAACTTCTCTGCTCACATCGCCTCAACAACCAGAACTTGAAGATTCTTCCTGAGCAACGTCAGAAGGATCCGTCCCTTCCTGACAAAATAATCCACCCAACTCCTGCTCCAATCGACAGTCATGTTACACCTCGACTACTGCAATGCACTTCTAACCGCTTCGACTCATACAGAACGCAGCGGCCTGCTTGGTCTCCGACTTACCGAAGTCAGCCCACGTCACCCCACTTCTCAGAGAGCTGCACTAGCTTCTCATTGCTGCACACATTCGCTTCAAGGTTCTTGACCCGGCATTCCATGTAACAAAGGGAACAGCCCCCTTCTACCTCTGGTCAATGGTCTCCAACTACATACCCTCTTACTACACAACCTCAAGACCCCTACGACTCGTTCTGCTACTTCCAGCCACCTGAGAACCGATCCTCTTCGGGTTCCTGCGGCGGTCGTTGAAACGAAGCAGGATATTCTCACTACAACAAACTTCCCACCACAGTCAGGACAGCTGACACCCACCCAGCTACAATTACTATCACCACCACTACAATCACCACCACCACCAGCACCACCACTACTACTGACACCACCACCACCACTACTACTGACACCACCACCACCACCACTACTACTGACACCACCACCACCACTACAATCACCACCACCACCACCACCACTACTACTGACACCACCACCACCACTACTACTGACACCACTACAATCACCACCACCATCACCACCACCACCACCACTACTACTGACACCACCACCACCACTACTACTGACACCACCACCACCACTAAAATCACCACCACCACTACCACCACCACTACTACTGACCCACCACCACCACTACTACTGACACCACCACCACTACAATCACCATCACCACGACCACTGCTACAATCACCACCACCACCACTACTACTGACACAACCACCACCACTACTACTAACACCACCACCACTACTACTACTAACACCACCACCACTACTACTACTACTACTACTACTACTACTACTACTACTACTACTACTACTACTACTACTACTACTACTACTACTACTACTACTACTACTACTACTACTACTACTACTACTACTACTACTACTACTACTAACACCACCACCACTACTACTAACACCACCACCACCACCACCACCACTACTACTAACACCACCACTACTACTACTACTACTACTACTACTACTACTACTACTACTACTACTACTACTACTACTACTACTACTACTACTACTACTACTACTACTACTACTACTACCACCACCACCACCACTACTACTAACACCACCACCACTACTACTACTACTACTACTACTACTACTACTACCAGGGCCGCCTAAGAGAAATGCGAGGCCCTGTGCAAGATTTTTTTTTTTTTTTTTTTTTTTTTCATACAGTTGTAGTGCCGAGAGATGGGAGTCGGAGACGGTAGCTTGAGGTAGAGCGAACAGCATTTATTTGTGAGACAAACACAACATGCTACTGCTACGTTGCTTGCAGTCGACTCACTTGTGGTGGCAGGTAGTGCCACCTCATATAATGTTCGGGCGGAACTCTTGTTCCTAACAATAGTTCCGTGGGTGAATTATGTACAATTAACAATCACTACACAAGCCCCCCCAGAATTCATCCATGGTCAAAATCTCCACGGCGGGGAGAGACAACGACCCGGCCGCGGCGTGAGCGGACAACCGGGGGCGCGGTGCAAGCGATCGCGCCCTCCACGGCGCCCGGGGGCATGAACCGGCCACGGTGAGTGCAGAAAGCCAGGGGCGGGGAGGTAGGGGCGGCGCAAGCGCCCGCGTCCTCCCCGACACCCGGGGGCACAGACGTCGACGAGGCCAACGGCGGCTCCGTCGTTGGCGGGTCCCGGGGTAGCGGCGGACGGCCTCGGCGGGGGGAGAGGGCCAGCTCTAAGGGCTGGGAAATGTCTACGTGGGCGGGTTCAATCTTGTGGTGGTTGTACCCCACCTCAAAGGCGAGCCTTCGCCAGTCCTCAGGGGCCTGTGGGCTAGGGTGTCCGGTGGATAGGTCATTCAGCAGCGTCGGACCCGAGTGACCAATCGCGACGTCCTCCAGGCGTAGACTGGAATCTGCAGTCCCGAGGGCCTGGATGTCGTGGTCGGAGGCCTGTTCCGAGCCCCCGTTGACGTAGTCGAGGTCCGGCTGTACAGCTCCGATGACGACGTTGGGCTTCTCGGCGACGTGTCTCGCGGCGCACTCGGAATCGTACGTGAGCTGTTGTCGTGCCGACCATGGCCCCGCTACCCTTGACTCAGAAAACGTGAGGGGTTCGTGGTCGGTGAAAGCTGTAAGAAGGCCGCCGTATGTCGCCTCATCGCGGACACATGCCAACAAAGCCCGTGTCTGTGCGTTTATTAGGCGGCCATGTCTAATGTCCACGAGGAGACCGTGCGCACCCAGGAAATCTGCCCCGAGTAGTGGGAACGAAATGTCGGCCGTGATGCAGTCCCACGTGAACCGCTGGCCCCCAAAACACAGTTCCACGGTCCTTGTACCGTAGGTGCGGATAGGGGTATCGTTGGCGGTCGTCAGGCGTGGACCTCTATCATCGCCGGCGGTGTCCTCTTTTGTAGCTGGCAGGACGCTCCTCTGAGCTCCGGTGTCGCAGAGGAATTTGCAACCGGAGAGTGTGTCTCTAATGAAAAGCAGCCGGTTCGACATACCTGCGCTCACCGCTGCTACTGGGCGCAGGTGTCTGCGTTTATGCGTTATGACGAAAGTGCAAGGGGAACGGCATCTTGTCGCCCTCGCGCCGAAACGTGCGTGGTAATAACACAGGCCTGCGGCAGCGCTGCTCCTGATCTTCCTCGCCCCTCCCCCCTGCGGCGTGTAACCGCATGTCGAGGCTATTAGCCCTGGGGCAAAGTGTCGAGTGGCCAGGTAGAAGCGGTCTGCCTCTTCTGCCAAAGCACGGGGATCAGTCGTCGCTGTATTGGCAAGTGCCGTCTGCAGGTGTGGCGGCATGTGCCTGAGAAACAGTTCGATAAACAGGAAATCAGGCCGTTCTGCACCCAGCAGGTTTAACATCATCTCCATGTGCTCCGAAGGTTTGCTGTCCCCCAAGCCTCGTATAGCCAGCAAGCGTCGGGCCCGCTCTGACTGTGACAACTCGAATATTCTGAGTAGGTGCGTCTTAAACGCCTCATATTTATTCTGGGCAGGCGGAGCTGTTATGAAGCCTACCGTCCTCGCCGCTGTAGTGCTCCCGAGGCTCGAGACGACGTGGTAATATCTCGCGGCGTCGTCGTCAACCCCTCGTAGGGCGAACTGCGCCTCTGTTTGAGCGAACCACGCCGCAGCAGAATGCTCCCAAAACTCCGGCAATCGAAGAATAACGGCATCGTTTGCCATGTTCGGTTCGGTCCCTGATACTTCAGCGAGACCAATGTCGGGGTCACCAGTGTAGTGCCGAGAGATGGGAGTCGGAGACGGTAGCTCGAGGTAGAGTGAACAGCATTTATTTGTGAGACAAACACAACATGCTACTGCTACGTTGCTTGCAGTCGACTCACTTGTGGTGGCAGGTAGTGCCACCTCATATAATGTTCGGGCGGAACTCTTGTTCCTAACAATAGTTCCGTGGGTGAATTATGTACAATTAACAATCACTACACAGTCAACATATTCTTAAATAATAAATAATAGCGCTGCCCGAGGCTGGGCATGGTACAGTCAACATATAGCAAGAGAGAGAGAGAGAGAGAGAGAGAGAGAGAGAGAGAGAGAGAGAGAGAGAGAGAGAGAGAGAGAGAGAGAGAGAGAGAGAGAGAGAGAGAGCTCCCGTTCTACAGTCAATATACAGTGTTATCGCTTTGTAACACTGTACAATATGTTAAAGAGCGACCCCGGTCAGTCGCCTCTGGTTTAGCTCCGCGATGATGTACACACTTTTAGCTATTATGTTTGTTTTCTCTACTTTTTTTATTAAAGCATCACTGGCGGGTACGTCATACGACCGCCAGACACTTATGGACCTAAACCCCAGGCTCAAAGAGGAGTTTGGACACACTTTATGCCTAGAATCAGACGGGAGAACGGCAACAAAGAAAAGAACAAAGGAAACGGCAAGAAGAGGCACAGAGGGAGACGAGGAGGTATCAGGCTGAGATTAAAAAGAGCTGTTTACCGCCCTGCAATTCCATCCATCTTTCTGGCGAATGCACGTTCGTTGGAGGGAAGGATGGATGACTTGAGGGCGAGGGTCAGCTTCCAACGGGAGATGAGAGACATCAACATCATGTGTTTCACGGAAACATGGCTCAAGTCAGCGACTCCGGACAACAGCGTCTCTCCCTCAGACGCCTTCACCGTACTACGTGCGGACCGCACGGTAGCCTCTGGAAAGAGCGTCGGCGGTGGGGTCTGCCTCCTCACGAACAATGTCTGGGTTAATCCCAAAGAGGTACATGTTCTCTCGAGCTCATGCTCCCCAGACATGGAACATCTTTCAAGCCTGTGCCGCCCGTTCCACCTCCCCCGGGAGTTTACCGCGGTCATCATGACCGCCGTATATATCCCTCCACAGGCGAATACTGGCAAAGCGCTGGTGGAACTACATGACCACCTCAATAAACACCAGATCAAACACCCAGACGCGGCGACGATCGTGGCTGGTGATTTCAACCAGGCGAATCTGAAGAAAGTGACGCCGTCCTTTTTTCAGCACATCGCCTGCTCCACGAGAGGGAGGAACACACTCGACCACTGTTATACCCCGTTCAGAGCCGGCTACAAGGCGGTAGCGGCTCCGCCATTAACAGGGTCTACAAGCTTGAGCGATCACGACTCCATCTTGTTATTCCCTGCCTACAAACAAAGATCACGTGACGCCGTCGTGTCACGTGAGACAAAAAAATGTACTGACGAATCAGAGGCCACGCTCCAGGACGTGCTTGCAGACACGGATTGGAATATGTTCCAAGGTAGCGGCAGTGACATCAGCGAGCTCGCAGACACCGTGGTGAGCTATATAACAACAATAGCTGATAGTATTGTCCCCACGAAAAAGGTGCAGGTTTTCCCAAACCAGAAACCGTGGGTGGACAGTACTATTAGAGCAGCTCTGAACTCTCGCACCACTGCTTACAACCTGGGCAGAGAGTCAGGAAACATGGAGGAGTATAAGGCTTCAGCCTATACTCTGCGCAAGGCTGTTAAACTTGCTAAGAGGACATATGCTGATAAACTGGAGACACAAATGGCACAAAACGACACAAGAGGCTTATGGCGGGGACTGAAGACAATAACTGACTACAAAGTCAGCGCCCCCTCAATGGGGAGCGACGACGCCTCTCTCGCGGACAAACTCAACTCTTTCTACGCTCGGTTTGGTGTAGACAGTGGTGCTGCTAGCTCTCCGGCTAGTGACGTCACTGGCGCGCCGGCTGTTGTGGAGGGGGGGGGTTGGGGGGCAACCGCGGGGGGGCGGGGACGCTCTCTCGTTGTCGGAACACAGTGTGAGAAGAGCATTTATGCAGGTGAACACCAGGAAAGCGACAGGCCCAGATGGTATAACAGGACGCATACTTAAGTCCTGTGCCAACCAGCTAGCCCCAGTGTTCACCGCCATATTTAATCAATCCCTGGCGGAGTCAGTGGTCCCTGCCTGCTTCAAGATGTCTACCATCATCCCTGTACCGAAGAAACCCTCCCCAACATGTCTCAATGACTACAGACCGGTGGCACTCACCTCTGTGGTCATGAAATGTTTCGAGAGGCTGGTCAAGGACCACATTTGTGCCTCCCTCCCCAGTGATATGGACCCTATGCAATTTGCATACAGGACAAACAGGTCCACTGACGACGCGGTCTCCCAGGTACTGCACAGCACCCTCTCTCACCTTGACCGTCAGAAGGGGGGCTATGTGAGACTGTTGTTCATTGACTACAGCTCAGCGTTCAACACCATAGTCCCCACCAGACTGGTGGACAAGCTGATCGAGCTGGGTCTGAGCTCCGCCCTGAGCGCCTGGGTACTGGACTTTCTGAGTGAAAGACCCCAGGCGGTCAGGGTGGGGGGTCAGACCTCCAACACCATCACCCTGAGCATCGGGTCCCCCCAGGGCTGTGTTCTGAGCCCCCTGCTGTACTCACTCTACACACACGATTGTGTGGCCAAGTTCAGCTCCAACTCCATAGTGAAGTTTGCAGACGACACAGTGGTGGTGGGGCTGATCTCGGACAACGACGAGAAGGCCTACCGGGAGGAGGTTGAGGTACTGGAACGCTGGTGCCAGGACAACAGCCTGCTCCTGAACATTGGTAAAACCAAGGAGCTGATCGTGGATTATAGGAGAGGACAGCAGGAGACACACACACCACTGATGATAAACGGGGCTACCGTGGACAGGGTGAGCAGCTTTAAGTACCTGGGGGTCCACATCTCAGAGGATCTGACATGGTCAACACACATAGACACAGTCGTAAAAAAGGCGAAGCAGCGCCTCTACCACCTGAGACAGTTAAGGAAGTTCAGAGTATCGGGGAAGATACTCCAGTCTTTCTACTCCGGAGCTGTAGAGAGCATCTTGACTGGAAACATCACTGCCTGGTATGGAAACAGCACGGCACAGGACAAGAAGGCCCTACAGAGAGTGGTGCGCTCAGCCGAGTGTACCACGGGTATTGCACCACCTCCCCTGCAGGTTCTATACAACAAGAGGTGCAAATCCAGAGCCTGAAGAATAATGAAAGACCCCCACCACCCCAATAACAGCCTGTTCCAGCTGCTGAGGTCAAGCAGACGCCTGCGAACACCAGCTACTAGGACAGAGAGGCTTAGGCTCAGCTTCTTCCCCCAGGCCATCAGAGACTTGAACAATGAACACTGAGTGCCACAGAACACTGATCTATCCACACACAAGCACACATGAGCACACACATGACACGCACGCTGTGCACGCTCACACACTAGCAGCCACTTTAACACTTTAACATGAGCAGACACACACTCATGCCGCACACGCCCACACTTATGGCCAAAAAGGAAAGGTCACTTTAAATTAGTATAACAACAGTAACAGTGTATTGCACTACCAAAGCTACCTAGCATGTCCTATATGCCCTGTAAATAACTATGTACAGATACCGAGATGTCCCACCATGTTACCTGTTACCTGTTTATTGCACAATGTTGTTTTTTATTGGTTTCTATTACATGTTGTACCACTGTATTGCACATCGTTGCAGGCAAGACCACCTGCATTTCATTGTATACTTGTATGCCGTGACAAATAAAACTCTTGACTTGACTTCACTTGACTACAAATTTCTCCACAACAGACATGTACAAGTGGCAGTAATGCAGAAAATCCAGCAAGGGAAGAAGCAGTGTAGAAAACAGGTGGAGTTTTTGCCTAGCAATGGGAATGCTTTGGCTGTACTGTGTAGATAGAAGTACACACTCTAGTGTTGATGTCTTTGTTTACAAGGCTTCAGGTATGGTTGCTCTGCTACAAACACAGTAGATCAGCTGTGTGCACATCCAACCTGTTTTAGGCCAGGTGCAGGATAAAACTAAATGTGACTGAAGGAAAAATTGCAATGAACTGACCGACACAATTGACAACTATAAGCAATGCAATGCTCAGAGAGAGAGAGAGAGAGAGAGAGAGAGAGAGAGAGAGAGAGAGAGAGAGAGAGAGAGAGAGAGAGAGAGAGAGAGAGAGAGAGAGAGAGAGAGAGAGAGAGAGTCTGTGATGATCCAGACAGAGAGAGTATGTGGTCCAGAGAGAGAGAGATGAGTCTGTGGTCCAGACAGAGAGAGAGAGAGAGAGAGAGAGAGAGAGAGAGAGAGAGAGAGAGAGAGAGAGAGAGAGAGAGAGAGAGAGAGAGAGAGAGAGAGAGATGGGTCTGTGGTCCAGACAGAGAGAGAGAGAGATAAGCAAGACAACTAAGATGAGCCCCTAAAGGATATTCAACTTTTAATGGAAGAACAAAACAGAAGGAAAAGATAACTTCACAAAGGCAAGATGAATATACATAGATCCAAAAGGACAAAGATCAACACTTAAATCCAAAGAGAAGAGGGTCTATACCAGAGAAAACAAAGTAGCAAGGAGCCAACGGCCGACATCAGCTAAATAGGCTAACTGCAAATAGAGTAGCCAGGTACTGACACCAGGTACACACCGTTTGGCTCAATATAACGTTAGCTACGTTAGCTAGCCGGCCCGCTTTGGCTCAATATAACATTAGCTACGACAGCTAGCCGGCCCGTTTGGCTCAATATAACGTTAGCTACGTTAGCTAGCCAGCCCGCTTGGCTCAACATAACGTCTATGACAGCTAGCCGGCCCGCTAGCTCAACATAACGTTGGCTACGATAGTTAGCCGGCCCGCTAGCTCAACATAACATTAGCTACGATAGCTAGCCGGCCCGCTAGCTCAACATAAGGTTAGCTACGATAGCTAGCCGGCCCGCTGGTCCAACAGAACGTCAGCTACGATAGCTAGCCGGCCCGCTGGCTCCACATAACGCTAGCCAACATAACGTTAGCCTTAGCCACGATAGCTAGCCGGCCCGAGAGAGAGAGAGAGAGAGAGAGAGATATCTCCACGGCGGGAATAGAATAGAGTGCATTAAAAACTCACCAAACGTCCATAAGGATGGAGACAACCGCGTGGAGTTGACGAAGTTCATCTGCCGAACGACCGTCCTCTTCATCTTGGCATAACAATGCTGCACGCGCTCTCTCTAGGTTAGCTAACGCTAGTTAGCCTTTAGCTAAGCTACTAGCCGACATGGCTATCCCGACTGAACCACACGTTAGCACTCGATATTATAACGTAGCTAAAGCTAACTAGCTGTCCCTGCCTTTAGCTAAGCCGACATGGCTAGCCTGACTGAACTTTCTAACATGCAACAACTTTCATCTTCAGTCCATCTGCCGAACGACCGTCCTCTTCGTCTTGGCTGGCATAACCTCCAATGCTGCACGCGCAAAATAGTCAGACGCAGCTGAGCTGACGCACGCCGGCCGACTGTACACATGTAACCCCTCCCTTCGTTGAAACCAATAGTATGTCTGCTGCAGAGCCCCAGAGCTCCAATAGCGTATCTGCAGAGCCGCAGAGCCAGGAATAAGTCAGACACATTCTACAAACGTGTCTAATGTGAAATATATAAGCATATAAGCAAAACTCGATTTGTAGGCCTGTGATGAAAAAGGGCCTCGCAGGAAGGGGGGCCTCGCAATTTAAAAAAAAAATAATAATAAAAAAATAATAAATTAAAAAACTTTATTTAAATTTTTTTTGAATTTTTTTTGTGCGAGGCCCCCCTTCCCGCGAGGCCCTGTGCGACCGCACTGCTCGCACACCCCCTGAGGCGGCCCTGACTACTACTACTACTACTACTACTACTACTACTACTACTACTACTACTACTACTACTACTACTACTACTACTAACACCACCACCACTACTACTACTACTACTACTACTACTACTACTAACACCACCACCACTACTACTACTAACACCACCACTACTACTACTAACACCACCACCACCACTACTACTAACACCACCACCACCACTACTACTAACACCACCACTACTACTACTAACACCACCACCACTACTACTAACACCACCACCACCACCACTACTAGTAACACCACCACTACTACTACTACCACCACCACTACTACTACTACTACTACTACTACTACTACTACTACTACTACTACTACTACTACTACTACTACTACTACTACTACTACTACTACTACTACTACTACTAGTACTACTACTACTACTACTAACACCACCACCACTACTACTAACACCACCACCAGGAGGAAGTGACGTATTTGCTCTCTCGCGCGATAACGTACAGTATCTGGCTTTACACGCTGCTTACACTTCAGTACATCTGAAGATGATAAGAGGTAAGCAGCTATCAGTGGTGCCTTGATGTTATATCTCTGGTCTAAGCCGATAATGTTGTAAATAGGTTTCCAAGTAATGAACCGAGTTATGAACAGTGGTTTGATGTTGATGATGTGCAGTTGTTTATTTGTTTATAAGAGATTTGGCCGTTTTTGCGAACTTTTATATGAGCACGTTGGTAAGCTAGCATTCATAGGGGGGAGGGGTTTTACACCTGGTGCTGCTGAGAAGTGTGTGTTCTAACTGGAGTTTTCTCCTACCACAGAGATGTGTGTACTACCAACATTGATGTCCTTAAGGCTGACGGCATTGTATGTTTCTTATACTTGACAGGTATGTTGTGATGTTTTTGGTCAATTGTATTTTCTAATGTTTTATTCTAATGTTTTATTTTCTAATGTTTTATTCTAATGTCTGATTCATATACCTAGTACATCTGAGGATGATAAGAGAGATGTGTGTACTACCAACATTGATCGTCTCCCGTGTCCATTATTGTCTCCCGTGTCCATTATTCAAGCAGAGCAGGAACACAGTGGTCACATTGGTGCCGTGATTCGTTGATTCTTCGCTGGAGATGAGCTTCATCTTCCCGGGGACTGTCCTGCTGCTGCCTGTCTACGTGGATCGGGACTAGTACTTATCTCAATGCACAGCTTTTAGTCCTCTCTTTGTAAATATACTATACTGCCCTGTCAAGGCAGACCGCAGTAACTTCAAAAAAGTGAAACTGAGAAAAATGGCTTTAAAGTGTTTTGACTTGCCATCCAAAATGTGTTATAGGTAGATAGATGATAGTACCCAGATTTAACATGTATTAATGAAGTAATCTTTAGGCATACAAAAATATGACATAATTATTTTAATTAACCCCCAAAAAGCAGATACTGCACTCTGCTGCACAGTTCCCTTAAATAATTATACAGGTAATGTACAGGCAACGTGCAGTAACTTCAAATACAATGTTGTTTTCCCTCCAGCTTTCATAACTTAACCTAGCCATTTTATTTGGATCATCATCATTCCAATATATTCAGGTGTTAAATTTCATTTTCAAAATGGCTAGGTTAAGTTATGAAAGCTGGAGGGAAAACAACATTGTATTTGAAGTTACTGCACTTTGCCTGTACATTACCTGTATAATTATTTACGGGAACTGTGCAGCAGAGTGCAGTATCTGCTTTTTGGGGGTTAATTAAAATAATTATGTCATATTTTTGTATGCCTAAAGATTACTTCATTAATACATGTTAAATCTGGGTACTATCATCTATCTACCTATAACACATTTTGGATGGCAAGTCAAAACACTTTAAAGCCATTTTTCACTGTTTGGAAGTTACTGCGGTCTGCCTGGTTTTTGAGTGTGATTTTGTAGTTACTGCAGTTTTTAAAACCCCATATCTCCAAAACTGAGCGACATTAACATCTGAAACTTGGTCACAAGATAAAACAATTTTGACTTTTTTTGAGTTACTGCGGTCTGCCTTGACAGGGCAGTATAGCAGTTATTTTCTATTGTAATTGCTGCTTCCTCAATTGGGCAGTTTGAGTTTATTTTGACAACATTGTATATTTTTGCCAGACTTTTAGAATGGATTATGCTGGGGAGGGTTCAACACCCCACTAGGAGGGAGTGTGGGTAGGGGTAGAGGCGTTTTGAATGTGCCTGCAGCTTTGCAATTTGAAAGTCCTCCTCCTTTTCAGCCAGGTGTTGTTGGTGTAGAGAATAGTAGAGGTTCCACGGAGGCTCCTTTAGTCAGTGGGAGCGGGGTTCCTCCTCACAGTCCTCATGTAGATAGCATGTATGGAGTCCCGGTCATTAGTACGTCCACGCCGGGCCCTGCTACACCTAGTGTTGATTTCGTGAGTCAGATGGGGGAGGTGATTCAACAGGTCAGTCGCCAACTAGCACATGATATTCTCACTCAGCTTAGTCCACCTGTTAGCACTGCACCTCCCACTTCCACGCCTGCACAGGCTGATTCTAATTCATCTAGCTCACGAGTACTTGACCTGTCCCAGGTCCAGCTAGTGTCCCACAGAAAAATGAGAGATGCCCCTAGCTTCAGAGGGGATGGGTCTGATAATGTTTCAGTGGGTGAGTGGGAGGACCTAATGAGAAACTTCATCAAGAGGGGGAATTTGAGGACTGAAGAGCAGGCAGATGAAATTCTCATTCATCTCAGGGGCAAGGCTAGAGATGTGGTCAGGTTTGGCACAAGAAACAGTGACATTGATACTACCCGCAACCCTGAGGCTATATATGGCCTCCTTCGCAGACATTTTGACACAGTCCCGTGCTCGCCTCTTCCACTGGCAGACTTTTACACGACTTTACCAGAAAGAGATGAGGATGCCTTTGACTACTGGCTCAGACTTAATCGTGCAGTGGACCTCGCCATTGAGCACTTGAAGGAGCAGAGTAAGTCACTGGATTGCCCGAGCACAGAGGTGGCACGTATGTTCATAAGAAACTGCCCCTCCAAAGAACTCGCCATGACATTCAGGTCAAAGACGATTGACAAATGGTCAGCGCATGAGGTCCAGGACATACTGAATAAATACCATTGTGAGATGAGTTTGAGGGCTGCGGCGAATAGAGGGCCAAAAGAGAAGGTGACAGTGAACACAATGGATATTTCACAGGCCGCGGCACTGCCTCCTGAGGGCCAGGACTTGTCACAGGCAAAGAGTGCTGAGTCCTCTGCTCTTGAACGTGTCATTAGCATGCTCGAGAAGGTTTTGCTTCAGAGACCCGCTGCTACTACTGCAACACGGTTAAATTCAAACAGGCAGACCAGGCCACAGCAGCCCAGGTTTGATGGTTTTCATGACATGCCTTGTACTGTCTGCCACAATACTGCTCACTCAGCCTTCACTCACTGCCGTGACAACAGACTTTGCTTCCAGTGTCACGCACCTGATCACTCCAGACGTGACTGCCCCAATGGGAGGAGACCTGCCTCCCATCAACAGTCGGAAAACGAGTAGATCTGCACCTGGGGGAGGATGGTGCAGATCATGGTGGTGACACTCCCGGCTGTGACATTGTTGATTTGGAGACTGAGTATAGTTCGCTTTGCTCTGCTGCGCCTTCTGTGGTGGTGGTGGTGTTCCAGGGAATACACAAACTTCAGGCAGTTGATATTCTGTTTTATACCGACGTGTCTGTGGCGGGCAGAGTCCAGATGAAGGCCATGATAGATAGTGGATCTATGGCATGCTCTCTGAGTGAGGCTGCAGAGGCCCGCCTCTTGCGACACAACCCTGACGTCAGGAAATATCCCGCTGATGATATCATTGTGGTTGGGGCTGGCGGGCATCATGTCACACCAAAGGCAGTGTATGAGTCGGAGGTCAGATCCCTGGGCAGACAGATGACTTGATACTGGGCAGCAATGCTATAAAGATACTTTTACAGCTGATGAAGAGCACAGAGAGTTACTGGAGGATCATGTCTGAACCAGGTGGTGCCATAGTTGATGACTGTCGACGGTTCTTGTCTCTTCTCTCTAATTCGGAGAGGTGGAAGGGAGAGTCTGTGCCTGACAAAGTTGGCACAGTCAAGCTGAACAAATGTGTTACACTACAGCCACAGTGTGAACACCTGGTTTGGGGAAAGTTGCCAGAGTCAGCTGGCATATCAACAGGCAGCACAGTGATTGTTGAACCGACCCAGTCGAGATCCAGGCCAGGAATGTCATGGTTGGACGAGTCATCACGCCATTATGGGGCGACAGGTGGGTCCCTCTCAAACTGATTAACCCCACCAATAAGACAGTTGTGTTAAAGAGAAATACGAAAGTTGCAGATGTCTTTCCCTGCAT
This sequence comes from Notolepis coatsorum, assembly GCF_963971535.1. NCBI lineage: Eukaryota > Metazoa > Chordata > Actinopteri > Aulopiformes > Paralepididae > Notolepis > Notolepis coatsorum. The sequence continues at coordinate 44,146,632 of NC_140165.1, forward strand.
TGTAGTTGAGGATCTGTCTCCGCCTGAGGGCATAAAGATTAACACACAGCGTGTCACATGTAATTCTGAAGAGCCAAGGTCCAGAGAAGAGATGGAAAGAGCAAAGGAGAAGCTGGGGTTACATGAGCTGAATCTTGAAGCCTGTGAGGTGTCTGATGAGTGGAGAGACATACTTCTGCAACTCGTCAAGAAATACGAGTCGATCTTCTCAAGACACAAGTTGGACTGTGGAGAGGCGACAGATGTCCTCCATAAAATACACCTTATTGACGAGAAGCCATTCCGCTTGCCCTACCGGCGAGTATCACCGAACCACTATGAGAAGCTGAGAACTGCTCTGAATGAGATGGAAGGGAGAGGCATCATCCAGAAGTCGTACAGTGAGTATGCATCACCCCTAGTTCTGGTATGGAAAAAGAATGGTGACCTGCGCATTTGCACCGACTTTCGGTGGCTCAACGCGAGAACTGTGAGGGACGCCCATCCGCTACCTCACCAAAATGATGTCCTCGCTGCGCTTGGAGGGAATGTGTTCTTTTCGACTATGGATCTGACATCTGGCTTTTATAATGTGCCGCTGTACGAGGAGCACAAGAGATACACAGCTTTTTCGTCACCATTTGGCCTCCATGAATATAACAGGCTACCCCAAGGACTGTCAAACAGCCCTGCAACATTCATGCAGATGATGTTGTCTATCTTTGGAGATGAACATTTTACCAGCCTGCTCTGTTACCTGGATGACCTGATGGTTTTTGCCCCCAGTGAACAGCTGGCCCTCGAGCGCCTGGAGATGGTGTTTTCACGCCTCAAGAACCACAATCTCAAGCTAGCACCCAAGAAATGTCACTTTCTGAGGACGACAGTCAAGTTTCTTGGACATATTATCTGTGAGAATGGGGTTAAGACGGACCCTGAGAAGGTTGAGGCAATTAACGATGTTCAAGAAGTTCACCTGATGGAGAGCGATGGTGTCACCCCTTCTCAGAAAAAGCTGCGGTCTTTCCTGGGCATGGTGCTATATTATTAACACTTCATTGAAGGTTGCTCCGCAAAGGCTAGACCCCTCTTCAAGCTGCTCTCCGGACAGAGACCTCAACATAAAGCCAAGGTGGGACGGAAGCCCAAGAAAAAGTCCCCTCTCCCTCTGAAGCTCTCACCAAGCGACTGGGGCCCTGCATGTAAGGGTGCATTCGAGACCCTGAAGCGCGACCTAGCCCACAGTGTCACCTTAGCCCACCCTGAACTCAATGAGCCATTCATCCTTGCTGTTGATGCCAGTCGCCTTTGCTAGTATGATGCTGTCTCCATCTCAGATGAATTATCCAGTTCACAGACTGGAATTTCTGGCATTAAAGTGGGCCGTTTGTGAGAAGTTTAGCCATTGGCTAAAGGGAAGGCGCTTCACTGCGTGGTCCGACAACAACCCTCTGACTTACATCCTAACAAAGCCACGTCTGGATGCATGCGAGCAACGATGGGTCGCCAAGCTTGCTGCGTATGACTTTTACCTGAAGTATGTCCCAGGGACAAAGAACATTGTTGCTGATGCTCTGAGCCGTGAGCCATTCGTCAAGTCATGCGTGAGTCACCGCCTTGTTAAGGAGCCTTACATCGCGCTGCTGGATGAGGTCAATGGTGTGGTCAAGGGTGTTGTGCAGGATGATTTTCGGCTTTCTAACAATTGCCAAGCCGTCCAGGTGGTAGGCGAGGGAGTGTCAGATGATGGTGCTGCTCAAGACGAGGAGGACTCACGACTCGGAAGAGGCTCCATCGGTTTCGGAGGAGGTCTCCGCAGTTCTATCAGCTCATTGTAGCGGTGGAGTGTCCATGCTGCCTGGGGCTAACCCATCATCTCTCCAGCTGCCTGAAGAGGACCCGTCCATCGTTATCCCTCAAAGCCGCATCAGGAGTCTCCAGGAGCAAGATATGACAATCAGCAGGGCTCTGATATGACAAGCCAAGGGAAGCTTCCCAAAAATACAGTAAAACAATAAAAGAAATTCAATTAAAAATTAATTGTTTTGTATATTTTTAATTTTTTTATAGATTACAATAATAAAAAAAATCGTAATTTTTCGTCTCTGTGTTATAATAATTTTCTCCCTAACACAGTCACTGTCTGTGGCCCATACTCACTGACTCAGTCTGCAGTCTTCTTCCAGCCTGGAGGCTCACGAGGTAAAGCTGGGAAGGAGGTCAGGACTCTAGGCAGTTTTTTTGTTTTGTTTATTCATCATTTTTTTTCCTTTTTTTTTTTAAACACAGAAATACGCAATTTTATAGTAATTAGAGATGAATACTGAATAACTAGAATCATTAGAGGTTCTCAAAGTGAGGTCCAGGTCCATGAGAGGGATCTGGGCAGTCCCCATAGAAAATTCAAAGTTAACAGGACCAAATCATCAGTTTCTTATTTATTTAACCTTTATTTAGCCAGATAAAACATTGATCTGGTCCAAGAAGCCCCAACAGGAGTACAAATATACATATATACACATATATATATATATATATATATATATATATATATATATATATATATATATATATATATATATATATATATATATATATATATATATATATATATATATATATATATATATATATATATATATATATATATATATATATATAATATATACATGTACTGTACATACATACACACATATACACCAATAACAAAATAAAAACACAGTTAAGAATCATACACATAAGCAAATAAACAAACAAACAAACATATGCACAGCCTATGTACAAAAGAAATAAACAGTTAATCTCTAGTCTTTACAGTTTTCTTCAATTGCATAAACACTCAAATCAAAAGTATTACACAATTATCAAAACCTTACACTCAAGGAGCAAAATATAGGCCCAGATTTGCACCCCTACAATGTCAGCCTCACACTTTTTGCAAAACAATACACACAGTGATTTGCAAAACACTAAACACACTTGCATTACATTAGACACAGAATGTCAAATTACCACACATATGAGCCAATTGGTTAAACACAGCCATCAGATGCACAAACACACCATTGCTTAATTGTAGATACACCAATCAGGTTTAAGCACTATAAAAATACAGCAGGTGAGTTCACCTGTCTTCAACCAAAATGGAAGGAGAGTGAAGTACTGTACACAGAGAACGTGAAAATATACAATACATTCACCAAACACTACACAAGACAACCAATGATGCAGACTGATGAAAATATACATTTTCTCCCATTTTCCCAAATCAGTCAACATGGAGAATCACAACAAAAAATTATCTTGCCAGATCCAGCTAGGCAAAGAGATAATGTCTAGTATTTTCTGTTTAAATTTTTTCAAAAAAAAATTTGTTTTACTGTAATTTTAACCTGTACTGGATACAGTATTTTATGTTTGTCTGATATTTGCTGAGCTTACAGTGTTATGCACATAGTAGCATGAAAACTGGGACATGTATTGTTGTGATTCTCCATGTTGAAATGTTGACTGATTTGGTTATATGGAGAGAACATATATATTTTCATCAGTCTGCATCATTGATTTGGGTATATGGAGAGAAAATGTAATTTTTTTCATCAGTCTGCATCATTGATTTGGGTATATGTAGATAAATAAATTATATTTTCATCAGTCGACAGCATTGGTCTTGTGTAGTGTTTGGTGAATTTATTGTATATTTGCACATTCTCTGCGTACTTCACTTACAGTACTCTAATCACTGAGAAGTAGAATTGCTAAATGTGTTTTAGGTTAAGCACAGCAGTGTGTGTAACTGGTTCAAACAGAATTAAGTCATATGAAACGTGTGTTTCATATGGTAACAAAATGTAGTTTTTATAAATTAGTGTATGGTTTTGACAAGTGTTTAATTTAGCAAAGGATCTGAGGTGTTCTGATAATTGTGTGTTTTGAAACACCGGGCCCCGTTTTCAAAATCATGCTTAGGCAATCGAAAAAAAAAACTGTATTGTGTGTTTCATTATATACATATGTTTCAGTCTTTTCATAAAAAAAAGATTCGATTTTTGGGTCTTTTCCTGGCTTTGGTCCGCTTTGCATTCACATCTCAAATGAACCGCAGCAGGGTTCACTTGCAAGAGTGAATGAGCTTTCACACCACCCCAAACCAACCGGACTATCCGAGGAAATGAACCAGGGTTTGATTAAAGCTTATTATAGGACACTGGACATGGGTATGGATGGCTCCAGGTGCTGCTGCGTTAAAGTGCACATCTTCAATATCTGTACTATTTAAAAGCACAGTGCAGGACACACTGAAAGGTTATCGCACCGCAGAGATGGCAGTGGACATGTATGACAGGACAAAGGCCATATGTAATGGCCTTTGGATGAGGAACATACTACCAGCCAAAGGAGGAAGCAGAAAAGGATTGACGAGTATGTAGTTGAGTCATCTTGTGGCACAAGCTCAGACCTCAGCTCAGGAGATCAGCTGAGACAGAGACTGTTCTATCCAGTCGTCGACAGAATGCTGCAAGAGCTTGAGAGCAGGTTCTCATGAGTTGGATAACAACTTATAAGAGGCATACAGGCATGTTATCCAGCCTCAGACCAGTTTCTCTCAGTGGAATTGCTGCAACCCCTCGCCACACATTACAATATCCAACTATTGCCAGAGGAGATCACAGTTGCAAAGTGTTTCCTGGTCAGGACAGGCAGAGATGCAGTCCCTACTATCCAAAGTGTCTTTTCCCTCCTGGATGATAATAATAATAATAATAATAATAATAATAATAATAATAATAATAATAATAATAATAATAATAATAATAATAATAATAATAATAATAATAATAATAATAATAATAATAATAATAATAATAATAATAATAATAATAATAATAATAATAATAATAATAATAATAATAATAATAATAATAATAATAATAATAATAATAATAATAATAATAATAATAATAATAATAATAATAATAATAATAATAATAATAATAATAATAATAATAATAATAATAATAATAATAATAATAATAATAATAATAATAATAATAATAATAATAATAATAATAATAATAATAATAATAATAATAATAATAATAATAATAATAATGCATTTGATTTATAAGGCGCCTTTCAGGACACAAATCGGTGAATGAAAAAATTATAGGATCAAATGAAAACTACTTACTAAAAATGGATGTTTAAAAGTACTAAAAACCAACAAAAAATACCAAACACTAACAAACATGCAGCACAGACAATGGGGATGCTGACATAAAAAAAAAAGTTAAAAAAAGGAAAAAAAAAAAAGGAAAAAGAAAAATGTAAACAATTTTTATTTATTTATTTTTTAGATCCGGGGCTAGGAGAAAAACATCCGGAGCTAAAGCCCCGGAAGCCCAGGGCTAACGACGCGACTGGACCAAACGTCTTCGCCTCGCGGGGCAATTTTTAATATGCAATGAAGCATTAGCACTTTATTAGCAACTTATTTTTCGCCGGCAGGACATTTACTGAGGACCAGCACAGCACACCACTGTGGATATTATGATTTAACAAATCTATCTGTCCAGGGCCCTGTTTCATGTACGTGGTTCAACTAAGTCGATCAACATGTCCATTATCCAGCTTCAGTTAACCCGATGTTCAAAGCCGGGATTTTCCTGTTTCACAAAGGAGGATTCAGTCTCGTTAACTCAAGCCAGACTTGAGAGTCAGGCTCAAGTCAGGCTAGATGCGCGCTCCCGTTTTAGGTGGAAAGCCAGCACGTATCGATGGCAGAGACCCTGATTCTCAACGGCATTGATTGATTAATTGATTTAAGACTTTATTGACAGATTGCAATAGGCTCAATCGCCTCGCCGACAAGTTAAATGCGTTATCTATAGGCTAATTCTAAGTCCCTCATTACCTCAATCAATCAGATTATATTTCTTTAAACTTGCCTGCTGGATTGAATAATCAAATGAGATCTTGCTAGCGAAAATAACTAGTTAACTGTTATACAGAATTACGAGACGGCTTTCTTGCCCATAGATTGATGTATAGTCAATGTTTAACTTATCTCCAATGTGGTCCAACGGGTTGTTCTTTTGACTTCCACACGGACGACCCGGGTTCAAGACCGGGGTCCTTCTTTTTGCAATATAGGAATAATTCAATTTGGTGCACGTTGAGAGCTATATAAAGAATGACATCCTCAATGCATGTAGATTTATAATATTTTAACTTAAAACCAGGCTACTTTGGCGTATAATCATTAATATTATATTCAAAAAAATCATATTGGAAACACGGGTATTTGAACCCCGGTCGGTGGATTGGCAGCCTTGAGCACTACCGCTGGGCCACTGGGCCAGATGGGATAAATTCATTGTTTATACATTAATGAACGAGAGACCCGTGTTTAGAATATCCTTTGTTTTGAATGAAGTTTATCTCTTTATCCTCATTCATTAATGTGACGTCAACGGCTCATTCAATTTCTCAAATCCGTCAAACAGCGCATCTCATCAGACATCTTAATCCCAGTTACAATTAAAATAACCACATCATGTGTACATCGCACGAGCGAGCGCCACCGTCGCCACGGTATATATAACGTGCATTATTTAGGACAAAGTGAATTTAATATCAGCATTTTGGGTCTATTTTACATTTCAAAAGCCCCCTCTGGAAGAATGGAGCACAAAAACGTAATTCAGAATGGTATAATGCAGATCGTAGACTGTGGGAATAGTTTCAGGAAACGGGCTGTCACTTCTTTGCGGGGGCGTGGCGATAGTTCAGGCTAACTTGAACTTGAACTCTGCTTTCGACCAGGCTCAAACTTTTGGATATGTTGTCATGGTGATTTGGAAAATCCAGGTACATGAAATCGGAAAGTCGGGCTAACCCAGTTATCCAGCTAAAGTTATCTGGCTAACTCAGTTATCCAGGTACAAGAAACAGGGCCCAGGAGCGCTGTAATAGACCACTGCACTTCCGCGTTATATGGAGCTCGTGAGGAGGAGGAGGAGGAGGGGGAAAGAGAGCGCGGGTGGATGAAATTAATGAATGTTGATTAGTTAGTAACTAATGTTGATTAGTTACTCTAATAAACATTAATTCACCCGCTCCCTTCCCCCCTTCTGGATATCAGTCCGGAACGACTACCCAGTGCTGTGTAATGCTGCGCTGAGAAGGCTTGTCCCGTTTGCATCAACATATACCTCTGTGAAGCGCGATTCTCGACTCTGACATTAATAAAAAATAAATGCAGATCTCGCCTCAGAGTAGAAGCGGATCTGCGCCTCTTTCTCAGCACAACGCAGCCACGTATCATGGAACTATGTTCAAATGTACAAGCACACCCTTCCCATTAAGTCTCGATTTTGTTTATTCTTGAAAAGCGCATGTGAACGCATAAAAAATTGCTAAATATGCCTTGATCATTTTATAAATGTGTATACAGAAATAATTCCGTTTGATAATATTCATTCATTTCATTAATAACATTAATAACGCTGGTTGAACTTAGAGAGGCGATTGCGGATATGCAACGGGGCAAGGCTCCCGGATGGGACGGCATTCCACCGGAACTCTATCTTGCATTCTGGGATGTACTCGGCCCCTTATTACTCTCAATGATCTTACACTCAATCAAAGAGGGCAATTTTTCTAGAGATGTCAATATGGCGCTTATATCTGTTTTACTCAAGAAGGATAAGGACCCCACCGAATGTGGCAGCTACAGGCCCCTAAGTCTCCTCGGAGCCGATCTTAAGCTATATGCCAAGGTTCTAGCCACCAGACTTCAAAAGCACATGACATCTCTAGTTCACCCTGATCAGACCGGCTTCATAAGAGGCCGCCTGGTTACTGACAACATCAGATGGTTACTGCACGTGATTAATGCCAGCAAGGATATTGCATCCCCTACAGTGGTCATGTCCTTGGACGCAATGAAGGCATTTGACAGATTGGAGTGGTCTTACTTATGGGCAGTTCTCAGAAGGATGGGGTTGGGTGAGGGTTTCATTCATATGATCAAAGTTCTATACACTGAGCCTTCGGCCATGATCTTAACGGGAAAGTTCTGTTCGCCACTCTTCTCTGTCTCGCGTTCTTCTAGACAGGGTTGTCCTCTTAGTCCCGGACTCTTCGCTTTATCCCTCGAACCCCTAGCTCAATACATAAGACAATCCCAAATTATGTCTCCTATTTCAATTCAGGGCACACATCATCATATTAGCTTATACGCAGATGATGTACTCCTGTTTATGCAAAATCCCTCCGTCTCTCTACCTCATCTGCTCGGCGTGATAGATGAATTCGGCAGCCTGTCCGGCTTTAAGATCAACTGGCCAAAATCTGCTTTTCTTCCACATAATGAGCCTGCGAACAACTGCCTCTTTGAACTGCTGCGGTCAGGCAAGCGATACCGGAGTCTTAAGGCGAGCACAGAAAGACTCAGAAGAAGCTTCTATCCCCAGGCCATCAGGCTGCTAAACAAACAATAAACACTATGCAACAACCATCAAATGCACACAGCACACACACCCACACGCACACACTCACTTAAACAAACAACACACTGCAGCACCCACTCTCCACACTTTAGATCACACAAACACACTTTATATTTATTGATAAAGGATTTGCACTACACACCTACTGTAAATTGTACCTAAATTGCACCTCATCCTATTTCTGCCTTGCACTATATAGTATTGTATATTAGTACACTACACAGTATTGTATATTATATGGTAACTCAGTTACGTCTACTCTGCATCGAACATTGTACATATGTCTATACTGAACACTGTGACCTCATTTTTTTACTTCTAATTTACATGCTATACTATGTTATTTTATTTCATACTTATCTTGTCTTGCACAGTCTCTGGAGCGTAACAGTAAGAAGCATTTTGTATAAAAGTATTCTGTATGACAACTATTAAAGAAACTTGAAACTTGAAACTTGCGAAGGCTACCATCTTACCGGCAAACATGCTTATGGTGGAGCACTTTAAATGTCTCGGGATTGAAATATTCCCCACTATTGGCCAGACAGTAAGGTATAATTACTCCAGCTTGGGTGACAGGATTACGAATGACTTTAACAGATGGTCCAAATAAAAAAATTCATTACAGGCCCGTGCGTCAATAATTACAATGAATATTTTACCCAGAATTAACTTTATCAGCTCCATGCTCCCGTTACCTCCTCCTGTTGGTTACTGGCAGAAATTGCACTCTGCCTCGTATAAATTCATTTGGAACAATAAACGTCCGCGCTTGAAGAGATCAACTGCCCAAAGGAGTAAACTTGATGGGGGCTTAGCATTTCCAGACTTTAAATATCATTTTCAGGCTTCGACCTTTGATCACTTGGTTTGATGCTCAAGCAGCTGTATCTTGGCGACCATTGGAGGAGAAGTTGGTGTCCCCATATAGACTTCAGGATATTGTGTATACCAACATATCAATTAAACAATGTAAATTAAGAATTGGCCCTTTAATCACACATGTGATCCAAACTTGGCGTGACACTCAGAAAGTGGGTACAAACCGCCATCAATGGCACAAGCATTCCCCTCTATTTAATAACAATCTTCTCCTTATTGGACAACAACCTATTAGGTACCCTGGGAAAAGAAAGGCATCCACACATTGGGGGATATCTTCGATAACTCTGGTCTCCGCTCTTTCCAGGATATATCCAACGGATATGATCTCCCCGGAACCTCCTTTTTCTTTTATTTACAAATAAGAGCAGCTTTGAAGGCTCATGGCGTGCCATGGGATGCTCCACTAGTGCATCACCGCTTTCACAAGTTATTTTATGACAAGGAGACATCGAGAGGCTTCGTCTCTGACTTTTATCGCCATTTACTCATGACCTCGTATAAAGAGCTCCCCCTGGATACGATTTGGAGAAAGGATTTTCCGGAGTTGGATGTAGATTTTGATTGCGATGCAGTCTGGGGAAATGTTCGGTTATCCTCACACAACCCAGATCACCAACAGATTCATCTAAATTTTATTCACAGGACTTATTTAACCCCTAGACGATTGAATTCAATGGGTCTCAGACCTGACTCTCTATGTACCTTGTGTCCAAATGGCGCCACAGGTACATTTATGCATATGTACTGGGAATGGCCTCCTGTTGTGATTTTTTGGGAAAATGTTACATTTACATTTTACATTTACATTTAGTCATTTAGCTGACGCTTTTATCCAAAGCGACTTACAAGTTCTGTACGACAAGACAGCAAGAAGGGTACAACTCTATCAGCTGAGTAACAATGTTCATCAAGTGTTGCGTGTTACAGTGTAGGTTAGTTTATTAGGACAAGTGCATGACAGTAAGGTTAGTCAGGGTCTTTTTTTTTTTTTTTTTTTTTTTTTTTTTTTTAATCATTTCAGATAATGGTTGAAGAAGTGAGTCTTTAGTCGACGGCAAAAGATTGGACGGGATTCGGCTGTCCTAACTGGGATGGGTAGTTCATTCCACCATTGTGGGGCAAGGACTGAGAATAGGCGGCTTCTCTTTGATGACCCTCCGGGAGCTTGGATAGGAGTAGGTCTGAGGCGGCCAGAAGATGCAGAGCGTAGGGGTCTTGAGGGTGTGTAGTTAGAGACCATTGACCGGAGGTAGGCGGGAGCGGTTCCCTTTGCTGCACGGTATGCTAGGTCGAGGGCCTTGAAGCGGATACGTGCAGCAATGGGGAGCCAGTGCAGGTCCCTAAGAAGTGGGGTGACATGGGCCGACTTCGGTAGGTTTGATATCAGGCGGGCCGCTGCGTTTTGAATGAGTTGAAGAGGCTTGGTGGCAGTGGCCGGGAGGCCAGCTAGCAGTGCGTTGCAGTAGTCGAGGCGGGAGATGACTGTTGATTGGATGAGGAGTTGGGTGGCTTCTTTTGTCAGGAAGGGGCGTATCCTTCTGACGTTGCTCAGGAGGAATCTGCAGGTTCTGGTTGTCGCTGCGATGTGAGCAGAGAAGTTCAACTGGTCGTCGAGGACAACACCAAGGTTCTTGGCGGTCGGGGACGCGGTCACAGCTGCATTCTCGACTGTGATGGAGAGGTCGGTCAGGGGGGAGGATTTGGCCGGCAGGTGGAGCAATTCTGTTTTGCTTAGGTTCAGTTTGAGGTGGTTGGTCGTCATCCAGGCGGAGATGTCGGACAGACAGGCCGAGATCCGCTCAGAGACGTGGATATCTGAGGGAGGGAAGGAGAGGAAGAGTTGAGTATCATCGGCATAACAATGATATGAGAAGCCATGAGACGTGATAATGTTACCCAGTGATTTAGTGTAGAGGGAGAAGAGAAGGGGTCCTAGGACCGAGCCCTGGGGGACACCCGTCCGGAGGGGGCGGGTGGCCGACAGAGTCCCTCTCCATGACACTTGGTAGGAGCGGTCGTTGAGGTATGATGTCAGCCATGTCAGCGCATATCAGCTCTCAGACATTTTTTCTCTAACCATACCTGTATCTCCTTCTGTATTATTATTGAATGATCTCTCTAAATTACCGACCTCTATACAGGTGAAAAAACTCATTTTGGCCGGCCTCACAGCCGCAAAAAAATTGATTGCCTCACGTTTGTTTCACCCAGATAGACTCTGTCCAAAGGTATGGTTTCTCACCTACCTTGACGTGATCTATTTGGAGATATCCACGGCACGTGTTATAGGGGTTAGGGAATCTGATATCGTAATTTGGTTGGCTACAGTGGCAAAGTTGAGGGAACGCATATAAGTTTGGAAATGTTTGTTTTGATTCTTGTTTTTTTGCTGAGTGATGTATTGTGATGTATTGTGAGTGTGACTCATGTTGAGGTCCTGGGGTGAGCGGGGGGAGGGGGGGGGAGAGAACGAGCGAGTGTCCATGTTAGGATGATCACTGTACAGTTGTATCAGTTGTTGTCTTGTCATGTGGTGTTGAGTTACTGTCTTGGGAAGTCTTTTTATGTATTGTTGTTGTTGTATTGTGATATGTTTTGTTTCATGTTTGAAAAAAGAAAAGAAAAAGAAAAGAAAAATATTTGATCAAAAAAAGAAAATTCTTGTCATTCTTGTAATTCCTACACTACACCGTTACAATGATATATAACATAACATATTATATTATATACCCATTCAATATGCACATGATAGAAAATATTATATGCCATATAATATTTTCTGTCATGTGCATATTGAATGGGTATTATTAATCTACTATTACTACTATACTAGCCGAGAGTAGGTCAAATTTGGGCTGGTAGCTCTCGGCTAGGTGGCTAATTAAAAAGTAGATCTTGGTTCAAAAAAGGTTGGGCCCCCCTGCTGTACATGGTGACTGATTGGCTTAAATATTAAATAAAAAAATAAATAATAATAATAATAATAATAAAAAATATTAAAAAAAGAAAATTGTAATAACTATTTTTTTTGGCATCCTCTGTTATTTTACCAACGCGACGCCACTGCTAACACCACCACCACCACTACTACTAACACCACCACGACCACTACTACTACTAACACCACCACCACTACTACTACTAACACCACCACCACTACTACTACTAACACCACCACCACTACTACTACTAACACCACCACCACCACTACTACTACTAACACCACCACCACTACTACTACTAACACCACCACCACTACTACTAACACCACCACCACTACTACTAACACCACGACTACCACTACTACTAACACCACCACCACTACTACTAACACCAGTGATGCCACTAACGCGTTACTAAGTAACGCGTTATTGTAATCTGATTACTTTTCCCTAAAAATAGTAATCTAACGCGTTAATCTTTACAAGCCAGTAATCTGATTGCAGTTACTTGTCGTTACGATTTCGTTACTATCTCATCATAATGCAGGCGGAATGCAGTATTTTCTTTCGTTTTCGACAGTCAAATATACTTTTGGAGAGCTTTTCCTTGTATTGGGGAGTGACGTCACAGCACGCAACCTCGCATGTTGAGCCATGCTGGTGGGCGCGGCTGTTATTGTTATTATCAGGCTGACCTAAACATAGCGAGCTAGCAGGGAGACGCTGGTAACGCTTTCTTGCACTGGAAGTTCACTAGTCTACTTAACGTTTGTGTCAGCTAAGCCGGGTGAAAAAAACATTCACTTTGCGGAGGAAACAAAATACTGTCTACCGCATATGGAATATACAGCACAGCACGACCATCGACTTCTACAGGACTCGGAGCTGCACCAGCCAAACAGTATGTTCCACCTTTGAGTTAAACATCTTTTGCATTGCACTATTCATGAACATGGAACACCATACTGCAGTATGTAGGTTGTCAGTAGCAGAAGGAACAGACTTTCTGACAAGAGGTTTGAGAAGATTCTGTTACTGAGATATAATCACTGGTTTACTCACCCCTCTCCCCTGTTTCACTAGGAACATTTGAACCATATCTGAATGGGGCAGGCCTCAAAGGTAGGCTACATATCAGCCTACATGTGGTGTTATTGACCATTTATCTTTTGTGAAATCTATAGATCTATAGGTTTAGGTTAGGTTTAGGTTTACTTTATTTGTTCAAGGGGGACAGTGCACATTAATAAAACATTTTACAAATGTAAATGCACCCAATTTTAGCCAAAAGGCTAATTTCCATTGGTAGTCCCCCTGCCAGAAGGTACAGGCTAAAATCCTGTGTAAAAAAAGGGTTAGCAATAAAAACAGAATAAAATCAAGATAAATACATTAGAATAAAAACACAACAAAAGCACATAGACATAGTAGGGATACAGGTCACAATACAGTCATGGACACAAGGACAGAGCACATCATGACATATTAAGAGACCCAGACATAGACAGACGCACCATATCCATATCCACACACACATATACGTATACAGACACCTCAGTGTCTAGATATATATATAGATAGGCCTACCTGCCCTATTAGTACATTTTACTCAAACTGAGTACATTTTACTAAAAATGTTTTGTCATTCTTATGTTGTGGCAGCAGCAGGGGGGACGACTTCGTAACCTAGTTACTTTCAAAGTAACTAAGTTACTCTGATAATCAAGTAATCAGTAAAGTAACTAAGATTACTTTTTAAAGGAGTAATCAGTAATCAGTAATCAGATTACTTTTACAAGTAATCTGTGGCATCACTGACTAACACCACGACCACCACTACTACTAACACCACCACCAATTCGAAAAAACTGGCCCCTGTAAATGTCCTAACCCAACCCCCTCCAATGTACAGTAAATGACCTAACCCAAGAATACACAAGACCTTCCTCTTGGAACCAAGTATGGTTTCGTCGATATTCCAATGTACAGTTTTGCTTGTACAGTTGTACAGTTACCCCCACCCCACCCCTTTTTCCTGGAACTGTCTTGTGAAGTGACCGCGATTGCTTCAAAAGCTTATGTTGATTGCAATGATTAATTATACTGACCGAAGCAGAGAGAGAGATGAAAAGGCACACAGAGGAACATAAATATATATATAAAAAAGGATGACCATATAGTCATCAAAAATGAAGGTACTGGAGCACATGGATCATCTTTAAAAATATATTTAATAATGTGCAAAAAATCGTTTCAACACTTCTTCGGAGTGATCACAATGAAGACATGCTTGTGTTGAAACCTTAGTGATTTTTTGCACCCTATTAAATATTTTGTATAAGATGATCCGTGTCTCCGGTAGCTTCTTTTTTTATGACTATATGGTCCTAGACTAGATTATTTCCCAACCTGTGCTGCTTTGGGGTGTTTTCAACTTGGGTCTCTGTAATGTCAGTGGTTACGTCTGTGCTGGGGCGCAGAGCAACACACAATTTGTACATTTCATGCACAGATTGGTACTACCAACCAATTGTACTCATGCCTCCGTTCACAATCAGGGTGGTGTGTGTGTGGAAGTAGAAGCCAAGTCCAGGACGGAGGAGGCAGATGGAGGATCCAAGGATGTTTGATAACGAAAAAAAAAAATACTCTGGCAGCAGAAATAATAAAATAATAAACGTACTTGAGAGCAAAAAAACCTAACACAAAGCCTCTGGCAAAAGACAGAACTTGAAACAACTAACATGAGACGTGTAACAACAATGAAACGATGGACAAGGACAGAGGGCAGGGTAGGGGGCACTCACATACACAAGGGGAGAATGAGAACACCTGGGCTGATTACAAATGGAGACACCAGGGAGGGAAACAGACTAACAAAGAACTACAGGAAACTAAAGACAAGGAACTACAACTATGGCCACAATACAGGGGCACATGAAAACTAACTAAACTAACAGGGGAACATGAATAAACAAGAAAATACCAGGACAGACTAAACAGAGAAACATGACTGAACAACTACACTAGGATGAGAGAGAGAGAGAGAGAGAGAGAGAGAGAGAGAGAGAGAGAGAGAGAGAGAGAGAGAGAGAGAGAGAGAGAGAGAGAGAGAGAGATGGGAGGCAAGAGAGAGAGAGCAGAGCAAGAGACAGAACACAGAGATAAAGAGAGACAAGGAGAACAAATAGGGGTGAGGCAGAGCAGGAGATAACAGCCAGGCGGGAAGGACAGTCCGTGGCCAGTGTCAGATATTGGCAGGTTTTTTACGAATGAAAAAATATCCATAAAAAGTATCTATATAATCTACCATATCTATCCATCCGTCTATAATTCCATCTATTGTAAATTACTTAAACAACTTCACAGCATTTTTTAAAACATCAGTGGAAAATACAAGAAATAATAGGCCTACATGTGGGAAAAAATAAACATTAAAATATTAGCTAAAACACTATAGAATAGACACCAAAAAACGAAAAAAAAAAAAAACAAGAACAAAACAGACATGAACAGAGTGAAAACGGCTATGGGTGTTTAAAAGGCCTGCCTGTAGAAGTGGTTTTTTAGCTGCCTTTTAAAGGTGAGCTCTGAGGTTTCAGGGCCTTGGGGCAGTCATGTATACTCTGCCCATTGCAATGTCCATTTTCCCCTTGCAACATACTCCTGTTTGCAACTCATTGCTTGATTCACTTTGGAATAAACCTTCTGAAAGAAGTGTCTACCTTTCATTATTGGATATTATTGATAACCATGACAATTTGGATATTAAAGTTAAATATACGTGTCAATGTGGGTGAAGGCCTGACAATATCAATCAGACCCCACTTGGGTAGTTGGAAATATTTTCGAGCCCCAACTCACCTAGTCCCCACCTAGATGTAGGCTATACATTTTTGGCTACAAACATGCCATTTCCTATACTACTAACAAGACAAGATTAACATAACAAGACACAAAGACACAATTATAGTTTAATATTGTATTTGAAAATGAACAAAAGCATGGCAAATTATCCTGTGCCACTGTGAAATAATTAAGCCTAATTCAAAATGTAGTTGTAGGCCTACAGTAGGATAGGGGATTTATTTCCATTCAAATAATAATAATTAGCCTAATAATTAGCCACCTTTTGTGGCTAAAGGTATTCTGAATACACTTTGGGAACCACTGGCTTAGAGTTTCAATGTCACATTTTTGTCGACAGACCAATCACATCAACCGAGGGGAGGGATTATAAATTGGAGGTATCTGAAGAGCAAAACAAACCAATCGATAATGAAGAAGAGGCACATTTTGGCAGTTTCTGACAAACCTTGTTTGTACAACCTGTCTAACAGGTCCTACCTCAACCGAGTTATGAACACAACGCCTGGAGGGCTGTGAGCAGGCTGTGAGCGGTAGTACTTTATGTAACTACAGCCAATATGCACCATGAAAAAAAAGCAATAAGAATAATCAACAATGTAGGATATTATGAACACACCAATAACTTATTTATAAAGCTACAAACATTGAAATGTATGGACCTAGTTGATTTCAAAACTGCCCTCATTGTATACAAAGCCAGATACAAACTAATCCCAGGCAACATTAAAAAATTGTTCAGAGACAGGGAAGGAGAATATAACTTAAGGTCGCTTTCACATAGAGTTTTGGAGGACTCGGTGCGGTTCTGGGGGTGAAGTTGCAACATTGTTGCATTCTTCATTTGGTTCGCCTGCTTTCACACAGGTTTCTGTCAGGCGGACCGAGACCTTCTGAACAATGTCACGCGGTCGAAAAGGGTGCTTGTCTATTG
The DNA here is from genome assembly GCF_963971535.1 of Notolepis coatsorum. NCBI lineage: Eukaryota > Metazoa > Chordata > Actinopteri > Aulopiformes > Paralepididae > Notolepis > Notolepis coatsorum. The sequence goes on from NC_140165.1 coordinate 44,163,752, forward strand.
GACAGTGGAAATGTGTGTGTGGCTGCGATCCTGTGTGTGCGCGCGCGCGCGTGTGTGTGTCTGTGTGTGTACTCCTGAGCCCAGATCAGCGGAGCCGAGTTTTGACATGGCATTGATCCATTGTTCTATTGAAGCACATTACCACCATCCTCTCGCTAAACAACTTGTAGACCACGGTGTTTTTATGAGTGCCCACAAGTAGCTGTTTTAATAATATAATAAGCCGTGCGCCTCGGTAATAATAATAAACCGCGTTTTTTCTTCCTTCTTCCCAAGATGCACAGACATAGATAGATAGATAGATAGATAGATAGATAGATAGATAGATAGATAGATAGATAGATAGATAGATAGATAGATAGATAGATAGATAGATAGATAGATAGATAGATAGATAGATAGATAGATAGATAGATAGATAGATAGATAGATAGATAGATAGATAGATAGATAGATAGATAGATAGATAGAGAGATAGATAGATAGATAGATAGAGAGATTAGATGCAGTGTGCTTGTTTTGCAGTGAGTGCTGCGAGCAGTGGTAATAATAATCACTTCCTATATTTGAGGGAGAGGGAATCTTAAACAACCAATGGTACACACTACGCTGAAAAGTATGTGCATATCTGTTTGTGGAGTGAAGTTGTGGAATATTTTACCTGAATACATCAAACTGAGTAAACATATGGCACAATTTAAAAAGCAGCTTAAAAAATACACATTAGAGAAACACAGAGATGAGTAATGAGGATAAACAAAGTAATGCAATATTGTGTTATGTAGTTCTGTACTGTATTCACTGCTGTTATGTGAATCAAGTTTTTTTTCTTTTCATACTATAAGTAAAAGTATATTCTCTATTGTATTATACTAAATTATGTTATAACTAGTCAAATTAATGGAAGAACAGATGTAAATGTAAGGGGGTAGGGTCGGGATCTATAAGCTTAGCTTCCCTCTACAAATTTTTTGGACATGTCTGCTAACTAAATACATTGCACTTGACTTTTTGTTTATAATTCGTTTTTTTATGTTTTTTTTTAATTGTTTTTACAATTTTTGAAATGTTTTGTTGTTATGATTGTTCTGTTTGATGGAGCTAGATACCGTGATTTGTTTGAAGGAATATGAAGAATACATGTTCAAAAATACACTTTTTCATTAATTCATTCATTAAAGTTAGCTGAGGTAATCAGTGGTAGTGTTCGTTGCGCCCTGTGCACTTTCAATTCTCTATGTACACCGCCACACCTTGCGTTTCAGTGCAAGAAAAAGGCGTCCAATCGGATCACAGCCTTATAACTTCCTCTCTGTGTCTAACCCTAACTAACCTTACCGTCATGCACTTGTCCTAATAAACTAACCTGTAGCACTCAACACTTTGATGAACATTGTTACTCAGCTGATAGAGTTGTGCCCTTCCTGATGACTTGTCGTACAGAACTTGTAAGTCGCTTTGGATAAAAGCGTCAGCTAAATGACTAAATGTAAATTGTAAATGTGTGCGTCAGAGAATAACATGGGAAAGAATCAGAAGTTATTCTCTGTTCTAGTCTACTCTCTAGTCTATTCCACGCTATCGCTACTCCATTCAGTGTAGTTAATGGTGCTTGAACATGTCGCCATGCGAGCTCTCATGATCGGCTATTGTTTTTGGCATGGCTCCGGGTTCACGGAGAGGGCTGCCGCTCGGTGCAGTTAGGCGTGTGTGTACGGCCGTGTAATCCATCAGCCTGCCGCTTCCTGTCCTCCACTGCATAACCACTGCACCGGTCCCACTGCGCTACAGTACCGCGTCCATTCTGCACTGCCGCTCGTCCGCTCAAGAGGAATCGGTCGGAAGATTCACTTTGGCGTCCCGTTTTTTAACCCTTTCACTGCCACACTACAGAAGGTTAACCCTTTATTATACAATGGCATGCAAATTTCTCGATTCTGATTGGCTGAAACAGTCAAGTTAGACGTTGTTATTTATCATAACACACGCTCATGATCCCAGAACCCAGCCCACGACCAAATTACAATCACTCCGCCATTCGAGTTTTTAGGAATGAAACCAAGATGGCGGACAATAATCTTTATGAATGGAAAACGATTCTGTCACGTGGAATGTGTTAGTTGCTTACACAATGTTGGATTATGTAATTGGGTGATCATGAGTCATTGTGAAACAAAATATAAATTGCGCTGTGTGTTGCTAGATGCCATTTGTCAAAATGACACTCTCATTTCACTGTTAATAACATTTTCAATCAATCAATCAATCAATCAATCCAATAACACACGCTCACTTTACTGTTAGACGGCATGCTTTGGAACCTTGTTGTTTCGAACTGGTTATAGCTTTGGCCCTCTTTCGAAGTCGGTTATGCTTAGAGTTTGTCTTAGAGCAGGGCGATAGACCACCAGCCCTGATTCCAAACTCTAAGCATAACCGACTTCGAAAGAGGGCCAAAGCATAACCAGTTCGATCCAAACTCTAAGCATAACCGACTTCGAAAGAGGGCCAAAGCATAACCAGTTCGAAACAAGGCGGACATTAATACAATTTTCAATCAATCAATCAATCAATCAATCCAATAACCCACGCTCACTTCATTCTTAGATGGCATGCTTTGAAACAGCGCGCCTCCGAGCGGCTTCTACACACGGAGGCAACTTCTCTTCTTTTTTTCGGAACAACTTTTTATGCGGATGGTTTCGTCAATAAATCTTCAATTAATGTGTGTTTATTGTATAGCAATAAGGTTGGAGGAATGCGCCAATTGTATAAAAGCCATTACACCACTTGTAGTCATGTGTTATGAGAATTAGAGCATGCCTAGGGGGGTCTAACGACCCTCAGCTGCACCTCGGGCCTAACAACCATCCCTAGGCATGCTCTAATTCTCATAACACACTCCTGCACGTGCTGTAATGCTTAACTATCACACTACAGACGGTTAACCTTCTGTAGTGTGGCAGTGAAAGGGTTAACCGTTTGGTAGTGCGGCAGTGAAAGGGTTGGTGGAACCCGTGATGCCGTTGGGCAAAAGAGCCCAGTCTTCGCTTTGTTTACATCTTTTGTTTTGGTCTGATGTGTGGGGAGAGATAGGGGGGAGGGGGGGAGAGGTTGCTACTGCTGGGTCACACCTCAAGTTCTCAGTCAAGAGAGGCCTGGAGAAATCCACTACATGTAATAATAATAATAATAATAATAATAATAATAATAATAATAATAATAATAATAATAAATAATAATAATAATAATAATAATAATAATAAAATATAATAATAATAATAATAATAATAATAATAATAATATAATAATAATAATAATAATAATAATAATAATAATAATAATAATAATAATAATAATAATAATAATAATAATAATAATAATAATAATAATAATAATTATTATTATTATTATTATTATTATTATATAATAATTATAATAATTAATAATAATAATAAAATAATAATAATAATAATAATAATAATAATAATAATAATATAATAATAATAATAATAATAATAAATAAAATAATAATAATAATAATAATAATAATAATAATAATAATAATAAAATAATAATAATAATAATAATAATAATAATAATAATAATAATAATAATAATAATAATATAATAAAATAATAATAATAATAATAATAATAATAAAATAATAATAAGTCTATGGAGATGTTCACCCTCTTTGCAGGGCTATAACTTTTTAAATTGTATTGCTAAATTGACATTACTATGGCCATTCAACATCGATTAGCTATCGTTCAGGATGTAGGAACGTTTTACTTTTTCATTCACACATTCATACGAAAATACCCTCTAGAGTATAAATATGTTTTTATCGTTTTCTGCAGTATTTCCTAGAACGTGAGATATAGACATAAATGCATAGATTATCAAATGCCGTTTGATACCGATCAACGTTATATTAAAAATGTCAACTGTACATGGTCCTAAGCGTTATGACTGATCATCCGCGGGTGAACAGAGGGGGGGGGGGGGGGGTCGTTTATAATTCCGTGACCGACCTTAAATGATTTATGTAGTATGGGTGATATATAGATCAGAGCAGTTTGTATTTAAAATGAGAAAGAAAAACGCTGAAACTCACGGCAGCTTCCTCGTAGCGATGGGCGATGAGAGTGGGAGCAAACAGATCCCAGTTATGTGATGTGGATCGATGCGATCCAGTTCCGGTTTGTATAATACTAATATACGCCCAAATCATGTGGATTATTGAGTTATGGCAAATATCCATATCCACTGTGTGTGTCTTGAGTCCAGGGACGATAAACGAGTGGCCGGACGGAATAGGGAGACGCACCGGTATCACAAGAGATCCACTTCGGTTGCACCTGCCGATCAGCCACCAGGTGGCGGTATTGAAGCGTTGCAGAGTTGTGATGGCTCCCCAGCATATGACAAGGCTCCGTGGGTGAAATATGAATTCCATGACGAAAATATGAAATATGAACTTGAAACACGCTGTACAACGGTATTGGCAGACAACGCATGGCGGGCAATAACGCTGAACAGCGATTTTGGCGGAGAATGTTAAGCAAAAGCCTTCTTTTTACATTTACATTTAGCTGACACTTATCCAAAGCGACTTACAAATTGTGTACAACAAGTCAAGCAGTGTTGAACTTGAGTGCTACAGTCTTTTTTTTTTATCCTCTTTTTCTCCCCCTAACTCAGCCAAACGAGTTAGTTAGTTTTTTTATATACTTAGTTCCACCTAGGCGTGCCACGGTAGTCAGTGATACCGGTGTCATTCTGTGTTCAGGCAACCACTGAGTAAATTAATTGCCTACCGCCCCCACCCCCACGTGTATGCTATTTAAGTTTCAGTTTCACTTCTAAAGTAGATGTAACCTTATGTGAAAGAAGACTCTAGAGAAAACATGACATGTTACACAACAATGGCAAATAATTTATCGATATTTTGGATTTAAACACTGCAGCAGCTCGACTGGAGAGGAGCTCAGATGATCAGTGTGTGGTGTGTGTGTGTGTGTGTGTGTGTGTGTGTGTTGTGTGTGTGTGTGTGTGTGTGTGTGTGTGTGTGTGTGTGTGTGTGTGTGTGTGTGTGTGTGTGTGTGGTGTGTGTGTGTGTGTGTGTGTGTGTGTAGAGTGCACGGTTGTTAATTTGTTCTGTCCGCTTGTCATTATGCCTTTACAAGCTTCAACGTTTTATTCATCATCTAAATTTGGCAATACAAGCTTAATATTCAACGTTAAGTCGCGGGATGAATACACGTACCGTTAGACCCCTAGTAGGTAGTAATATAAAATATAAAAGGGGCCTAAACACATTTATTTTTAACAAGGCATTTGCCTGAATTATTCTTTTACTTTTATTTTTACTTCTATTCATTTTATTATTATTATTATTATTATTATTATTATTATTATTATTATTATTATTATTATTATTATTATTATATTATTATTATTATTATTATTATTATTATTATTATTATTATTATTATTATTATTATTATTATTATTATTTATTATTATTATTATTATTATTATTATTATTATTATTATTATTATTATTATTATTATTATTATTATTGTTATTGTTGTTGTTGTTGTTGTTGTTGTTGTTGTTGTTGTTGTTGTTGTTGTTGTTGTTGTTGTTGTTGTTGTTGTTGTTATTATTATTATTATTATTATTATTATTATTATTTTTATTATTATTATTATTATTATTATTATTATTATTATTATTATTATTATTATTATTATTATTATTATTATTATTATTATTATTATTATTATTATTATTATTATTATTATTATTATTATTATTATTATTATTATTATTATTATTATTATTATTATTATTATTATTATTATTATTATTATTATTATTATTATTATTATTATTATTATTACTGTTGTTGTTGTTGTTGTTGTTGTTGTTGTTGTTGTTGTTGTTGTTGTTGTTGTTGTTGTTGTTGTTGTTATTATTATTATTATTATTATTATTATTATTATTATTATTATTATTATTATTATTATTATTATTATTATTATATTATTATTATTATTATTATTATTATTAGCATAGTAGGTAGTAATATAGGCATAGTAGATGCCTTAGTAGCAAAGTGCATACTAGTAGAATACTAGTAGAAGTATTTTTTACATTTCAGATCTTTCTTCCTCCCTTCCTTCCTTTCTGCCTTTCCTTCCCGTTCCTTCCAAAACATGAAACACCCTTATATGGAACGGCAGTGTGCCTGCTCACCCCCCACCCACACACCCACCCCCATCCAGTACCCCAGTACCGCACACTTACTGTATGCTTGGGTGTCTCTTAGGCTCTGACCGCGGGGCCCCTTGGATAGCCCGCTGTGCAGAAAGAGAAAGAGCATCCAGAGGGTGGAGGGAGAGAATTACTGGCCAGAAGCAGACAGCACATCAAAGCTGTGGGGAAAACAATGAGATGTCATTGGCTCACAGGCAACCAAGTAGCACTCAGAATCCACACACACACACACATACACAGACACACAGAATCGTCTTACATAGACACCTTATATATGCACACATAGACATAGGATACCTCACAGCGCTGTGTACGCGCACACACACACACACACACATGCATTCAGTACATACAAGCGGAGTACGGTACCACAAGACAAGAGTATAAACACACACATATGCACGCATCACGCCCTACCACAGACATGCATTGCACACATGGCCGTAGCCAGCTATGAGGTCACCGAGGTCCGGACCTCGGTAACTATTTGTAACTATAAAAAAAAAAAAATTATATAATTTTTTTTTATAAAAAAATTTATAATTTTTTTTTTTTTTTTTTTGTCAACGACCGGCCCACTACTAGGCTGAGACATCGGCCCATTGGTACTGACTGACACTGGGCTGGCCCAATCACATCTCTTACTAAGCACCCCCCCCCGCCAGTCGTGCAGATATATGACTGAGAGGGGGGCTGGTACATGACTGAGATGGGGCTGGTACATGACTGAGAGGGGGCTGTGGTACATGACTGAGAGGGGGCTGGTACATGACTGAGAGGGGCTGGTACATGACTGAGAGGGGGCTGTGGTACATGACTGAGAGGGGGCTGTGGTATATGACTGAGAGGGGGCTGTGGTACATGACTGAGAGGGGGCTGGCTGGTACATGACTGAGAGGGGGCTGGTACATGACTGAGAGAGGGCTGGTACATGACTGAGAGGGGGCTGGTATACATGACTGAGAGGGGGGCTGGTATACATGACTGAGAGGGGGCTGTGGTACATGACTGAGATGGGGCTATGGTACATGACTGAGATGGGGCTGTGGTACATGACTGAGAGGAGGCTGGTACATGACTGAGAGGGGGCTGGTACATGACTGAGAGGGGGCTGGTACATGACTCAGATGGGGCTGTGGTACATGACTGAGAGGGGGCTGGTAGATGACAGAGGGGGCTGGTATACATGACTGAGAGAGGGCTGGTACATGACTGAGAGGGGCTGGCTGGTACATGACTGAGAGGGGCTGGTACATGACTGAGAGGGGGCTGGTACCATGTATTGGGCATCATTGTAGGTCAAACCATTAAAAAGTTAATTTCCAGGGCAGCCATTTTGGATTTTGGTCTCTCACAAATTTCCCCCGCCTTTTTAAAAATTCCATTGAGAAACGAAGTGCCACAGATGACCCAACTACTAGGTCCATATCGTATCATCATAATATTATTTTTTAAATCATTAGGATAAGGGTTCCCTTGATAAAGATTCAAGATTCAAGATTCAAGAGTTTTAATTGTCACGGCATACAGGTATACAATGAAATGCGGCTGGTCTTGCCCGCGACGATGTGCAATACAGTGGTACAACATATAATAGAATCCAATAAAATACAGTGGTACAACATATTAATAGAATCCAATAAAACAGTGCAATAAACAGGTACATGGTGTGCCATCTCGGTATCTGTACATTAGTATTTACAGAGCATATAGGACATGCTAGTTAGCTTTAGTAGTGCAATACACTGTTCCTGATGTTATACTATTTTAAGTGGCCTTTCCTCTGGCCATAAGTGTGCGTGTGTGCGGCATGAGTGTTAAAGTGGCTGCTAGTGTGTGAGCGTGCTCAGCGTGCGTGTCGTGTATGTACTTGTGTGTGGATAGTTCAGTTTCTGTGTCTCTCGATGTTCATTGTTCAAGGCTCTGATGGCCTGGGGGAAGAAGCTTAGCCTAAGCCTCTCCGTCTTAGTCTCTAGAATTCGCAGGCGTCTGCCTGACCTCAGCAGCTGGAACAGGCTGTTATTGGGGTGGTGGGGGTCTTTCATTATCCTGCAGGCTCTGGATTTGCACCTCTTGTTGTATAGAGCCTGCAGGGGAGGTAGCGCAATACCCGTGGTACGCTCGGCTGAGCGCACCACACTCTGTAGGGCCTTCTTGTCCTGTGCCGTGCTGTTCCCATACCAGGCAGTGATGTTTCCGGTCAAGATGCTCTCTACAGCTCCTGAGTAGAAGGACTGAAGTATCTTCCCCGATACTCTGAACTTCCTTAACTGTCTCAGGTGGTAGAGGCGCTGCTTCGCTTTCTTTACTACTGTGCCTATGTGTGTTGACCATGTCAGGTCCTCTGAGATGTGGACCCCCAGGTACTTGAAGCTGCTCACCCTGTCCACGGTAGCCCCGTTAATCCTCAGTGGTGTGTGTGTCTCCCGCTGTCCTCTCCTATAATCCACGATCAGCTCCTTGGTTTTACCAATGTTCAGGAGCAGGCTGTTGTCCTGGCACCAACGTTCCAGTACCTCAACCTCCTCCCGGTAGGCCTTCTCGTCGTTGTCCGAGATCAGCCCCACCACCACCGTGTCGTCGGCGAACTTCACAATGGAGTTGGAGCTGAACTTGGCCACACAGTCGTGTGTGTAGAGTGAGTACAGCAGGGGGCTTAGAACACAGCCCTGGGGGGACCCGATGCTCAGGGTGATGGTGTTGGAGGTCTGACCCCCCACCCTGACCGCCTGGGGTCTTTCACTCAGAAAGTCCAGTACCCAGGCGCTCAGGGCGGAGCTCAGGCCTAGCTCGATCAGCTTGTCCACCAGTCTGGTGGGGACTATGGTGTTGAACGCTGAGCTGTAGTCAATGAACAACAGTCTCACATAGCCCCCCTTCTGACGGTCAAGGTGGGAGAGAGTGCTGTGCAGTACCTGGGAGACCGCGTCATCAGTGGACCTGTTTGTCCTGTATGCAAATTGCATAGGGTCCATATCACTGGGGAGAGAGGCACAAATGTGGTCCTTGACCAGCCTCTCGAAACATTTCATGACCACAGAGGTGAGTGCCACCGGTCTGTAATCATTTGGACATGTTGGGGAGGGTTTCTTCGGTACAGGGATGATGGTAGACATCTTGAAGCAGGCAGGGACTACTGACTCCGCCAGGGATTGATTAAATATGGCGGTGAACACCGGGGCAAGCTGGTTTGCACAGGACTTAAGTATGCGTCCTGTTATACCATCTGGGCCTGCAGCCTTCCTGGTGTTCACCTGCATAAATGCTCTTCTCACACTGTGTACCGACAACGAGAGAGCGCCCCCGCCCCCCCGCGGTTGCCCCCCCCCCTCCACAACAGCCGGTGCGCCAGTGACGTCACTAGCCAGAGGGCTAGTGGCGACACTGTCTACACCGAACCGAGCGTAGAAGGAGTTGAGTTTGTCCGCTAGAGAGGCGTCGTCGCTCCCCATTGCGGGGGCGCTGACTTTGTAGTCAGTTATTGTCTTCAGTCCCCTCCACAAGCCTCTTGTGTCGTTTTGTGCCATTTGTGTCTCCAGTTTCTCAGCATATGTCCTCTTAGCAAGTTTAACAGCCTTGCGCAGAGTGTAGACTGAAGCCTTGTATTCTTCCATATTTCCTGACTCTCTGCCCAGGTTATAAGCCGTGGTGCGTGAGTTTAGGGCTGTTCTTATAGTGCTGTCCACCCAAGGTTTCTGGTTTGGGAAAACCCGCGCCGTCTTTGTGGGGACAATGCCGTCTGCCACTGTTGTTATGTAGCTTACAACGGTATCAGCATACTCGCTGACGTCACTGGCGCTTCCTTCAAACATGTCCCAGTCTGTATCCTTGAACGCGTCACGGAGCTCGGCCTCTGATTCGTCAGCCCACTTTTTTGTCTCACGTGACACGACGGCTTCGCGTGATCGCTGTTTGTATGCTGGGATTAAAAAGATGGAGTCGTGATCGCTCGCGCTTACAGAGCCCATCAGTGGCGGAGCCGCCACAGCCTTGTAGGCAGCTCTGAACGGGGTGTAGCAGTGGTCGAGTGTGTTTCCCCCTCTTGTGGAGCAGGCGATGTGCTGAAAAAAAGTCGGCATCACTTTTTTCAGGTTTGCCTGGTTGAAATCACCAGTCACTATCGTCGCGGCTTCCGGGTGCTTGATCTGCTGTTTGTTGATGTGGTCGTGTAATTCCCCCAGCGCTTTGCCGGTATTTGCCTGTGGATGAATATACACGACGGATAAAATGACCGCGGTAAACTCACGGGGTAGGTGATACGGGCGACACAGGATCTGGAGATGTTCCATATCTGGGGAGCATGAACTTGAGAGGACATGTACTTCCTTGGGATTAACCCAGAGATTGTTCGTGAGGATGCAGACCCCACCTCCGACGCTCTTCCCAGAGGCTGCCGTGCGATCTGCTCTCAGGACGGTGAAATTGTCCGATGGAGAGACGCTGTTGTCCGGCGTTGCTGGCTTGAGCCATGTCTCAGTGAAACACATGATATTAACGTCTCTCATCTCCCGTTGGAATCGGACCCTCGCTCTCAAGTCGTCCATCCTTCCCTCCAACGAACGTGCATTCGCCAGAAAGATGGATGGAATTGCTGGACGGTAAGCAGATCTTTTTAATCTAAGTCTGATACCGCCTCGTCTACCTCTATAAAGATGCATGAAAAGGCTGTATAATATACAACACCAGTAGCTCAACTGCAAAAACTGCTTTTTTATTTGATTAGATTTATTTGGAAATTAAAAACACATCATAAAAACAAATGATCTTGACCAATTTGTATTCCTGAGGATATCACCTAAAAGCATTCATTAACAAGCATTAACACTTATTTCCAAGGTGGTCCTCGATGGAAGACATAAAAACACAGCACATTATAGCCTACTCAACTGCACATTTTTCCTCAACTGCAAAAATGTATGCCTACTTATGTATTAGCCTACAGGGAAAAACACATTCACAACAGGCAGCAAAGTTTGTTTTCAGCCAAGTATGGTAATAAGGTAACTATTAGGATATATATGGTATGGATTACTTACTCTTAATAACTTATTACTATCTGTGGTAGCTCTAGTCTCCACCTACACAAATTGTTTTTGTGCTGTCCATTGATCATGCACCTTCACGTGGTAGGCACATAGGTCAAACTCCCCAAACAAACACACCATTGATTTAATTGCCATATAAGATGAATATAAAACAAGAAGGTGATCTATTAACTGTGTAAACCTTATGCAATATTCATCATTGATATTTGAATACTTGAAATCTGTATGAACTGAGTAGTTAGTATCAAATGAAATAAGATGGAACTGCTCCATGCATTCATTGAATAAACAACTATTTTCTCATTACCAGTATGGTATTGTTTAAATTGTACAGCTTTTTGCACATCTTTGTCAGGGGATTCCAACAATTCTGGACCTGAATGTACCAGTTAATTGTAATCATCTCTCTCCTTATGTCTAGTCAAGCCAGGTTGTGGAGGAGAGAGACAGGGATGAACAGGCTATAGACTACGTTGCCCATCCTGAGCCTGCTATGATGCAGGTGTTTTTACATCACCACCCAAAACAAGATTCAGCCAAGAGCGAGTGAGTACACTGGTCCACTTGTCCATGGCACTTACTACCTAGCTTTGTAATGGGTTGGGGGGTGGAATAGTACAGTAGGTACGCATATTTAAGGGGACCGTAAGGATGGTGTACTGGTGGGTGGTGTCCGACCGATTATAGTGGGCCGGTCTGGGCCAAAACAATAAATGGACCTCCCTCATTTCTAAACCCTGGCTACGGCCCTGATTGCACACACACATACAGGCACCACAGGACAAGCATACTTTATGTAGCCTAATAGGCAAACATACATACATTCAAAAGTAAATGCCAACGATTCAGTGTCCAGTCCACACACACACACGCACGCACGCACGCACGCACGCACGCACACACACACACACACACACACACTCACACATATAGTTGGAGCACAGCATTGTCACAGCAAGAAGTGGGAACTTCCAGTGAGCACCCCCCCCCCCACAAATCCCTCTCTATGAATATATTAAGAGTTATTTTTGCTGTTGCCCACCAACTTGTTTGTATCCGAGGCAATGTTTTCATCTCTGCAGATGTGTGCGTGCACACACACACACACATTGATCTGTGTGTGTATGTGCATGCATGAATACACGTGTGTGTGTGTGTGTGTGTGTGTGTGTGTGTGTGTGTGTGTGTGTGTGTGTGTGTGTGTGTGTGTGTGTGTGTGTGTGTGTGTGTGTGTGTGTGTGTGTCTGCTTGTTAACTTCCCACAGACCTCTCATGCTACACAGCGGAGCTGAGTGGGTCAGCATTCCATATCAACTCCAGGAGCAGCTACTTTGGAACCGGAGCTGCACTTAACGGTGAGAGCTGAAGCTTAGTAAGGACGGCAAGCCCTAACAAGCCTGTGTGCATGGCTTTGTTAGTGTGTGTGTGTGTGTGTGTGTGTGTGTGTGTGTGTGTGTGTGTGTGTGTGTGTGTGTGTGTGTGTGTGTGTGTGTGTGTGTGTGTGTGTGTGTGTGTGTGTGTGTGTGTGTGTGTGTGTGTGTGTGTGTGTGTGTGTGTGTGTGTGTGTGTGTGTGTGTGTGTGTGTGTGTGTGTGCACTGCAGGTATGTGTGCGTCGATGCCGATACCGTCTTACGGGGTCCGAATGTCCTCACATGGATTAGGAAACCGGCGAAGGTGGTGATTCGTGAGGACCTTTTCGTGCATGCTCATCTGTGTGTGGAGGGAGGGAGGAGGGAGGGGCTGGGGTGTGTGCATACGCATTCTAAACACACATGCGAGGGGAAGTGGGGTGCGAGGGTGCACGCACGTATTGGACTGCAGGAATGCTTACCAACACGTTACGTTGTGTGGTTGTCTGTGTGTGGCCTCACGCATATGTTTGACTCCATTTATAGTACATTATGCAACGTATATCTGACTCCATAAGACTTCATATGCAACGTATATCTGACTCCATAAGACTTAATATGCAACGTATATCTGACCCCATAAGACTACATCTGAAACGTATATCTGACCCCATAAGACTACATATGAAACGTATATCTGACCCCATAAGACTTCATATGCAACGTATATCTGACCCCATAAGACTACATATGAAACGTATATCTGACCCCATAAGACTACATCTGAAACGTATATCTGACTCCATAAGACTACATCTGAAACGTATATCTGACTCCATAAGAGTACATTTGGATATATATATATAATTATACATAACATATACATATATGTTCCGCTAAGCATGTTACTTAACTTAGCTGTTGCATATCTAAGCACATTACAGCACATCATATTATATAAACACAATTTATACCAACAATTACACTTGGAAACAAGTTGGGAATATACTGTAAATACCTCCGTTCTTGGTATGTTTACATGAACAAGGTTCATGTGTGATTGTGTGTGAGTGTGTGTGTGTGTGTGTGTGTGTGTGTGTGTGTGTGTGTGTGTGTGTGTGTGTGTGTGTGTGTGTGTGTGTGTGTGTGTGTGTGTGTGTGTGTGTGTGTGTGTGTGTGTGTGTGTGTGTGTGTGTGTGTGTGTGTGTGTGTGTGTGTGTGTGTGTGTGTGTGTGTGTGTGTGTGTGTGTGTGTGTGTGTGTGTGTGATTGTGATTGTGATTGTGATTGTGATTGTGTGTGTGTATACGTCTAGGGGAGGAAAACATACAAGTGTGACGGCAGCTTGTCAAACAGCCCGTGAAATGGCGGGGCCCTAAATCCTGCGTGGTCCTGTGTAAACATGATTAGGTGAGTGGTGGAAAGGAGCCTGGCGGTCTCCACTGTGTTATGGAATGTGAAGAGGAGTCGTCACTGTTGTCCTCAGTCCTTTATGATTACAGTCTACACCTGGCACCACACACACACACACACACACACACACACACACACACACACACACACACACACACACACACACACACACACACACACACACACACACACACACACACACACACACACACACACACACACACACACACACACACACACACACACACACACACACACACACACACACTGCTCCTTTGCTGGGTTCTTCTGCCGTGTTCCATAATGCCCATCTGTCCCAGGAGCACTTCAAAGATGTTTTCCCAAGCTGACACCATAACACATAAGCAGTGTGCGTGTGTACATTGAAGGGGGAAAAAACTGTGCTTGATATACAAGTACAGTAAACAGTGAGACAGGGCCAGCGAGACAGTGCCAATGAAACACAAACGAAACCCTAGATTGATGGTTGCTTTGTGGTTTATTCAGCAACACATTCAACCACAGCTGGTCTTTGCGACTACTATACTATATTATACTATACTACTACTCACTATAGGGAACTTAAAAGTAGCACGATGTATGTTTTTATTATTTAATTGTTCAAATTGACACATTTCGCACATGGCGTTCCTTGTGTTGAATGTACAACGTTGTTTCTGCTGCTTTGTTCGACTCACCTTCCACCAAACTGAATATCCTCAGGACCTGCACTTCAAAGACGTTTCCATCTCAGCAATTGATGTTCAGTCTCGGAAGCGTATTTCTCTTTAAATTCATGGAAAATAACGTCTTTCTTTCTTTCTTTCTTTCTTTCTTTCTGATAATGTCGGTGGTTTTGAGGAAATCCCACAAAGCAAGATGAAATGTTTCTGAACAGGTGAAATCCTCTCATCCCCACTGGCAGATATTCTCGATTGTTTTGAGATGAGTGAGATTTTAAAGGATACTGAGATATTAAAAGGACTGTTGGAGTTTATTCCATGAGCCAGAGGCATCATATAAAAATGCAGATTCACCCTGTTCCGAGCAAACAAAAGGGGACCCTAAGGGCCAGCCAGTCACTAGAACAGGTTCCATAGGTTCCAAAATGCAATGATATAGTTTAAGGAGGTAGCTTACCAATAAGGGCCTTATATAGTGTATAATACTTTATAGTGGCAACTGTTTGAATTAGCTTTACCACCCTACTGTGCCGGAGTATGTTGTTCTTTAGGGTATAAGAGGGTGGTACACCTGAGAGCCAGTGGCGGCCCGTGGATGCTTCGCCACTAGGGGCGCTATACCAAACATATGTACAGTACCACGCAACCGACTCATGGCAAGACGTGAGCGATTCGACTCACGCTCACGGCAATGAATCGGCTCTTATGAACGAGTCGCTCAGCTGTTACTACAACAACACACAACCAGTCAAATAAAGTATAGTCTAATTCACAACTTGAAACACAATATATAAATAGAAAAGTTAGAAACAAAACTTGCTCCGTCTCCAAACACACGCAGATCTCTCCCTCTCTCCTTCTCTCTCTCACACACAGCGCGACGTGGAATCGATTCGTTACACAATCAGACCTATTATATACCAAGAATAACTTCAGTATGAGTACAGGGCTGTACACATATTTTGCATATTGTTAAACGAGCCAAGGCTAGCTATTAAACTATCGATATGAATCGAAAATCTGGGACCCTGATGTAAACAAGACAAACGTCTTTCTCTGGTCTGCATCCCCTTAACAATTGTGTGTATTGAGCCGTACTGTATTGTACCCATTCTGCAATCTTTTAATAAAGTTCTCATTCATTCATTCATTCAAACATAGACGATATTGAACAAGCCATAATCCACGTATTTTCAATCCAAACGCGAGAGAGAGAGAGAGAGAGAGAGAGAGAGAGAGAGAGAGAGAGAGAGAGAGAGAGAGAGAGAGAGAGAGAGAGAGACTCACTGTTTAGTTGACACGTCCAGGGCAGGAGTGCTTGCCTTGATAAAGTAGTGTATAATCCACTGTTGATGTATTCCAGACCACTGTCCACTGTGTCCAGACTGCATCCGCCATATAGCTTGTTAGCCAAGTGTTAGCTTGTTAGCAGTTAGCAGCACCACACAACACATTCCTTTGTCCATTTCCGCTCGAACAGACTGCAAACTACCTGGCGTTCTATCGCCATGCTCTAAGACAAACTCTAACCATAACCAACTTTGAAAGAGTGCCTAAGCTTAACAGTCTAAAGAACTTGCAGTCACGGCACGCTCTAAGACAAACAGCTGCCTGCATCAACAACAACACAACTATCTATACCACCAACGGACCAACCTAGGAATAAGCTAGAATTGGAACATTAGAAATTGGATTCGGCCAATCAGAGATCGTCTCTGTGAAATTCTGCTACGGAAAAAAATACTGGCGTCGGCCAATCAGAGAGCGTCTCCGCGAAATGCGGATACAGAAATTCTTGACGCTACTGGCTAGACCGCTTCAAATCGCGCCCGGATTCCAACATAATAGTCATATTTCAACGCACAACGCGTTATGCACTGATTGGCTGTGACGGATACAGCGATCAAACTGTGACGCGCACTCAGAGCGATATCGCGTCTAGCCCGGGCCGAGAAATACGAAAAAATAAAAAAATAAAAAAAACGTGATGTCACTTCCTGCTCAGGAAAACGAGTGTTTTTTATTTGAGATAATAACGTTATATTGTGCATTGGAAATACAAACATACTTAAAATGAGTAAATATTATTCATTTTAAACATGTTTATATTATTTATAGGGCTATAAAACAAAAAACTAAAAAGTTTTATTTTCTTCTTCTCTGATTTAACAGCAGGTGGGGCGGCGCCCGTGCGCCCCTAGTGGCAGAGCCGCCACTGCTGAGAGCACACTTTCTTAGTGTATGAGAAGCAAGACGTCTCTTGGCGGGAATGGCGTCTCGGACTGTGAACGGAGCAACACAACTGTATGGTGGTTGGTGTCTCTGGTGCCTGACAGTGAACAGAGCAACCGGTAACCAACATTAACTTAGCGTAGCTAACTGTTAGCATAGCGTCGTACCCGGTAGCTTAGCATAGCTAACCGGTAGCGTAGCATAGCTTACTCTTCTTGTATGACTTTATGGCGTGGACAATGGCCGAACAATAGCCTGTATAATAAAGTAACTGTTCCCGTGAATACCGTGTGGACAATCTTCTACAGTACCTACTAGCGAAGAGTGCTACATTCGCTACAATACTATCAAAGAAGTAAGAAGTAAGAAGTTCAGAGGTAAAGAGTAACTAAACCTATGGTCTGCCCCACCCCAATCTATGATGTCAGAGTGCTTCTCTGGATTAATCTGTAGGCCTATTAAAGCTTGAGATTTAAAACCTTGATCTTCAACCTTCAATCAAGTTGTTAATTTTTTTTCCTATAAATGAGGGAAACCTCGGTTGCCTATTGAGTTTAAATAAAGGTTTAAAATTGTATTAAATTAAATACTGAAATTGAGGACGCAAGTTTACCATTTAATCTGTTGTATTTCTATTAAAAAGTCACAGACTGGATCTTCACCAGGAACATTGATGTTGTTACCTAGCAACCAATCATGTCCTGCAGAAAAAAACTTTTTATAAACTTTAGCAATTAAGAAGACCCCGGTTGACTTTCCCATTGACATCCATAGATCTTTTATACATAACCATGCATAATCAATGACAGGTTTGCTCCCAGAGACGATGTCAGCTTTGAATTAGTTACATGCACAACACGGCATTCATCTGTCCACACAGATGTCGTTGAAGAGTGGACTTGTAGGTAAAATATATGCTTTTTGGAACTCCCTTATTTCAGCCTCAAAGGTCATCCAAGGCAGACGGCCCAGATTGCTCGGTGAGCAAAGGTCTTGCGAAGATTGGCGTCATCTGCCCCAACCTGTCTGCCTCTGGGGTAGTTTTTTCATCCCTCAACGGCTCATCCAACATGCTGAATCTGTAACAGTAGTCTGTTAGCTCCAGGGGAAAAAGCCCACTAATTTGCTAGCTTTTCAGGTAGATTAATACCGTATGCATCGCACATCACACTGGTGTGAGCCTCCTATGCCCTTCCAACAGAAGAGCTTAGATACGTGACTGATTATGGCCCATCTGCATCTGGCTCTCTGTTGAAAAAAACGTGATGTTGATGAACTTGATGAACTTTGAAAGTTTCAAACTTGAACGTTTTTTACTGTGGGTCACATCATCTAAACTCTTCACTGTACACTCTCTTGATTTACCTCAACTTGCATGATTTAGCTTAAATTACATGTGATATATCCACTCTTTTTAATTTTTTTTGTTTTGTTTCTGATTTCTCTGATTTTCTCCCTGTCCCAATTAGTCATTGTGCCAATTCCCCCCCCCTCCCCTACCTGGCTGCTGTATGCATGTTCTCCTACGAGTCGGTACAAGGGCGTCCTGAGTCGATCGCACGCTTCCTCCGAGACGTGCGCCGACAGCCAGTGACGTCTTTTCACTTGGCAGCGAGGACTCTCATTGGTGAAGTGTAACACGTGGGAGGGCACGCTATCTCCACCAAGTCCTGCCCCGCTTAGCAAGCGCCGAGACCTGACCTGTAGGCGTCGCTGTCCACAATGCCAGATTCCCACCCGCCAGCTTCCCCACCCCCTAATACTGCCAATTGTATTAGTGTGAACGGCCAGCCAAGCTGGTGGCAACGCCGAGAGCTGGACTCGAACCCAGCATCTCCTGCGTTGGTGACGAGCGCAATCTCCGCTACGCCACCTGACCGCCGTGATATAATTGGCAGTATTAGAGGGTGGGAAAGCTGGCGGGTGGGTCCTGGGCGTTGTGGACAGCGACCCCTCCAGTTCGGTCTGGGCGCCTGCACAGCGAGGGTAGGATCTGGAGAAAGGTAGTGTGACCTTCCACACGTTACACTCTCCTGGTGAGAATCTGCGCTGCCAGGCTGGCTGCCGGCTGGCTGCACATGTGTCGGAGGAAAGCATGTGACAGTCTCTGGCCTCCCAGACCAACAGTAGGGGGGGGTGTGCAACAACCAGGAAGGGGGTTGGGAATTGGCATAGCGACTAACAGTGGGATGGGAGAAAAATCGGAAAAAGGAGGGGGAAAAAGATAATATAAAAAAAATAAAAAAAAATAAAAGATGGTAAGTTAAAGTGATGTGTTAATTCGTAGATAAAGACAGTCGAGGTACTTTATTATCTAAAGATGGTAAGTTAGAGTGTTGTGTTCATTCATAGATAAAGACAGTCAGGGTTGAGTACTTTATTATCTAAAGATGGTAAGGTAGAGTGTTGTGTTCATTCATATACTCATTCAAAGACAGTAGAGGTTGAGTACTTTATTGTGATATGTACCATTCACACTCCAAGTGATTTGGATTTACTTTATAACTGCAAATGCATGGGCTGTCCAAAATAAAGCAGAACATATTATGATTCTTCATTGCAAGGGTTACATTTTTGGAGTTGATTTAATTCATTTAGTTAATTTTCCTCTTCTTCAGTTTCAATTTGAGGTTTATTAAACCTTTGGGCCAGTGGAACCTACAGTACAATGGGGGTTTCAAGGGAAAAATATTATGTATGGGTAAAAAAAAATGTTTTTAAATAAATATATATAATAACTTCTTGTTATATTTGGTTATAGCTTACGCTTTGCTCTATTGGAACTGTCCCTTTAATCATAACCTAAATTAAAGCTTTCACCTTGTGTACCCGCCCACCTGCCTGACCACTTCCACATCCGCTCCTATAAAGCGGGGTCATGGCCATACAACAGCTCCTTCCTTACATTCACCACCGAAGACCGTGTCATAGCACTGCTTAAGTTTAGTGTTAAAGTAGTTAGTTTAGTTATAGGAGCTGTGTTGGCATTTTCTTTTGTTTCTCCCTCTCTCACTAATTTACGGGAGAAAGAAAGGATAATGTCGTCACCACCGGAGAGTCTAGAAGATGATGATCATTCTGACCTCCACCGGCACTTCGCATTGGGGCGTGCGTCGCTGAGCAGTTCCCCCGCCGGCGTTGTCTCCGGATCTGCAGCTGGATACTATGCCACAAGAGGCGGTCGGCTGTGTGAGAGCTGACGGTCTCTCTTGGCGGTGATGTTTTGCGACGCGGGCCTCAGGTGTGCAGTTGTGAGGGGGCAACTGCGCAGCTTGCGTAAGTTGATGCCCCACGATAAAACAGTGCTCCTCCTCAGAGATGTCTTAGCTTTGTTTTCCTGGGGCCGTGATTCCGAGTCTGGGGTTCAAGTCCCCGGGTCTCTGAAAACGGATACCCTCTGCCAACGCGCTGGCCCCGCTTTTCAAGACGAGAGCACCCGGCACGGAGGATGCGAGCTTGGTGTTTCATTATGAGAATATCTCCGAGCTCAGGACGGCTGCAGCCCGCGTACAACGGGGGCAGATGCCGCTGTATCTGGTAACACCCTTCTGTGAGAGGGACGTGTGTTGCCTTCCTTTTTTTCTTTTGGATAAAAAAAAGGAGAGACAGTCAGCTGTCTGAAGTGTTGGCCTGTATCGCTATTCCTCACGTTATACAGCTTCAGTAGTAGCCGCTTTAGCTTGCTACTGCGTTGGCTGGTGGCTATCGATAGCCGGTAAAAGCTAACTGTTAGCCAGTTAGCTGTTAGGGTAAGCCGTTAGCTCGCTGCTGCGTTAAGGCTAGAAACGTTAGCTTGATGCTAACAGTCAGTCTGGAGTTAGCTGTTAGCTTGTGCTAAGTCCATTGACATTAGCCGTGAGGAAGTAGCGGGCCCTGAGCACTCTGACTACGGCGTCATCTATGGCAGAAGATGTCATCGGGCCTGTACCATGACCAGCCACAGGATGTGGTTTCAGGTTTCAGGTTTTTATTTAGACTCCACAACATAAACAGATCATTAATCCAGCTTACATTGCTGTCAAGGATAGTAACGTAAAAGCCTCTTGACTTATTTCCATCGTTGTCCTTGGGTGTCAAGGATGCTAGAAACACACAACTCATTACAGAATTAATCACAATTATTATCTTTGCATAATAATAATGGCACAACCCTAAATTAATACAAAACAAAGCACATTTGTTGATACAATGTTCATTTATGTCGAAAGTCAGTGAGCTTCAGGAAGCACCCTCGGGGGAGGGAATTTGGGGGATGGGAGGGAGGGCGGAGAGTGGGGGGTGGGAGTTAAGGAGAGGGTAGTGGCTTAGGGTTTTGGGCGTGTGAGGCAGTCGAGGGATCCACCCCTCCTTCCGCGCACGTCACCAGTCGTGCTCGTGGGGGGGAGGTTTGTGTGAGGATGGGGAGGGGGGGGGGGGGGGGAGGCCATCCATCTTATCTTCAGACAGTCAGATACTGTCCCGTCCTTGGTTGCGATGGTACGGACGTCATAAACCAGGTCTTATCTTGACTTCTTCTCCTCGGCCTCTTTCATTGACCTCAAAACATTCCTTCTTTTCTTCCACAGACTTGAGTTACGTGGCGGGGGGGGGGGGGGGGGGGTGGGTTGAAACAGGTTACAATGATTCCTGTAATGCTTTAATTTAATCCAGATCTTTCATCTTCTTTGTCGCGGTCTTAATGTCCTGCGCGACCCCCAACATTACTTGACCCCTACATTGTTCATCGGCTGTATGTTGAGCGAGCCGCTTTGTCAATTCAATGTGGGCATTTTCCAATCTTGCTACTACTTGAAGGCAGCAAATCCAAATCCAAATTGCGATCGCTCCCCAACCGATCAGGAAGATGACGAGGAGATAGAGATCCTCAACATCTTCAATCTCAATAGAATATAGGCAAATTGATCGCCAATTATTCCAACTGTCAATTGCAAACCCGGCCTGGAATGTCCCTATCGGACATAATGGTTCGGTCGCACTTTGTTTTCTTGAAGAGAAGATTCGATCCACTGCTGCAAAACTCCAGCTTACTAGTTGATCCATTGATTGACTGAGTGGGAAGTCAGGAATATTGAAGAAAGGGTAGAATGTCCACACCGTCAAGGAGGCAGTTGTAAGGCAGTTGTAATTCGGGATCCACACCGTTATTAATTGCAGCTTAGAGTCCACACCGTCGAGAGAAGCAGAAAGACAGCGCTGGTGTACGGAGATAAAGGCGGCTGCAGGGAGGAGGGTAGAGGAGGCCTTGGAGGGCAGGGAGGAGAGATAAAAAATGCGACTGCTCTCTGGGGAGGTTAGAATGGGACCCGGAGTGAGGCTCCAGCCGTCGCCGCTTTTGGCCCTGCCAGCAAGAGTCCTTGTCAACGTGGTGGACCAGCCTGTTGTTGCGGCCATTCGTCCTGCGTCCGGGGGTCAGGTAAGGACATTACACTATGCCCCACTCTTCCTTCCTCCCCCTCCCGAATGTTTTTGGTTAATAACGATGTCTTTGTTTAACAAAACGTGTGTTACTTCACTGCATTTGGGAGATACGATGTGTGCTATGTGAACTCACGGCTACAAATGCTGGGGTTTTCTTGCTTGGAGTGTGCAGTTTTCTTTGAAAATTGTGTTGTTCGCTATTTTGTATACGTTTAGCAAGGCTTGTAAGTTCTAGCACTTGGCCAAGGCTTATGTCTTTCTCTCTACTTAAAAACAGCGTTCTTCTTACGTGAGTAAAAGTGAACTGGGTTTTTTATTGTATGATGAGAAGTTGTGTGTGTGTTCATGTAACGTTTAGGAAACTGGCTGGGTGTTATTCTACAGAGTTGTACATAGTGGCATATGACCAAGGGCCTTGAGTCCCTCTCTTTAGCTTGATATTTTTTCTTTGCTTAACACTTTGAGTGCCAGCCACGGCATAATTTGTTATTTCATGCCAACCGTTGAGTGCCAGGAACGAGATATGCAGTTTTTTAATCGTTATTTTTTTATGATAATGATAAAAATAACGGGTGGCAAGTTTTTCACACATAAGCCAGAGCCGTGGATAAAGCCTGTTTTTTTACACAAACAAGGTTATCGGCTGTGGTTGGCGTGCATGATGTAAAGCTTTTACTCTACAGCAGTGGTCACCAACCCGTCGATCTTGATCGACTGGTCGATCTTTGAGACTGTCCCTGTAGATCTTTCCATGAAAATTAAAAATTAATTTTTTATTTTTTATTTTTTTTAGATCTTACCCTGAGAGTCCACATTACAGTTATACTTTTGTTTTGATGTGAAAAGTGATGCTGCACTTAGCACTGACTGAGAAAGTACACATACAGTTCTACTTTTGTTTTGATGTGAAAATGATGCTGCACTTAGCACTGACTGCACTTAGCACTGACTGCACTTAGCACTGACTGAGAAAGTAAACATTACAGTTCTACTTTTGTTTTGATGTGAAAAGTGATGCTGCACTTAGCACTGACTGAGAAAGTACACATTACAGTTCTACTTTAATTTTTTTTTTTTTAATTTATTTGCTAATTGTAAATATGTTTGTCAATGTTAATAATATGAGAAAGTCCACATTACAGTTCTACTTTTGTTCTGATGTGAAAACTGATGCTGCACTTAGCACTGACTGCACTTAGCACTGACTGAGAAAGTACACATTACAGTTCTACTTTATAAAATGCTAATTGTAAATATGTTTGTCAATGTTAATAATATGAGAAAGTCCACATTACAGTTCTACTTTTGTTTTGATGTGAAAAGTGATGCTGCATAAGATGACTGCACTTAGCACTGACTGAGAAAGTACATAATAGTTCTACTTTGACGTTTTAATGTTGGACCAAAGCATTGCATGTAATTAGAATACAGGCAAATACAAGTCATTTCGTTTAAAGTACAATCTTGGCTGTCTTTTTCTCTCAACGCTTCAATAGGTAGATCTTGCCTTCACCAAAAAAAAAAAAGTGATCTTGGGCTTAAAAAAGTTGGTGACCACTGCTCTACAGGTAAGTATGTGCTTCATCTGGCGCGCCATGCACCTGGTGTCACGGTTCTGCTTTCTTTTGGCGTCGTATCAGGGTGAGGTGGTGAGGGGGTGAGGGGGTGGGTAAAATAAACCTCTCCCGTCCCAGATATAGTTATATCCTTACGAAACTGATTGGCTGGGAGGTTGTGCCTTTCTACCTATCAGTCTCCCTGTCGAGGGCGTTCTCTCTCGTCACAGGGGGGGGGGGGGGGGGGGTTCCTGTCTCCCAAACTAAATCAGGATAGGTGGGACACAGGTTTCCCCCGGCCATTTGAAAACGTCACAGGTGCTTTTTCTTGCTGGCCAAGAGCAGGCATGTTGGAACTTTAAATCTGTAGAGGGTGCGGCCTTTGAGATATTTAAAAAAAAAATTGCACAGTGGAGAAAAACAGAGTCGGGACGCTTGAAGCCTTTTTACAACGCATCCGCGTTTCCGGGTTCGCTCTGATTGGCCAGGTCATGTGACACTGGTTAAGCTTAGGCACTCTTCGAAGTTGGTTAAGGTTAGAGTTTGTCTTAGAGCGTGAGGGCAAGTTATTTCGCCGGTTAAGCTTAGGCACTCTTTCGAAGTTGGTTAAGGTTAGTGTTGTGAAGGGCCAGATTAAAGCTGAGAATCTACATTTATTGTTTTATATACCTTGTATATTATTTATATATACACGTTATATCCCTTTAAGCCTGCGTGTAAATCCTAGTAATATTCGCTTTCCTTATGGATAATGCCCCCTGACGGTGGCGCCCGGCAGTCTCGCACTCAGACAGGTTCAAGGGCGAGTCTGGGCAAGTCAGGACATGCCCTTGGCAGCGCATTGATTCCGGGCAAGTGGTTAGTTTTGGCACTAGAAAGCCACTTAAGTATATATACGTCGGCGTGTGCGAACAGCAGCAGTTCAATGTGATTCTAATGTAGTGAGAAGCAGTTCATCTAACAGAGCGTTGAGAACCATGTGCGAAGTGAATAGTAAAAGTTTCAAGTTTCAAGTTTCAAGTTTCTTTAATAGTTGTCATACAGAAGTACAGAATACTTTCATACAAAATGCTTCTTACTGTTACGCTCCAGAGACTGTGCTAGACAAGATAGTATCAAATAACATAGTATAGCATGTAATTTAGAAGTAGAAAATGAAGTGTCAGATTTAATGCAGTAACGTCAAGTTCGACTTAGCTTAATGTGAAGTAAAGAGTCGTTAATTATTGTGTATCGTGCCAACAGCAGTTAGTTCGTGTGCAGCATTACCCAGCAGTTCGTTCGTTTAGCTAGTGGACCTTAGCCAGTGCGCGTGGACTAAATACATTGGTGCCAGCACACGAGGAGGCCTAGTCGGAGAACCTACTGGACATGTGCACATGAGAACCGACGGCGGCGATTGCAGAACCAGTATTGGTTGGATTATATTGATTGTGGAACGTACTACCTGGAGAAGAGCATCGTTAATCCCCACTGTCGTTTGGACTTAACCACCTTGAGGATCTACATTCGGGCTGGCCTCATGGACCGAGGCTAGCTGGCTATCATCATTGCTATCGTGCAATTGGATTACAGTTATTGCTTTGATGCTGAGCTTTGGATTACAAGGACTGGATTCTGTACATGAATCCCCTTCTTCTTCAATTGACCAGACTGAGTATCCGAACATTCCTCTCTCCTCCAGAGCTTACAACTCTGGGAGGAACCCCCTTGTCTCCAGTGGTACCAGCGTTTCCCCCTATAATTGCCATCCTACGCCAGGTGGCGTTAGCCTAGTACCCCATCGTAGGAATTATTCTATTCCCACTGACTTATGCTACTGACTGACTTATGCATATTCTTCGCCATACAAGCGCGACCCTAATTCTCATATCTGTACATTTACTGCATAATAATAAATACCCTCAATGATATTTCTTTGTCAGTGCCGTGTTATTATGAGTGTCTGCCATATTTAGATGTACTGTCTGGCCAGTAATACTAAGTACATAACTAGCAGTGGTTTAATCTATCACAATCTTTAACACAGTCAGGGTTTTGTAACCCCTCAGTTACAATTGGTCCTTCGAGCCGGAGGGTATCAGTAAACTTTACTATCATATTAATATTGATATGGCCAGCGGCGGACACTCTCCAGACGGCTCTCCCAAACTAGAGCGCCCTCGGCGCAAACGTCAGCCACCTCCACACCTGGAGGACTACGCTTTCGTTTTACCTCCTAGCTTATCTAAAAAGACGTTAAGCACGGATAAAACTGATAGTTTAAGCATGCCCAATCCTATCGACTTGTCGGCCCCACCAGTAGAGACCCCAGTGGGTTCAAACGAAACTGACTTAGCTCACGGGGGGGAACAAGCGGGACATGACGTGACTATACCCCAAGACAGCGCCACCGGGATAGACCCCGGAGCGCCAAAGGAGAAAGACAGCGCCACCGGGATAGACCCCGGAGTGCCCCAGGATAAAGAAAGCGCCACCGGGATAGACCCCGGAACGCAAGAGACCCAAGAGCGCGTACCCGAGATAGACCTCGGCGCGCACCCCAGAGAAGAGTACCGCGCTCAAGAGATGGACCTCGGGGCGCAGGAGAAATCAAGAAGCAGCGCTCAAGAGATGGACCTCGGAGCGCGCCAAGAGAACAGGTCCCCACCAAGTCCTGTCAGCGCCCGATCACCTCCATCAGTGTCATCCCCCAGCGAGGCTGACCAGCGACTGGCGCAAGTCCTGATCGCCACGCTGACAGCTTCAACCGAAAGAGAAAGGCTCCAAGCGCAACAACAGAGTGAGCGCGAACATTCCGCAGCGGAACGAGAGCGCCTCCAAGCGCAAGAGCAGAGTGCGCACGAACAGTCTGCAGTGGAGCGCGACCGTCTCCAAGCGCAACAACAGAGTGCGCACAAACAGTCTGCAGTGGAAAGAGAACGTCGCCAAGCGCAACAACAGAGTGAGCGCGAACATTCTGCACTAGAAAGAGAACGTCTCCAAGCACAACAACAGAACGAGTGCGAGACCATCAGACTGGAAGAGAGGCGCCTCCAGGCTGAAGAAAACATTCAGCGAGACCGCACCAACGCGCAACACGATGCACAGCGCGACGCCGCCAACGCGCAACGCGATGCACAGCGCGACGCCGCCAATGCACAGCGCGAGATGGAAAGAGACCGGCTGCAGGCGCAGATGGTGGAGCAACTACTCCAGAGGGTGACCCCTCACTCCTCCACCCGGAGCTCCTGTAGATCATCACGACATGGGTCGAGGGCACCTTCCCCTCCCCGACAAATCTACACGGGACCCAGCCAGCAGGAAGAACCTGCCTACGTCGCCGAGCCCCCTCCCCGACCAGTCTATATGGGACCCAGCCAACAGGAAGAACCTGTCTACGTCGCCGAGCCCCCTCCCCGACCGGTCTATACGGGACCCAGCCAACGGGAAGACCCCGCCTACGTCGCAGAGAAACTAACTAAGAGACTCCAAGACCTAGCGGAGGACGAGGGAGGCCAGCAAGCCCACCAGCACGAACCTAATTTGGACCAGGAGGCCCAGTACAGCCCCGACCTCAGCCCCGAGCCACTGCGTTACAAACCCCCGACCCAACCCATGGGTGAGTTTAATACACAGTCAGCACCGAGGAGCAGCATCTGGGGGCCCGGCCTCTGGTACCCACCCAGCACTAACCCACGACCCCACGTACGGGGAGACTCGCCCAGGAGGCCTCTCCCCCTACGCGCATCGGTGTCCCAGCCATCCATGGCATCTTACCTTGGAACACCCACGTTCCCAGACTTTACGCGTGAGGACAGAGCACAGTACACGGAACTACGCATGTGTTTAGAGACTATAATGTCCGATGTACACGACGAGTCTTATAAATATGCCATCCTCCTCAAGCACCTTAAAGTGCCCAGAGCGCATAACATAGCGCTGGCATATTCTAACTCAAGAACCCCCTACTCTGATGCTCTGGTGGCCCTCGACGCGCGCTATGGACGCATATGGGATTACGTGATCCAAGAAATACGAGATATCGACCGCCTCCCCCCAGCCAAAGACAATAGAGCACTAGATGACCTCTCTATCAAGGTACAATCCCTTGTGGGGATGCTGGGGTCACAAAAGGAGAAGGGGAGATATGAACTATATGCAAATTCTAACGTGGAGCGGATACTGGAGAAGCTCCCTCCAGCCCGTCAAGAGCGTTTTCGGCGGCAGAGAGACAACCGTGACCCCCACGGCCCAGAACCATCCCTCTTAGACCTGGCTGATTTCCTCGCCAGGGAGGTCAGCAGTCTACGATTAGACATGTTCGTGTGGGGTGGCTCTGACCCTAAAGATGGACCGAGAAGGTTCAACGACAACCGCCGGTCTGTGACCGTGATGCACCAAGCCGAGGCTGTGTCACGGCAGACGAGCCACAACCCCCGCAAGGAGAAGTGGAAGGCTGTCTGTCAGTACTGTGACAGTGAACACCAGCTGTCACAGTGCGACGCCTTCAAAGACCTAACTACCGCTGAAATAGGTCAGTGGCTTAAGGACAAACGCCGCTGCTTCCGCTGCGCGCACGGCCACATGGCAGCCGAGTGCCACCTGAAGAAAAGATGCGGCAAGTGTGACGGCGCCCATCTAGAAATCCTGCATGAGAGCAACAAGCGTCCGCCAGGAAACCAAAGTAGGCCCGTCACGGTGATGTACCAGGCCGAGGCGGTGTCACCACAAACCAGTCCTGAAACCACCCCCTGGTGTCCTGACTGTTGCAGCAGACACGGGGACTCACGGTGCCACCCGTACTACCACGAGTCGGCGCCACCACCAACGAGTTACAACTCCCCCGCCAGAGAGGAATGGGAGATCGCATGTACTTACTGCGACGGCGGACACTGGCTGGCACAGTGCGACAAATACAAGACACTGAACCCAGCCGAAATTGATCAGTGGCGTGAGGCGTACGCGGCGGGCGCCGCTCACCGCGCATCACTGTGCGGGGCCCACAAGCGAAGATTAGACAAACAAGGCAACCGACCAACAGGAGTGCTCCACATAGACCCCAAGTATAGCGTGAGCCCCCGAGTGCTCATCAAAGTGGTCAGAGTGCTCCTGAGCTACGAGGACAAGGTCCTGGACACTTACTCCGTCCTCGACGATGGGTCTGAAAAGACTCTCCTCCTTGCTTCCGCCGCAGTCCAGTTGGGCCTGCGGGGTACCAGAGAAACAATGACAATCCGTACTATTCAGCGAGACCTAAAAACCATAAAGGGCAAAAACGTCTCATTCACAATAGCAGTGGTCGGGCAGCCCGAGAAGCGGTACAGCATCACTAAGGCATTTACAAGTCATGACATAGGTCTGTCGAGCTACGACTACCCCATCCCACAGCTGATGGCGAAGTACGCGCACCTACGCAGACTACCTATACCGCTCATCGACGGCGCCACACCGACCCTGCTCATAGGCTCCGACCACGCGAACCTCATTGTCCCAATTGAGGCGGCCCACATCGGACCCATAGGATGCCCAGTCGCGGTTCAGACCCGACTGGGGTGGACGCTCCAGGGCCCCCTCTACGGACTTGCCAGCCAACCCACGTCTACACGCTGCCTGTACACAAAGGTGAGCGACACAGGCCACTCTCTCGTACAGCCCGTTGAGAGGCTATTGACATTAGACGAGAGGCCTGTGAGAGAACAGTGGGCTCAAGAAGAAGGAGTTCCGAACTCCACCCCCCTTAGCTGCACGC
>NC_140165.1:44193667-44406202 GCF_963971535.1 Notolepis coatsorum
ACACCAGACCACACACAGCTTTGGCCAACGCTACCCAAGCTACACAAACGACCAAGACAATTCACACACAGCACATGTCGTATCTCCGAATGTTGTGAAGTAACATATGTTTTGCCTGGAAAAAAAACATTGTTATTAACAAAACATTCGGGAGGGGGAAGGAAGGAAGAGTGTCCAATAATAATAATAATAATAATGCATTCTATTTATAAGGCGCCTTTCAAGGCACTCAAGGACGCCGTACAACAATTTAAAAACAGTTAAATTCATAATCACAGTACATTAAAATAAGAAAAATAAAAATATATAAAATCAGACAGAAAATAAAATCAGACATACGCCTGCCTAAAAAGGTGGGTTTTGAGGTGGGTTTTAAAAGAAATGATGGAGTCAATGTTCCTGATGTCGGGGGGGAGGGAGTTCCAGAGGCGGGGGGCAGAGCAGCTGAAGGCTCTTGACCCCATGGTGGACAGACGGGCTGGGGGGACGGTCAGGTTGATGGAGGAGGCAGACCTGAGGGACCGGGTGGGAATGTTGATATGAAGGAGGTCGGACAGGTATGGAGGGGCGAGGTTGTGAATGGCCTTGTATGTATGGACATTTTACCAATGGACATCTTACCTGCACCAAGGAACGCAGGGCGAAAGGCCGCAACACAGGTCCTCC
The DNA here is from genome assembly GCF_963971535.1 of Notolepis coatsorum. Classification (NCBI taxonomy): domain Eukaryota; kingdom Metazoa; phylum Chordata; class Actinopteri; order Aulopiformes; family Paralepididae; genus Notolepis; species Notolepis coatsorum. The sequence goes on from NC_140165.1 coordinate 44,194,334, forward strand.
ACGTTGACGAAAGGCCAAGGCCTCTCGCTGGCGGGACAAAAATAAGCTATGGCCGGAGCCTTGTCATGGTGCAGGCCCGACTACATCTTCTGTCAAAGATGATGTCGTAGTCAGAGTGCCAGGGCCTGCTATTCTCACGGCTAATGTCAATGGTCGTAGCACAAGCTAACAGCTAACTCTAGGCTAACTGATAGCATCAAGCTAACGTTCCCAGCCGAGCGAAAACGAGCAGCTAACGTCGTAGCTAAACAGCTAACTGGCTAACAGTTAGCTCAACCCGGCTATCGCTAACCACTAGCTAACGCAGAAGCAAGCTATGCGGCTACCACTGAAAACTGTACAATGTGAGAAAAGCAATACAGGCCAACACTTCAGACAGCCGCTGTGTTTTCCTCTTCTCATACGAAGAGAGAAGGGAAAAAGAAGGCAATACACGTCCCACTACAGAGTGGTGTTTACCATAGCGGTGCCGGCAACAAGTCCCTCGCGGACTATAGCCGACTTGAGCATGGAGATATTCTCATAATGAAACACCAAGCTCACCTCCCTCGCACCAGGTGCTGACACCAGGCCACACACCGTTAGCTACTACAACAGCTAGCCGGCCCGTTTGGCTCCCAAGAGAGAGAGGGAGAGAGAGATATCCACGGCGGGAATAGAATAGAGTGCATTAAAAACTCACCAAACGTCCAAGAGGATGGAGACAACCGCGTGGAGTTGACGAAGTTCATCTGCCGAACGACCGTCCTCTTCATCTTGGCATAACAATGCTGCACGCGCTCTCTCTAGGTTAGCTAACGCTAGTTAGCCTTTAACTAAGCTAGCTACTAGCCGACATCATCATGGCTATCCCGACTGAACCACACGTTAGCACTCAATATTATAACGTATATAAAGCTAACTAGCTGTCCCTGCCTTTAGCCGGGATGGCTAGCCTGACTGAACTGTCTAACTGCAACAACTTTCATCTTCAGTCCATCTGCCGAACGATGTCCTCTTCATCTTGGCTGGCATAACCTCCAATGCTGTACGCGCGAAATAGTCAGACGCTACCTTACCTGTAACCCCTCCCCTCATTGAAACCAATTCTGCTGCAGAGCCTCAGAGCTGCCTCCAATAGTGTATCTGCAGAGCCGCAGAGCCAGGAACAAGTCAGACACATTCTACAAACGTGTCTAATGTGAAATATATAAGCATATAAGCAAAACTAGATTTTAGGTCTGTGATGAAAAAGGGCCTCGCGGGAAGGGGGGCCTACTGTAGCAAAAAATAAATAAAAAAATAAAAATAAAAATAATAATAAATATATATATATATATATTTTTTTTGTGCGAGGCCCCCCTTCCCGCGAGGCCCTGTGCGACCGCACTGCTCGCACACCCCCTGAGGCGGCCCTGGCCGTGACAAATAAAACTCTTGACTTGACTTGACTTTGTGTGTCTATGGCCACAGAGAGAGCATATATAGCCAGGGACGCGGCAACTGGGGGTGCGGCGAGGGCTGCAGCACCCCCTGCTGGCGGGGAGTGTAACTGCAACTGCAAGGTTGTTTTGGCTTTTATTCCATTGTAACCGAGGCTACTCAATGTCACAGAGCGGAGCGGCACTGCAGATTTACCCTACTCTTGGAATTCATTGCCAGATCGTCATAGGGGCGCTGTCTCGATAATGCAGTGTTATTAACAGCGTGTAGCCGACGCATGAACCGGTTGGGATTCGAATAGACGCGGCCTGGAAGCGTCAACGCAGAACTGGAAATCCGTTGGTAAAAAAAATAGACTCAGCCTGGAATCGTTTTGGGACGCTGAATTCGCAGTAAAGGAATATATCTGCGGTTTCCCTGGCGTGAACAAGCCAGCAGAACTATCCGAGCCCCCGGGAGGGTGGTCGAAGACCTTTTGCATGTCGGCGATCATGTATGCGGGAACGAATTGCAGAGGGAGGGCGCAACAGGTGGGGTAAGCTGGGCTGTGATGTGTGCATCAAAACGGTTACATGTTTGTCTTGCACGCTTCGCAGAGCTGAGCGTGAGAGCGTGGTCTCTAGTGAACGAGAGTGTTGGTTTACCAGAGTGGTAAACCTATGACGTTATTATTATATCACTTATCTCAGCACCCCCTCATAACACGTTTCAGACCCTGTTGAACGCTCTGACTCAATAGTAACCATCTGCAGAACGTCAGCCCCAGCACTCTCAGGCCCCACGCTAAATGTGATTTGACCAAAGCAGAGTATACACACAGACAGCGGAGCTGTTTGCAGATAGCGAGCATTTTGACTTGTTGCATGGTGGCGATGTCTCGCAGACAATACAACTACAAGTATAATTATATAATATATATATTTTATAAAAAAAATAAAAAATATATATAAAATAAATAAAAATTTAATAAAAAACGATCAATATCTCAGCACCCCCACTTCCCGCGGAGTTCCCGCGGCCCTGTAGATAGCTATAGATTGTTTTGTTATGTTTGCCATTCTTGTATGTATCTCTAATGTGTTATTTTCCTTTTTTTCAGGAAGCACGGATGGGATGAGCTCACTGAGCTGCCATTTCCTTTGGACATTGTTTTTCTCCTGTTTTGGTTAGGTAAGGGTAGTTTAGGTAATGCCATTTATTTTACCATAGATTAGGTTGGTTTATTTGTAGAATAGTGGTGTTTGTTTGTTGTTTTGGCCTTGGCTCACCCTTGAGCTACATGTGCTTCCTTTGCATATCTCAATAAATATCCTTGTGTTTACAAACTTGGTCCATAATTTCTTTCAACCACCAGTTATGTTACAGCCCTTTACCCTTAGACCCACAGGGGTCATAACAATGATCATTAATTCATACTGTTCACATACTGATTTACTGGTCTGTTTTATTTCCCTCCTCCACTTTTATGCATCAACTCTTAAGGAACATACCAGCATTATGGAAAATGCACTTACTGTCTTCTCCAGTGAATATTGATACCAATTTCCTCTCTGTGCATTCAGTAGCAGCCACATAGCTTTGTACTGAATGCACAAATTGGTATCTATCTTCTTGTCTGACTACGGTGACCAGAGTTCCCGGTTGGTCTGGGATTGTCCCGGTTTCAAGCTTTGTGTCCCGAGTCCGACAAACATCAACAACGCACTACACTTGAAACTGTGATATTTCCTCACACAACATCTTGGTGACGTACCATGTTGCGCCACCCACCACCACAAGCAAACTCTCTGCAGATACTGTATAGTCATCATCTCAAGCTAACAAAGGACGGTTGTTTCAGAAACACATCAATCTCAGGTAAGCTCATACTGTACACGTGCGCTACACTTTCTTAACCCCTTTTTTATTAATATCTTTCAAGTGTCCCGGTTTTATAATCCTTTAATCCACTGATCAACTGGAGATAAACTACATCCTTTTTTACTCAAACTAGCTGCGCCAATTAATTACAGAGCAAATAACACATATAGTTCAAAATGCTTTACAACATGCAATTATTACTCTCAAATTGGTGCTAAATGCTAATAAAACTAAATGTAGCTGTGTTCTGCCAGATATATAATTTACAATGACCTTTGTATATCTACTGTGAATGGGTCTAACATTTAATCACAGAATAATACCTTGGAATTTGGCTTGATGAGAGATTTAGATTTAAATACCATGTGGGCGTTCTTGCCAGTAAATTGCAGCAAAATATTGGATTGCTATACAGAAATAGAGCCAGCTTCCCAATAATTAGGGAAAAAAATAGTTGTTGAATCAGTTTTCCTGTCTGTGTTGGACTACAGAGATGGGATTTATAGACATGCGACAGCCTACACTCTTAAGCCCTTAGATTCTGTATATCAGTCAACCATCAGATTTATCACTGGTGACAATTATAATACTCACCATTGTGTACACACACACTTTAATCAAACACTCACTTTACTCATTTAGACACTTTAACTATATTATCTATTATTAAAACATTTGCACTACATCCATAACTCATTTGCACCCTACCTAAGTTGTACCCCATCCCATTTCTGCATTGTACTTCACTGTTACTCATTCTACTCTGTGTTGTATGTACATGTATATTGACTTTACTTACTCTTACTTACTTCTTAATAACTTTTTTTTTAACTTACTTTCTTTTTTACTGTATGTAGCACACTCTGAAGGGTTTTCAGAAATAAGCATTTCATATAAAGTATTCTGTATTTTGCTGTGACATGTAATAAACAAACTTGAAACTTGAAACAAGTACAATAGGGTTGGGTGGTCCTCTCTGTCGAAGAGACAATATTTGCATTCATTGCCATCTGTTTCTATATAAAGCCATACTTGGACATTGTCCAAATTATAGTACTTCATTATTGAAATGGGCCTCTGGACTGTACAGAAATTAATGATTGGCTCACACTTAAAGCGCCTAGAGTTTATACTGAAATGGGTAGATCTTACTTTGGCTTCGGTGCTCTGAATCGTGGAATGCCTTGCAGGGTACATTGAAACTAAGTACACATCAGTGGAGGTTTCTCTATGACAACACGTGAAATACAAATTCACTCATAATTCATAATTATTATTAATTTACATATACCTATATATATATATTTTTTTTTTATTATTATTATTATTTTTTTTATTATAAATGTTTTCCTCTGTAAAAAAAATGCCAGTGAATTTTTTTCTTCTTCAAAAATGGCCAAAATGTACAGCTCTGAGCAGGCCTGCACTGCAGTATTGCCTGCAGTAATTATTCGTGAAGAAAACTTCACAGGTGTGACCCATTGTTAATAAATAATAAATAACAGCGAATCAAAATAGGCTATTAACTTCATCTAAGCACGGTCTGTGCAGTTAAACTCTTGCCATTGAATGGATAACAAGGCTGTCAATCATTCAATCCACCAATCAGCTAATGGTTTCTCTTTGGTTGTTCTGTGGCTCTGCAGCTAGCATGATTGACAGCCTTGTGGCCCAATCAGATAATGGTTTCTCTTGTGCCGTACTGTGGCTCTGCAGCGAGCTTGTTTTCAAAATAATTTTTATCTCAGGAAGATAACTTGTCGTTACGCAAGTCTTGTGAATGTCTAAACAGGGCTGATGACATTGATGAAGATGATATCAATAACAACAATGCCTCTCCATTGTGCATCGTTTGATGATATATATTTTCTTTATCTCAGTCGTTGTAAAACGAAAGCCTGCAATGCTTAGCCTGGACGCAGCCGAAGTGTAGTAGTTCTAACGTCACTCGGGAGACAAAAGCCAAACATCAATTTGATGCAACAAGCTGGCTCGCGATGCACTATTGTTTACATTTTCCATGGGATTAATGCAAGCGGCTCGAGTCGGACTCGTCACATGGAGAAGCTGCACTATTCAACGATATGGGTAAGTCGTGTCTTCTTGGCTTTAGAATGTCAGTTTGTGTAACGTTACTGTAACCGAATTGAAACCGCATCATAACTCCTACATCGACCATGTCACTTTTCAAAAGGCATGAATGAATGAAAACTTTATTTAACAGATTGCAGAATGGGTACAATATACAGTACGGCTCAATACACATAATTATTAAGGAGATGCAGACCAGATAAAGACTTTCGTCTTGTTTACATCAGGGTCCCCCATTTTCAATTCATAGTGAAATGTATCTTGTGTTATTAGGAGCCCTGCTAAAGTTGGTAGCTAACGTTATATTGATAATGTTTCAATATGATCAGGTTGATATTATTAGGTTGATAATGGTGTCAGTGTTTCAGATAGCAAGGTGGAGATCTTTGTTAACTAGTAGAGCTTTGGTTGAGAGAGATTACAGTGCTGTCTCTTAAAACTCATAAACAAGTATTGAGCAAGACGAGTTAGTCTGTTGTGTTGTGCGTATTGTATGGGAGGGATAATGATGACTGTGTGTAACTAGGAGGGATATGAGGACTGTGTGTATGTGGCACTGAATTGATGTAAACAAGACGAAAGTCTTTCTCTGGTCTGCATCCCCTTAACAATTGTGTGTATTGAGCCGTACTGTATTGTACCCATTCTGCAATCTGTTAAATAAAGTTTTCATTCATCATTCATTCATTCATTCATTCATTCATTCATTCATTCATTCATTCATTCATTCATTCATTCATTCATTCATTCATTCATTGTCCTTGTGTTACATAAAACCCATCTGTGGCCTTGTGCAGAGGAAGGTGGTAAATACATGTTAGATATTCCAATGTACAGTTTTGCATACCATTGACTCTAAGAATGGTCTGTGTTATTGAAATCGTCACAGCAATATAGTTTGTTTATACTTCAGAAGTATGATATTTAAACATGGTCCCCAAAATGAATGGAAGCGAATGAGGAGCCTGACACCTGGGAGGAATGGGGGTGTTGCAGCGTTGGGGATGTTTAAAAAATATAATTTAATATATAATATAATATAATAATTTGTGCTTCACCTAAAAATTTGGTCAGCAGCCTCCACTGGTACACATTCCCCTATTATGGGAATGTAAATACTTGAGGAATTTTGAGATTAAATAAAGATTGAATGACTGAACGGGAAACCACTTTCAAAAGCCACACCAGTGTTTCTGCCACCTGGTCACACTATTAGAAGAGGGAGCATTTAGGCTAAGTTCACGCTGTAAGCTTTAGTGCACAATTCAGATTCATTGCTCAGATCAGATTTAGGCTGTTCACATAATTAAAGAAATTTGGCCAATATCAGATTCCAGTGTGAACTGCTCACACTCCTGAACTGACTCCTGAATGATGGACATGAACATGAAGGACACTGAAGTCACAGTTTATGGTTTAATTTACGAGTTGACGTGCATTGGCGGCCAGCTAATTAAAACAAAAGACCATTATCTGATTTAGTGCCACTTTAAGGGCCAAAAGTTACATATGCGCAAATAAATTTGATTTGGGCCACTTTTGCCTGCAGTGTGAACGTAGCCTTAACCAAGAAGGTTCTCTCGTAATTTGTAACAACGGTCTGTTAGAAGAACTGAATACTTAAAGCAACATGCCAACATTTGGGGAAATTAGCTGATCGTCTTCTCCCGAGAGAGACAAGAAGATAGATACCAGTTTCCTCTCTGTGCGTTCAGTAGAAAGCTATCTGGCTGCATGTTAGCCTAGGGCAACCAGGATAATGTTGTTGAGTATAATGGGTTTATACAATGGCATGCAAATTTCTCTATTCTGATTGGCTGAAACAGTCAAGTTACACGTGGGTATTTGTCATAACCCCACGCTCTTGGTCCCAGGACCCGCCCACAACTGAATTACTATCAATCCGCCGTGCACGTTTTTAGAAGTGAAAGCAAGATGGCAGTAAACGTTACGAAAGAATATGTTGATAGGGTCATAAAGACTAAATGAAAAACGATTCTGTCACGGCAAATGTGTTAGTTTCTTACACAATGTTGGATTATGTAATTAGTGGGTCATGAGTCATTGTGGAACAAAATAAAAATTGCGCGAATTGATTGATTGATTAATTGCAAATATATATATATTTTTGTACCTACTTTCTATAGAAGCAGCTGGGAGGTGCGCTGTTTTAAGTGAGTGTGGATTATTGAATTGATTGATTGATTGCAAATTGTATTACTGTCCGCCTTGTTTCCAACTGGTTAAGCTTGGCGACTCTTTCGAAGTCGCTCTCTTTCGAAGTTGGTTAAGGTTAGGGTTAGGGTTAGGGTTAGGGCGATAGACCAGCAGCCCTGATTCCAAACCTTAACCAACTTCGAACGAGAGCGACTTCGAAAGAGTCGCCAAGCTTAACCAGTTGGAAACAAGGCGGACAGTAATACAATTTGCAATCAATCAATCAATTCAATAATCCACACTCACTTTAAAAAAAAATCCCTCCTATAGGGCAAAGAATATATTTTTTTGTTTTACCTACTTTCTATAGAAGCATCTAAGAATGAAATTCTATAGAAAGTAGGTAAAATCAAATCAAATCAAATCAAATTTATTTATAAGGCCCGACAACACACGTTAATGTCCCCATGGGCCGCACAAGTCTTCTTTAAACAAGTCAAGAAGAAAACATAACAATAAGTCAAGAACAGAACAAGAACACCATAAGGTCCAACAAATTTAAAATAAATGCAAATAAGGGCGGTCAGGTGGCGTAACGGAGATTGCGTTCATCACCAAACCCCGGAGCGGCTAGATTCGCCTGTTCGAATCCAGCTCACAGCTCCGGGGTTGTCACCAGCTTGGCTGGCCGTTCACACTAATACAATTGGCAGTATTAGAGGGTGGGAGAAGCTGGCGGGGTGGGTCCGGGTCGTTGTAAACAGCGACTCCTACAGTTCGGTCGGGGCGCCTGCTAAGCGCGGATAGGACTTGAGTGGGATAGTGTGATCCTTCCACACGCTACGCCCTCTCAATGAAAATCCACGCTGCCAGGTGAAAAGAAGCGGTTGATTGGCTGGACGTGTGTCGGAGGAAGCACGTGATAGCCTCCACTCTCCCAGACCGACTGTGGGGGGTAAGTGCACAGCGACCAGGAAGGGGATTGGGAATTGGCATAACGACTAACATTAGGATGGGAGAAAAATCGGAGGAAAAATGGAGGGGGAAAAAAGACCAATAAAAAAAAAAAAAAAAAAAATGAAAATAAATGAAAGAATGCAAGCACTCCCAGACATACCCCACGCGAAGGTAGGGAAAAACTCACTAAAACCTAACAATAGGGAAAAATGCTCCACAGGCAGAGAAACCTTAGAAGGGCCATTCAAGGGGGGATCTCCCTTCTTAGATGTCGGTGATAGTAGTGTTGCAGACTAACAGTTGGTAAGCATGCACTCAAGTGTGTAGTGAAACACAGATGAGTGCATGCAATAGCAACTGAACATTTTGAAAGATTAAAGATAGAGCTGATAGCGATAGCAACTGAACATTTTGAAAGATTGAAGATAGAGCTGATAGCAAATCTATTTGAGGCACAGGGGCGGCGCAAAGAGGGTCGCGTCCTCCCCGTCTTAATCACGGGACATTCAACACTCCGGTCATTGCTCAAGGACAGCCGGAGACAGGGAGATAGGGGGCGGCGCAGAGAGGGTCGCGAACTCCCCGACATCATCGCGGGACGTCCGGCACTCCGGTCACCACTACGAGACCTCCGGAGACAGGAGGGCACACAGAGAGAGTCGCATCCTCCCGGGCTTCATCACGGGACGTCCGACACTCCGGTCAGCACTCCAGGACAGCAACTCACAGGGGGACAGGGAGACAGGACAGGCGTTAGACAGCTCATGTGATTGTAGTGGGCGGACATAGCAATAGATACAAGTGGTAAGCATATATGTGAATAGAGTAGATATATGAAGTAAGCATATTATGTGAATAGAATAGAAGTACTTAACCCAGCAATGAAACCATGTTGACACATCAGTTGACAGGACCACGGACAGACGACGGTAAGTAACTGATCCAAGGCCTCGTGGTGCATGTAGAGCAGTCACTGCAATCTTGGCCAAGACCCAGAGGCATCCATCACCTTAGTCAGCGCTAGGAGACGGGCACTCAGCGAGATGGGGGAGGGAAGGGGGGGGAGGGGGGGAGGGAGGGGGGAGGAGTTAGAGAGTTCCCATGTTTGTGGTGCTGCAAAAAAGCAGACATGGGGGAAAATAAACTTCCTAACTAAACTAGACTTAGATTAATCTAAAGGTCAGTCCCCGACCAGGTGAGATCAGGGTAGGTTGAAGGAGAGAGAGAAACGATGGGTCTTAAGCAGGGATTTAAAAGCTTCGACAGAGCAGGCGCCCCTGATGATGGCAGGTAATTTGTTCCACAGGTAGGGAGCACGGTAGACAAAGGCTCTGTGGTAAAAAAAAAAAAATAGTTGGATGTGTTAGTTTGTTGGATGTCTTAGTTGAAAGACAGTTGGATGTGTTAGTTTGTTGGATGTCTTAGTTGAAAGACAGTTGGATGTGTTAGTTTGTTGGATGTCTTAGTTGAGAGACAGTTGGATGTGTTAGTTTGTTGGATGTCTTACTGAGAACAGTTGGATGCACTTCCGAGCTGGAGGCAACTTCTCTTTTTTTTTTTTTGGGAACTACTTTTTCGGCGGATGGTTTTGTCAATAAATCTTCAATTAATGTGTGTTTATTGTATAGCAATAAGGTTGGATGACATCGGCCATTGTATAAAAGCCATTACACCACGTGCGACCACCCCTAGGCATGGTCTAATTCTCATAACCCACTCCTGCACGTGATGTAATGCTTTAACATCTCCTCTTTCAGAAATGAGAACACTACTATAGAAATGAACTCATTTAGGTATTAAAAAGAAAACCAGCTCCAGACTTTATACCTGATGACATCACAGGTTTCAGTCTTAACCTCTGGTTTCAAGCTTTGGGAGCGAGAGTAGCTTGTGTTCACAAATATTGATTTGACTTTCCTAGGCCGTCGTGAAATCTATACGTTGTTCTTGAAGCCACATGTACAGCGTTGACTTTCTTTGTACTTTGCGTCAGCTCTGAAACATTTTGGCATGTTCCAATAATGGACAACAGACACATGTCCCTTTCTCTTGGTGTCAACGACGCGGTGTCCAATCTGTTTTGGTAGATTAGCTCAACCGACAGTTTTTTTTAACAAGACAGGGCAGATCGTTCGGAATTTTCCTTTCGGCGTGTCTGGCACTTACAGTCGAAAGCGTGTATCTTTCGGAGTTCCTCTTCTATTTCGCCCTCCACCGTTAAACCAGACATATTTTCAACTGATCGCATGGTCGATTCAGCTGAAAAGCCCAATGCTACAGTTTCAACGCAAATGTCTCCGTCTTCCTCTTCTGTCTCACCATCGTTTGGATCGATTGGATCTGGGACAAGTTCGCCTGCACCTTCTGTATCCTCGTCGTCGGATGATAGAGCTGGTGGCCGCTCACCACCGTCGTCGCTGTCACCGAAGTAATCAGTTATGTGGTCACTCATTAACGCAGATGAGTCGATAATCATTCCATCTCTCCCTCTATTAAGAGCAGCTTATAATCTCTGTGCGGCCATGTTAACGGTGTGTTATCTGAGCAGCAAAAAAGTGTTCTGACTGGGCTACATGTTCTGTGTATAAACACACTAGTGTAGTGTGGGCGTACCTCACATTAACAGCAGCCTTTTCACATGCAAAAATGGGACAGGCCATGGAACAGCCCCCACGGCTTCGTGAGACGAGGATCAGAGTCTGTCTCAAGGAGCCATTTTTAAACACAATTTAAACACAATTAGAGTTATTATATATGTTCGCTGTTATACTAAATATGTTCTTCAACCCTCGAACTGTAAGTATATATATATATAAAAAAAAAACGAAAAGAAAAAATACTTTTCCCTCTTGTCAGGAACTCAGGGCGCCGAGTTGTAGGCGCGCACGCTGGGCGGGGTCACATATAAATAACACATTGTAATTATTAATCTGGATGGTGTACCCTTTTAAAAAAGCATGTGTTGTGCACCAACCTACACCGCAGTATATGTCGTCCCTGAAGGAATCGAACACATCCAGGTCACAGCAGCCCACCTGCAGGATCATGACATGAAGGGGAATTCATTTTATATTCTACTAGCTACATCTGATATGTGAATAATTTGTTTATTTATTCAAGAGTAGATTCACTGAGAATGTACTGTATGCTTTTCTTTTTCGCTTCACATTCAAACACACAGTTTCACCTGGAAGCCGCCCAGTGCAGCGGCAGACTCTGGCGGTCTGAGGTTAAGTGCCTTGCTCAAGGGTACTGAGGGAGGGGAGAGTGTTTTCCACTCACTTACCCCTCTGAGATTTCGCCTCGGGATCGGACCCGTGACCTTTTGAACCACGAGCCTGCTCCTCTTACCTTCAGGCCAGCTCTGTACCTGGTGATACGCAGACGACCCCCGGACATGTGCTTACAAGGCCACGTTGAAAGTGATTCACTACACCAGGCTACATCAACTGGTGGCCCGAGGGCCAGATACGGCCCTTTTTTAAATAGTCTATGGCCCGGAAGAGGCTGCCTGCATGCAAACTAGGTCCCTCATTTATCAGTAATGCGTAGAAAGTGTTCTATTTTCGTTCCTACGCACAGGAAAATCAGGATTTATCAAACGTGCTTGCACAGGTCGTACCGACTCGTACACACACTCCGTGTTGATACATACCAATTGTTCTTACCGTCTATGCTCGTGCACAATTCTAAGTATTTGCATACAGAACCGCCCCTAATCAACCATATATGGTAATTAAATACCCCCATGGGATTTTGTGGAATGTGGAATAATGGCTATGCAAACTATAAAGATAAACTTCACTGAGAGCGAGATTGATCACGGAGGTCATCTAATGAACAAATTGAAGGTATAAAGCATTCAGTAGAAAGCTATCTGGCTGCATGTTAGCCTAGCTTAGCACAATGAATGGAAGCGGACATGTCCGGTTAGCCTTCGGGAGAGGTGTTAGTTGGACAATGCCTAGGCTAACCGGCCATGTCCTCTTCCATTCATTGTGCTAAGCTAGACTACTGTAACATGCAGCCAGATAGCTTTCTACTGAAGGCACAGAGAGGAAACTGGTATGTATCTTCTTGTCTCTCTCGGGATAAGACAGTAAGCAAATGTCCCCAAATGTTAGAGTGTTCCTTTAAACAAGAATGTTCTCTCGTCATTTGTAACAACAGTCTGTTAGTAGAACACTTAAAATAACCACAATCAGTTACATTGTATAACCTTGTGGCCCCGCCTTCAGGCTAATCCTGTGTTGATGACAATGTTCTGAAATATTGTTGAAAGTCTCACCCAATCAAATACGACAGTATTTACGTGAGGTCAATTATCCGTCATACAAGTTTGTTCGTCTCGAGACCGAAGAAAGACACCTTCCACCCAGGGTGAAAACTGTTTATTTTACCAGATCTGGGAAGCACTTTGTTATACAGACCGCAGGGTACGATAAAAGCATTACTCACAATGAGGGCACAGATGTTTCACAGGGAAGGAAACATGACATTAGCGTCCAAAACCAAAACAATAAGCGTTATAGAATACATAACATTGTCCGATAAACGGACAGAAAAATGAATACATTGAATGAACAGAAATCCCTGTCCCGTGTTATAGCCCACCATGATGTCACTGCTTGGGCCAAGTAACACACAGCATCATGTCAGCCAGGGCCGGACTGGGGAAATAATTCATACCGGGAGATATAGCGCGAAATATAGCCCCAATCAGGCCACTTTTTAAGCGGGGGGTCTGGGGGTCCCGCACCAGGAATTTTTTTGTTACAAAGACTTATTTTCCTGCATTCTGGTGAATTTTAGTGCATGTGAATCACAAACTAATGAGCCAACAATTGCTTAGTACAATGTACTGTTATGGACCTCAAATAAAACTGTTGTGGCACTAGCAATGCTACTCTCTCCACCTTCAAAAAGAAAAAAGCAAGAGCACAACATATTTTTCTATTTACTATTATAATACCACTCTCTCCACCTATTCAAACAGAGCAAGAGCACAATACCATATTCACTTTACTGATGCACTACCCATCAACAGTTAAAATAGCCCTTTACACAAACATTAAATAACAGACCTTTCATTACAATACTATAATAACAAGCCACTGCCAGAATAGTGACACATGTATCGCATGTGGTGAGCACATAAGACAGAAGATTGCGTTGTCTCAATCATTTTAACTATAAAATGAGCTCAAAGTATGAGCTCACTGACTGAAATTTCCAACAAAAAGCATCAATTGTCAAATAATATTGATCACATTAACTAGACTAGATGTTTTTGAGGAAATTAGAAAGGGAACAACAATTGTGTCTGATCAGATTCTTATTTTTTTTGATAACTTTGCAGTGATTATGTTTGTAGCCAATATATGTGGCAAAGGTGTGTAATCTTTGAATTATCTTGGAATTATTTTTACTTTCTCTTTCATAAATTGTTTATTCAACTTCAGCCCCAATCATAACCACCACATATTGTTTTTTGTAATGTCAGATTTAACAACTCCTTTCAGAAAAGTGGGAGTATTTCATTTTTAATCTGAAGTTGAATAAAATATTTATGGAAAAGAAAGTGGGAAATTATTTCAACATATAATCTTTTTATGGCGTTTTTCAATTTAGTCCCCTAATATGGTAAGAGTATAACACTTTAGTTTTCAGACACAAGGGTTAGATTATTTATTTGTTTCTTGGCAGATTTAACATTGGGCTTTTGACAGGGGAGATGATGCATTGCATGGTAACGTTAGCTAGCTAACATCCACATGTTTATTTGTATCACTGACTAACCTGCTGGTTCCTTGATCTTGGTGCAAGAAAACATTTGATGTTGCCGGATTTAGCAGAATCTCCTGTAAGGGTTTTTCTTTTTCTTTGTTTTATCCCTCTCTCCTCCACCCTTTCTCTTTCTTCCACTGTCCATCTTGACATCAACGTTAATTGACTTTCGCTCTACTGTATCTCTCCCGAGTCCCTCACTACCTAGCGCATTGCCTGGCTGTTATTCTGCATCTGAGTGCCATCTGCCATTCCATTCGCCGCCTCCGCTGTCAATCAGTTGTATCGCCTGGTCCCGCCTCCACCAATCACAAGCGGCAGCACGGCTCCATTGTGTGTGTGTGATCCGCGTGAGGGAGAGAGAGTCAGATAGTTCTCCAACTCTGTGGCAGACAGTGAAATCCTGGTTGTTCCCCACCCACCTAGGTTATCTAACTATCGCGCCGCGCAGCCGCCACAACTAGAAACAATGGCCTGAAATAAAAAGAAATTATAATAATTAATTTTTAATTTTTTTAATTTTAATTTTTGTATCTGTGCAGGCCAGGCCACCGGGGAAACTCCCGGTGCTCCCGATGGCCAGTCCGGGCATGCCTACTGATGAATAAATGAATGAATGAATGATCGTTACATTTATAGCTCTTTTCTAGACACTCAAAGTGCTCCCCACAATGTAAGGTGGAAATTGCCTCCTTCACCACCACTGGTAGCACCCAACCTTGGGCTATGCAGGCTCAATTAAGCATTACATCACGCGCCGGAGTGGATTGTGAAAATTAGACCATGCCTACGGGTGGTCGTTAGACCCCCCTAGGCATGGTCTAATTTTCACAATCCATGACTACAAGTGGTGTAATGCTTTTATACAACTGGCACATTCATCCAACCTTATTGCTATACAATAAACACACATTAATTGAAGATTTATTGAAAAAACCATCCGCCAGAAAAGGTAGTTCCCAAAAAAGAAAAAAAGAGAAGTTGCATCCATGTGGAAGCAGCTCGGAAGTGCATCCAACTGTTCTCAGTAGGACATCCAACAAACTAACACATCCAACTGTCTCTCAACTAAGACATCCAACAAACTAACACATCCAACTGTCTTTCAACTAAGACATCCAACAAACTAACACATCCAACCAGCGGTGCGTTCCTGATATCAACTCTGATTGCACGCACGCTAATGACGCCACGTGCACACGCGCTCCCGGCGCGTGCGCGCGCTCCCGCGCATGCGCATAAATGTCCCCTCGCTTGAGCACAGACTAAAGACAGTGCCTAATTGCCTCTACGAATGGAATATAACACATATCATTCACAAGTTAGGTGTGAATGTATCTGAGAACGTATTTAACACACCTGACTATATGCGCTATTGATATGCAAAGTAGCCCAGGTGGGTACTTATAGCGAGTTGGCGAGTGCAGCGCATTCCTGGGTGCATGCGCGTGCCGTGCATGTGCGTGCACGCGCTTCTGCTAAAATCTTTGGCTGCACGGAGTGCAGCCTTGTCCCATGAAGAACGCATCCCTGCATCCAACTGTCTTTCAACTAAGACATCCAACAAACTACTGTAACACATCCAACTGTCTTTCAACTAAGGCCCTGTCCACACGAGAGTTTGGATTTAATATGACCGAAGTTTGAAAAAATAAAACTCCGTCCACACGGTGAACACAGGTGGACAACCGTGTATAACTGCGTACTCACGGCAGAGCTGGAACCCAGCAACCGATACATTTAGTACAATGTAATACAATGCCAAAGCAGTAGGCGGCGATGTTGTTCAGACATGAAGGCCATTTCAACCAATCAGAAAAGACTGAACGCTCACTAAACTTCCTGTTGGGTCGCGATCTGCCATTAATTTACTGAAGAAGAAGAAGTAAACTTCCTGTTTAGAAGCACAGCTGGACCCTATTGATCATTTTGCCAACGGAACATATATTTTCAGCAAAGAAAGAAACTGCAATAAACAAACTGATACATTCACTGTGTTCTGCCTCTCATTTTGTTGATGAAACAAAACCATCAGCAACACAATTTACCACCAAGAGCGGATAGTTTAGTCTCACAAAAAAGATCTCCGGTGTTGTTAGCTACATGCTAATGTCAATGGCATTCTCTATGTATAGTATATAGCTTAAATGCTAACGTAGTAATGTAACGTTAACGCTAGTATAATGAATGGATGCAAACGTTATTTAACACATTGCAGAATGGGTACAATACAATACGGCTCAATACAAACAATTGTTAAGGGGATGCAGTCTGGACTGGGTTCCTTATAACAATAACTTGACAACACATGAGTTTAGTTTAGCTGCAGCTACATGTTTACTCTGAGCGTCAACAGACATCAGTCGATCACAACACTCTTCAACACAGACGATATGTTTTGAACAAAAGTTTGTTACAATCATTTTCATATAACGCTACTTGGGACTGCTGTAAACACTGGTGTAGTTGGCTCTGCTATAATCTCTCTACCCCGCGGTCTGCCGTGAACATGGGAAATAATTGCGACAGCTCTGCTGTAAACACTGGGAATAACCTCGGTTGCTATGCCCACACGCAACTGCAAAACCGCACAACTCCACCCTGGCCACCGGTTTCAAAGACCGCGGTTGCAGTGTAGCAAATCCCCGGTTGTGTGTGGCCGAACAGTGCAACTGCGCACATACAATCACGGTTACATTAAACCCAGCGTTCGTGTGGACGGGGCCTAAGACATCCAACAAACTAACACATCCAACTGTCTTTCACCTAGACATCCAACAAACTAACACATCCAACTTTTCTTTAGTTTTTAACCTACTTTCTATAGAACTTCATTCTTAGATGCTTCTATAGAAAGTAGGTAAAACAAATTAAAAAAAGTTTTCTTTGCCCTGGCCTATAGGAAAAAAAAAGTTTTCTTCGCCATATTTTTTATTAATTTTTTTAACCTACTTTCTATAGAAGCAGATTGAAAAGTAGGTAAAAAAAATAAAAAATTGCAATTAATCAATCAATCAATCAATTTGCGCGATTTTTATTTTGTTCCACAATGACTCATGACCCATCAATTACATCATCCAACATTGTTTTTTCCTACAAAGTCGCACGGCGGAGTGATAGTAATTCGGTTGTGGGCGGGTCCTGGGACCAAGAACGTGGGATTATGAAAAATAAATACGTGTAAATTGACTGTTTCAGCCAATCAGAATCTAGAAATTTGCATGCCGTTGTATAATGGCTGCCATACACTGGCACCAGGCACACATCACACTACACAATGTGATTAAGATTAGCCTAACTGTTCCAAAGGGAACGAAATACAATTTGTGTCTACAGAGAGTTCTTACAGGTAAAAAATAAAGCATCGCCGATTGTCATTGTTGGAAAAGATACAGGTTGAAACTAGATATAAACATATCCCTAATTACAATACGTTTTTGCAAGGCACAAAGTACTTTACTGAACTAATTCACTAAACTCCATCTTCTAACCCTACATTTAGTTGTCGAACCCCTGTTGTTTGGCTCGCACATTAAACTGTAGTCGAGTGTAGAAGAGAGTAAATGGGTTGTGGGCTATCTGTCCATTTAGGCCCATGCTTCAAAACCTACCTGTCCTACATGTGTTCACAATGGGACAATTGAGAACATACACTTTTCCCCTGACCTGTGCCATATACACTATGAATTATGTGCTGGCACTTGTGTGTCCATATGCTTGTGTTGTTCATATCTGTGTGTATCAGCCCTTAAGCCTGTGGCTAAAAAGCACATGTTGTCTATATAACAACCCCTTCATGCGATGGCTTTTACCTCTGACATGCCTATGAAGTTATATTGATATATTTACCAGGCTTTTTCACGTCTGTGCATAATACTCCTGGAACATAATTCATACATGTTATTCCTATGATCTCCAATGTTAAAGGAGAACTACACACCCAAATTCACAATTCATTAATGTTATGTCCTATCGTCTAAGGCAGTCCAAATTAATTATGAACATGAATAAAATCCAAAAACAAGATTGTTAAACGTTGAATATCTGAAATGAAGAAAAATAAATAAATGAATGACCTTCGTACTGTCTTTGTACTATTGTGCACTTTGCCTATATTACTACCTACTATGCTAATATGTCTATACTACTATGCACTCAAGAGTGTAGCACTCAAGTTCGACACTGTTTGACAAACAATCTTTCTTACCCTTAGCTGCCAGAGTTGCACCCTTCCTGCTGATTTGTTGTACAGAATTTGTAAGTCACTTTGGATAAAAGCGTCAGCTAAATTACTAAATTTAAATGTAAATTAATGTGTGATGCCATCACGGATATAAATTAATCATAATGAATATAAAGGCATGGTGAAACATCTATTGATGTTTGTAATTGTTTTAATTGAAATTGGAGTAGATGGCTCCTGTGTACTTTTACTGTAAAGCACTTCAGAGCTGATCTCTTTTTAATGTGTGCGTGTGTGTGTGTGTGTGTGTGTGTGTGTGTGTGTGTGTGTGTGTGTGTGTGTGTGTGTGTGTGTGTGTGTGTGTGTGTGTGTGTGTGTGTGTGTGTGTGTGTGTGTGTGTGTGTGTGTGTGTGTGTGTGTGTGCGTGCGTGCGTGCGTGCGTGCGTGCGTGCGTGCGTGCGTGCGTGCGTGCGTGCGTGCGTGCGTGCGTGTGTGTGTGTACTGTATGAAACTGCTGTACTGCTGCCATTCTTGGCCAGGTCGATCTTGGAAAAGAGATTTTAATCTCAATGGGTCTAACCTGGTGAAATAAAGGTTAATTAAAATAAAGTCTGAAGCTGCTTCATATAGACAAGAAATTTGGAAAGATGGCAAAGGTGACACTGAGCGCACCCAGGAGAATGTTGTTGAATATATGGGTACATCTTTCAGAAACGAGAACACTACAATAGAAATTAACTCGTTTAGGTATTACAAAGAAAACATTCTGTGGGTCCCACAAAACCAGCTCCAGACTTTATACCTGATGACATCACAGGTTTCAGTCTTAACCTCTGGTTTCAAGCTTTGGGAGCGAGAGTAGCTTGTATTCACAAATATTGATTTGACTTTCCTAGGCCATATAAATAACACATTGGAATTATTAATCTGGATGGTGTTCCCTTTTAAAAAAGCATGTGTTGTGCACCAACCTACACCGTCGTATGTCGTCCCTGAAGGAATCGAACACATCCAGGTCACAGCAGCCCACCTGCAGGATCATGACATGAAGGGGAATTCATTTTATATTCTACTAGCTACATCTGATATGTGAATAATTGAACCCTATGTGGGG
This sequence comes from Notolepis coatsorum, assembly GCF_963971535.1. NCBI lineage: Eukaryota > Metazoa > Chordata > Actinopteri > Aulopiformes > Paralepididae > Notolepis > Notolepis coatsorum. The sequence continues at coordinate 44,213,905 of NC_140165.1, forward strand.
ACTGCAGTGTTTGTAATTTTGTGTTTTATTTATTTGTTTATTTATTCAAGAGTAGATTCGCTGAGAATGTACTGTATGCTTTTCTTTTTCCAGCAACACCTCGCTTCACATTCAAACACACGGTTTCACCTGGAAGCCGACTCTGGCGGTCTGAGGTTAAGTGCCTTGCTCAAGGGTACTGAGGGAGGGGAGAGTGTTTTCCACTCACTTACCCCTCTGAGATTTCTCCTCGGGATCGGACCCGTGACCTTTTGAACCACGAGCCTGCTCCTCTTACCTTCAGGCCAGCTCTGTACCTGGTGATACGCAGTCGACCCCCTGACATGCGCCTACAAGGCCACGTTGAAAGTGATTCACTACACCAGGCTACATCAACTGGTGGCCCGAGGGCCAGATACGGCCCTTTTTTAAATAGTCTATAGCCCGGAAGAGGCTGCCTGCAAACCAGGCCTGTTGGGTCTTTTTTAAAGCACATTTGCCGTGATTGGCTGTAACATTAAAAAAACGAGTAACGTCAAACTAAATTGTTCTATGACCATCTAACAGGGAATCTAACTGTCTCAGTCAGTATTTGTCTTGTTATTACCTGCGTTGCTTTTACTCTTGTTCTTATTCTTTGAAAGCACATGTGATTGGCTGTAACCTTTTGCTCTTCTTCTATCTGCATTGCTTTTATTCTGTCTATTCTATGCAAATCTTATGTCTGTTGTCTACACAATACTGTTGATGACAATATGCCAACATTAACAATATACAAGAAATGCAAAAAAAAATATGCATTAACAACAGGTAATATACAATGGCACTAAATTAATGACAGGATAATCAATCAAAACGGGAAAAAATCTGAGTCAAACTAAAGTGTTTTATGACCATCTAACAGGGAATCTAACTGAGTCAGTATTTGTCTTGTTATTACCTGCGTTGCTTTTACTCTTTTTCGTATTCTCTGCATTGCTTTTATTCTGTCAATTTTATGCTCATTGTATGTCTATTTTACTGCTATGAAGTACTTTGGGCTGCAATTCCTGTATGAAAGGTGCTATACAAATAACGTTTATTCTTATTATTCGTATTAATAATACAAATCTGTGTCAAGCTAAATAACGCCTGGTGTGTAGAACAGTTGAAGGAGCTGAGAGACATTAATCGCACGTGGGGCAGGAAAGCACAGAGAATAGCTAAAGAATCATTAAAGCCTTATTTCCCAATGGGGAAGACGAGGACTATGTAAGTAATCAAGCCTGTAACCACAGCGATTGCCTTGAATGCTATGGCTGCTGTCTGGAATTGATTTCAACGACACCATTACATTGAAAGAAAAGGGATTTACGTGATTAGTGTATTCCATGTAGTAATACATGTATTAATTAACATTATACTGTACAAGGTATTTGTAGCCATTAATTGACAAAGTATTCTGTGTTAGCTCACGAACCCCTGGTGATTTCCCCCTTTGGCAACTCGTGCTATTGAAGATGAATAGGCCAGCACTACACTACAGACCGCTGCCAGCAGCTGGAGAACCAACAGCTGCAGAACTCCACAACTATTAGGAATGTCTGTCAGACATGCCCAAGTCTGTCTGACTCTTAACCGCCAAAACCTACAACGTATGACACATATCATGCCAGTTAGGGTTCCTTGTGTTTACTTTTACTCTTACTCGTAGTATACTGTATAATATTATTCATATTGAAATACTTTATTGCCTATATTTATTCAAGATGCAAGAGTTTTATTTGTCACATACACACATGAGAGATGTAGTGAAATTAAGGTTTTGATTGATTGATTGATTGATTGAAAACTTTATTAACAGATTGCAGAATGGGTACAATACAGTACAGCTCAATACACACAATTGTTAAGGGGATGCAGACCAGAGAAAGACTTTCGTCTTGTTTACATCAGGGTCCCTCATTTTCAATTCATCAGGACATATATGACATACATGACATACAGATAGACAGTACTGCTACATCTAGACATTTATAACATACCAGATTTGCAAATACAGTACTGTTTGTGATACAAAAAGAGTCCAGATGTGAGCATTGGTTCATTGGGTAGGAGGGGTTGGGGGGGGGGGGGGGGGGGCACTGTATAACTGTACAAGCAAAACTGTACATTGGAATATTGACAACCATACTAGGTAATTTACTGGCCATGCCCGCCTCGATTGTGCAAAAATACAATAATAAAATGGAATAATAAAATAGAATAGACATGATAACAAGTAATAAGAATTAAACAACAATGCTAAGCTAAATAAATAAAGGTAATGAGTACTATATACAATAATATACAAATATATGTTTTAAAAGTGACCTTTTTGTAGTGTATTTGTGTGTGGGGTGTGGGAGAGAGTGCAAGTGAGGATGTGTGGTGTGTGTGTATGTGTGTGTGTGTGTTCATGTGTGCTTGTGTGTGGAGAGATCAGTGTTCAGATGGCCTAGGGGGAAGAAGCTGAGTCAGAGTTATTGTAACATAATAATATCTATAGGACATACAGACCCTCATCTGCACCTTTGTTTACACCGTTTATTTTTCTCATAGTTTTATATTCACATCAAATTGTATTGCCTATATTTATGTCTTTCTACTATTACGCTGCCCCATACCTGTACCTCCCCTCCCCCTTCCCCCATGCTGCTATGATGCCCGATTTCCCCCCACGGAGATCAATAAAGGAAATATCTTATCTTATTTTATGAATTCCTAGGAGTCAAGTTGAAATGCAAACCTTTTGCATGTAAAAAGAACATTCTCTTTCGTCACTGTGGGGCCCTTGAGAACACCGTTAACCACCGTGCCTTAGAGGTGATATTGATCTCCAATAGATATCCCTGCACTACCCTCTTGAGCCTGAACTCCCAGAACCGGAGGTTAAAATCCACATGTTCTCCGACGCTCCGTGTGTGGTCCCTGCGGGGGTTCAAGTGCCCACCCCCTGGGTGTCACGGCGACCGGTCACCGGACAGGAACACCTGCTTTTGCGTGGGCTATATCCATCCAGGTGTAAGACAGCTCACCTCTGACCTTTTCGGGGTCACCCACTGCCCCCCCCACCACCCCCAGGGCTCCACTATGTCCAGAGCAAAGGGAAGGTAGATAGAGACAAAAAGAGCTTCAAAGAGAAAGAAATACGAGAGCTTCTAAGTGTAGAGCAAGGAAACTATAAAAGAAGGAAGGGTCATCACGTCCGAATACCAGCGTTCTATGCTCTGCTTGGTGCCAGTCCTATTGAAGCCTGCTGTATATCAAAATTAAAACATATAAGCTATCAACCGATATATCAAACGTTAGCTAGTGAACAATGCAACGGATTTCCGATGATTCTGACATCCGAGGTAATAACCTGTTTAAATGAGGTCATAAACGAGGAGGTGGCTGATCCCATTCAACTCAATGTCGGACAAACTAAAGGTTTCCACACTTGGCACCAATGTGCGTTCATGCGTTACATGGTGACGTGATGACCCTTCCTTCTTTTATGGTTTCCTTGGTGTAGAACTACTAAAGTTCAACTTTTTGAAGTAATTTTTATCTGTGAGATTGAGGCAAGTTAAAACTAATTTAAGACAAACTCCCTTATGAGCGTGAATATCTGGAAAAATACTTATTCCCCTCCTTTTTGCTGACTCGAAGCCCTTGTCTGGGCGCTCAGTGCAGGATTGGCCATCTGTGGGATCACTGGTCAGAAGATACACTTCACCCGATTCTACATTCATCATGACCTTGATGACTAATGAAATTCCAAGCTGTTCCCAGCTGTTACGTGTCTAATAGATACAGGTCATCACATGTCTGATAGATACAGGTCATCACAGGTCTGATAGATACAGGTCATCATCAGGTGTCTGATAGATACATGTCATCATCACAGGTCTGATAGATACAGGTCATCATCACAGGTCTGATAGATACAGGTCATCATCAGGTGTCTGATAGATACATGTCATCATCACAGGTCTGATAGATACAGGTCATCATCACAGGTCTGATAGATACAGGTCATCATCACAGGTCTGATAGATACAGGTCATCATCAGGTGTCTGATAGATACAGGTCATCATCACGTGTCTGATAGATAGAGGTTATCATCACGTGTCTGATAGATACAGGTCATCATCATGTGTCTGATAGATACAGGTCATAATCACATGTCTGATAGATACAGGTCATCACAGGTCTGATAGATACAGGTCATCATCACGTGTCTGATAGATACAGGTAATCATCATCACGTGTCTGATAGATACAGGTCATCACATGTCTGATAGATACAGGTCATCAGGGGTCTGATAGATACAGGTCATCACATGTCTGATAGATACAGGTCATCATCACATGTCTGATAGATACAGGTCATCATCACGTGTCTGATAGATACAGGTCATCATCACATGTCTGATAGATACAGGTCTGATAGATACAGGTCATCATGTAATAATAATAATAATATCTTAAATTTATATAGCGCCTTTCAGGAGACCCAAGGCGCTTAACAGCTAAGGGAGGGGGACAGGGAACAACGTAACAACAAAATAATCAAAAGGAAAGAACGAAAATGAAAGAAAAAGGGGGAAATCAGGCAGAGTCATTTACAAATTTGGTGAAAAGGTGGGTTTTGAGTTGGGATTTGAAGGAGTGCAGGGATGTAGCAGTAGCATGTGTCTGATAGATACAGGTCATCACAGATAAAAGGAGCCAGTCGGTGTTAAAGAAGGTGATCTCAGAGTGTGTATCTACCTGGTGGTGAAATATGCATGTACTGTACATAGTGTCTAGACACGGCAGCCGAAAGCCAAGGAGGGTAGAACATCTACACTATGAAACATATATTTACAGTATTTGGTTATACAGAAACTAGAACGCTGGAGCAGGAGCAGTACATTTAAGTTTAAGTTGCAAAGTAGCATGATGGTAATAAGCTTGAATCAGCAGGGTAATTTTGGAACATTTTGAATAGGTGTAAAATAAAATCCACACATTAAAGGAGATGTTCTCTCTTCTTTCTTTTTGTTGGTATTTTGCCATTTTTTCCTATTGAAACATTGTCCGACTGCTCATTTTAGCAATAATTTAAGTTAATGACACATGTAAACCGGCAGAATTATATGATGTTCGCTTTCCATTCCCTCTGTAAACTGTGAGCTTTCTGTTTTGGGAACAGGACATGCATAATTGTTTTTGAAGGCTAAAACAGCTTGTATCTGCGCCTGGTGAGAGGTGATGCAGCACAGTGCCAAGTTTCTCAACACTAAAGCGATTAGTGAACTCATGACCTGTACTAGTCAACACAGCGGCAGACAAATGTTTAAATAGAGCTTGGGTTCAGAAGAAAGTGAACCCTTCCCCTGTGGTGCTGTATAAATAAATGTGTCTTGTCTTGTCTTGCCAATCCTGTGGATTACCTGTGTTTGAATGTGTCGTGACGCGCATCACAAACATATCGTGTATCAGAACCCTTGCAATCTTCCCACTAACTCTTAAAAAGTGCTGGCGGCAAAGAAATAACAAAATGCCTTGGTGAAGCTGCTAGAGGAAGTGCTAATGGCTGAGTGTTTGTGTTTGCTGGCAGCGTCTTGGCACGCTAGGTGCGTCTTTGCTAGGTGCGCTAGTAGCTCTGGCGCGGCTCCTCGGCTCGTCTTGTGATCCTCAATCAATCACACGTCGCAGTCACAACCCGAGTAGAACATACAAAAAAGTTGAGCAAAAGACAGTCATAGGCGTGTGAGTTATCTGACAGAGGCATGGGGTGCCAAGGAGCTCTCATATTCTCTCGTCATCTCAATGCCAGTTTCGAGGGCATCACTCTCTCGCTTTAAAGCAGGCACTTTAGGGCATCGCGCTGTGGCATCTTGTTCCCCTCTCGTACGTGTTGACAGAGTCTGGCTATGGGGCGACAATAATATGTTCATGAGACATGGTTTCTCCCTTCAGCCTTTAATCGGCATGGCTTATTATTTACATTGGCACACAGCAGCACATGAGTTCTCCTCTCCGTGAGAGGTAGGTGGGAAGAGATAGAGGGGGAGGAGACATCTCCTTAAATACCCTCTACCTGGCGGTAGCATTAGCGGCTCCGCCTATAGCGCCCTCTAGTGGAAACAGTTATGCATAGTTAGACAGTTACTAGCAATCATATATATAACCTCTAACTTTAACAGTACGTCTCTATCAAATGCTTAAATTGCAGTCACCTGACGTGAGCAGACATGCATGAGTTCTCGGTAAACAGAACATTTTGTTTTCAATCAGGGGTGTAAAGTACTTTGGTTCCAATACTTAAGTACTAATTTTGGGGATTTGGACTTTACTCGAGTATTATTAGGTTTGTATAGTTGTAGTTTTACTCAATTACATTTCAGAAAAAAATATATACTTTTTACTCCTTACATTTAAAATGCAGACCTACAAAGTACAAAGTACAAATCTTGCAGGTCCAACCATTTTAATTAGTATATTTGTTTCTCTGGCCGAACTAACGTTAACGTTATTAATCCTGCGGCCGCAATTTATTTAAAAACAGCCAATCAAATCCCCATCAATGGAAAATTAACCCGCCCATACCCATGCTGATTGGTCCTTGTGCAAGACTAGAAAGTGGGGATCTTTGATTAAACACCTGCTATCAGAAAAATAGACAGTCAAAAAAAAGTTTTGACTTTAACTTTTTAGTACATTTTAAAGTAGAAACTTTTTTACTTTTACTCAAGTGTGTTTTTAGCCACATACTCTGACTTTTACTTGAGTATGATTTTGAGACGGTACCCTTACTTTCACTTAAGTATAATTTCTGGGTACTTTTTACACCCCTGGTTTTAATTGAGGTGTAATAGGAGGTGTTCCATGCCCAGCTATACTAGCTATGTCTTCTTTTGTAGCAGGCACCCTTATAGAGCAAGCAAGGACACCTGGGGAATGCTGTTGGCTTTGCTGGAATAGAGATTCTGACATGTAGAATGATGACAGGATTAGCATATTGGCCATGCATCAGTGAGTTGGAATTCATTTTGTGGGTGTACAGCAAGTTGGCAAGAGTTGGGACATTTGAAACAAATAACCATATCCCATTATCAAAATGGACCAGTTCATCATGATGAAACGTAGCTCTGTGTGGTCGACTGGCAGTGTCACGCTTTCAGTTTTTTTTTCCCTTCAGGATTCTATCTATATTTCTATCTATTTTTAACGTTTTCAGGAATTCTATAACTGCATACATGTAGGTTTCAATGACCAGCAGTAGTCATTGTCACATCGTCATTAAGATAAGATAAGATATTATTTTATTGATCCCCTTGGGGATATTCGGGACGTATATAACGGCATGGGGGAGGGGAGGTACAGGTATGGGCAGGGTAATACTAAAAATACTTAAATACAGGCAACAACATTTTATCTGAATATAAAAATATGAGGAACAAATAAACTGTTTAAACAATATAATTAAGTCTGAATATAAAAAATGCATATGAGGGTCTGTATGCCCTATCGGTTATAATATACATTACAATAAATATGGCAATAAAATGTTTTTTGTCTGAATGTATACTATGAGTAAGAGTAAAAGTAAACAGTATACACAAGGTACCCTAACTGCATGGCATGATATACTACATTGTTGTCCGTGCAGGTTTTGGTAGTTAAAGGAACACGCCAACCTTTTGGGAAATTAGCTTATTTGCCATCTACCCTCGAGTTAGACAAGCAGATACATACCCTTCTCTGTGCATGCATTACATTAGGCTTAGGGAACAGCCGCACCGTTAGCCTAACTTAGCGTCATTCACTGGAAGTACAGTAGGTGTGCCAGTGTAGCCTAGATCCCAACAGTCACGAAATACACTCCAAATACAACTCCAAAACGTTCCTATAAACATGTTGTGACATGTGTATTTACCACGTGGAAAAAATTAAGAAGAAATTTGACATTTTCGTTTTCTAAGCAGGTATATACTCAGAATTTTTTTTGGCCGAACCACTGCTGCCTGGGCGCAGTGATCTCATCACCTCAAAAGCCCAGTTTTTCTAAATAAAATCTATAGGCTAACCGTGTGGCTGTTCCCTAAGCCTAATGCATGCACAGAGAAGAAAATGGTATGTATCTGCTTGTCTAACTCCAGGGTAGATGGCAAATAAGCAACTTTCCCAAAAAGTTGGCGTGTTCCTTTAAGAGGCAGACACTTAGTAGTCAGACATTCCTAATAGTTCTCCAGCTGCCTGCAGCAGTCCATGCCCATTGCCCACAGTCGTGTAGCCTAATGGCCGCCGGCAGGAAGGACTGGCCGAGGGGGGGGGGGGGGATCAGGTGTATGACGTGAGATCATACACCTGAAAGGGTTCTTTTCATCTTGATTAGTAAATAAACACCCTTGTGGTTGGAAGGTTGCTGGTTTGAATCTCCAGACAAAGATTCTGATGATAGGAAGTCACCTGGAAGTGCGACCATATAGTACCACTGGAGAGCGAGGTGGAGCTGCTCAATGGCCCAACAGTGGTAGGCTGTAGTTGCACTGCATAGTTCCCAGGCAGGAGTATGTAACCCTGTCATAACCGTAACCCGCCCTCTCCCTGAGGCAATTGCTGTAAATGCTGTCAGTATATGTGCTCTTTAGTCATCTCGTCTTCATGGTTAGGGGTAATAAACTTTATTTGTGTAGCACCTTTCAGACAAGAATTGCAGCCCAAAGGGCTTCACAGCAGTAACATTAGCACAACATAGATGAGAATAAAAGCAATGCAGAGAATAAGAATAAGGGTCAAATCAATGCAGGTAATAGCAATACAAATATTGACTCACACAGTTTCTGTCAGGCGATTAAAAAAATGTATCTAATTAATTACAGGATTTGTAATTAATTAATCTAATTAATCGCATTTTAATCGCATAACCATTTTATGCCTGATATTCTATATTATATAATCATATTTCAAATTGCATGTGTCCGGATGGCAGAATTCAGTACTGTATCTACAAAACCTTCTGTTTAATCATCTTCCATCTATTAATTTGCTTAGATTTTTCAGGTCTGGTCAATTTGAGCATGGTGTTATTCACAGTCAAAGATACAAAAAAATGTATTGATATTCTCATTTGGTTCATTACAATTTACTCAAAATAAAATTTTCATTCAATCAATCACCGAAAAGATTGATTGATTGAATGAAAATGTTATTAACAGATTGCAGAATGGGTACAATACAGTACGGCACACAATTGTTAAGGGGATGCAGACCAGGGTGCAACTTGCACCGTGCAATCCATTCTTTGTGGATCTAGCCCACAGTATTTCTGACACTGGGAATACATTCCCTGAGATTCATAGATGTCCCTAGAATCAGATACCAAGAACATGCAAATGGACCATATTAAAAAATAAAAAAGTCTGTAAATGTGTATTCTACATTCTTATGGAATGAATGAGATACAAAAAAAAAATTATAAAAAAAAAAAAAAAAAAAAAAATGTTTAATACATTTTCAGTAAATTTTCATAACGTGATAATTTGCTGTGTAATTAATTAATCTAATTAACGCGATAAACTGACAGCCCTAATATATATATAGGGGCGCCCTCGTGGCGCATACCATAGTGCCTTATTTGTCGCATGTCCTCCCCACCTCTCCTCCCGTTCGCCCTCTCCTCTGTCGGTCCTGCGTGACCAATAAAGCTGTAAAAATGCTAAAAAAAAGTATATATATATAAATACTTAATAAATAAATTTGCTTTTTGTAAGGTTTTAAATTAGTACACTCATTTGAGTAGTGGAAAAGGGGTAGGATTAAATAAGTGTATGTACTTCTTCCTACTCCTTTTTGAACATGTAAATTGAGTTATGTTTTGCTTTTGTTTATTTATTTTAATTTATTTTTTAATTTCTTGAGATCAATGATTTGTTTTGATTTGATATTGTTTGCATTTATTTACATGTTCGAAATAAAGATTTCAAATCAAATCAAATCAAAAGTGTCTTGCTCAAGGACACTTCGACAAGCAGCCCGGGAATTTAACCGGGAACCTCTGGATCGCCTCCACTGTCTGATATTGGAATCGATCATTTCGACGCAGTGAGTTCTGAAATCCAGACATCAGACCAGCGCAGTGTGGCCACTGCTTCCAAATACAGACACGTATGCGCTCCTCTCCCCGTGGCTCTCTTAAATGAGATTTATGTTGTGTTGTGTCGTTGCCGTCCTTTAATTAGGCGGTTGCTGAGCGTGTACATTGCTGCTGAATGTCTTCTCTAAGGGACGTGTGGTGGGGGCTCGCCAAGCTGAGGCGGGCACCATGTAATTACAACGTCATGGGTTTTAATCTTTTGTCGCCTGTCATCCCCCACTCCCCTCTCCGGTGTTTCCTGTCATCCCCCACTTCCCTGTTTCTCGTCTCTGTACCGCGTAATACAGCAGAAATACTCTAAACAAATTATACACACACTGTATTTTTCTCCTCCCTGCAATCTGTAATTAATGAGAGCAAGTCGCGTACGAGTGTTGTCTTCCCCCAGCGTTTAGGTTTTCACAGCCTTGTTTATAAAGGTAAGCCCAATCTGTAATGTTGACAAACAGCGACCATTAAGCAAAATAGCCCTACTATATATTTTTTTATTATAGAAAGAATTTGATTTAATTATTGAATTGCTCCAGACCTCTCCGCCTCTCCTATCCCTGCTCAACTCCAACCCACACACCAGACATAAATTAATTAAACAAAGTGGAATGCCCAGCTGGCTGAATCGTTCCCACTGACCAACTTTTAGGCAGATAGCCGTGGCTCCATTCCCGAACAGCAAGAACCGAGGTGTGGTCTTTGACCACCGGCTGAACTTCTCTGCTCACATCGCCTCAACAACCAGAACTTGAAGATTCTTCCTGAGCAACGTCAGAAGGATCCGTCCCTTCCTGACAAAATAATCCACCCAACTCCTGCTCCAATCGACAGTCATGTCACACCTCGACTACTGCAATGCACTTCTAACCGCTTCGACTCATACAGAACGCAGCGGCCTGCTTGGTCTCCGACTTACCGAAGTCAGCCCACGTCACCCCACTTCTCAGAGAGCTGCACTAGCTTCTCATTGCTGCACACATTCGCTTCAAGGTTCTTGACCCGGCATTCCATGTAACAAAGGGAACAGCCCCCTTCTACCTCTGGTCAATGGTCTCCAACTACATACCCTCTTACTACACAACCTCAAGACCCCTACGTTCTGCTACTTCCAGCCACCTGAGAACCGATCCTCTTCGGGTTCCTGCGGCGGTCGTTGAAACGAAGCAGGATATTCTCACTACAACAAACTTCCCACCACAGTCAGGACAGCTGACACCCACCCAGCTACAATTACTACCACCACCACTACAATCACCACCACCACCAGCACCACCACTACTACTGACACCACCACCACCACTACTACTGACACCACCACCACCACCACTACTACTGACACCACCACCACCACTACAATCACCACCACCACCACCACCACTACTACTGACACCACCACCACCACTACTACTGACACCACTACAATCACCACCACCACCACCACCACCACCACCACTACTACTGACACCACCACCACCACTACTACTGACACCACCACCACCACTAAAATCACCACCACCACTACCACCACCACTACTACTGACCCACCACCACCACTACTACTGACACCACCACCACTACAATCACCATCACCACGACCACTGCTACAATCACCACCACCACCACTACTACTGACACAACCACCACCACTACTACTACTAACACCACCACCACTACTACTACTAACACCACCACCACTACTACTACTACTACTACTACTACTACTACTACTACTACTACTACTACTACTACTACTACTACTACTAACACCACCACCACTACTACTAACACCACCACCACCACCACCACCACTACTACTAACACCACCACTACTACTACTACTACTACTACTACTACTACTAACACCACCACCACCACCACTACTACTAACACCACCACCACTACTACTAACACTACTACTACTACTACTACCAGGGCCGCCTGGGAGAAATGCGAGGCCCTGTGCAAGATTTTTTATTTATTTATTTTTTTCATACAGTCAACATATTCTTAAATAATAGCGCTGCCCGAGGCTGGGCATGGTACAGTCAACATATAGCAAGATAGAGAGAGAGAGAGAGAGAGAGAGAGAGAGAGAGAGAGAGAGAGAGAGAGAGAGAGAGAGAGAGAGAGAGAGAGAGAGAGAGAGAGAGAGAGAGAGAGAGAGAGAGAGAGAGAGAGAGAGAGAGAGAGAGAGAGAGAGAGAGAGAGAGAGAGAGAGAGAGAGAGAGAGAGAGAGAGAGAGAGAGAGAGAGAGAGAGAGTATCGCTTTGTAACACTGTGCAATATGTTAAAGCGTGACCCCGGTCAGTCGCCTCTGGTTTAGCTCCGCGACGATGTACACACTTTTAGCTATTATGTTTGTTTTCTCTACTTTTTTTATTAAAGCATCACTGGCGGGTACGTCATACGACCGCCAGACACTTATGGACCTAAACCCCGGGCTCAAAGAGGAGTTTGGACACACTTTATGCCTAGAATGGCCAACAGAGATCAGACGGGAGAACGGCAACAAAGAAAAGAACAAAGGAAACGGCAAGAAGAGGCACAGAGGGAGACGAGAAGGTATCAGGCTGAGATTAAAAAGAGCTGCTTACCGCCCTGCAATTCCATCCATCTTTCTGGCGAATGCACGTTCGTTGGAGGGAAGGATGGATGACTTGAGGGCGAGGGTCCGCTTCCAACGGGAGATGAGAGACATCAACATCATGTGTTTCACGGAAACATGGCTCAAGTCAGCGACTCCGGACAACAGCGTCTCTCCCTCGGACGCCTTCACCGTACTACGTGCGGACCGCACGGTAGCCTCTGGAAAGAGCGTCGGCGGTGGGGTCTGCCTCCTCACGAACAATGTCTGGGTTAATCCCAAAGAGGTACATGTTCTCTCGAGCTCATGCTCCCCAGACATGGAACATCTTTCAAGCCTGTGCCGCCCGTTCCACCTCCCCTGGGAGTTTACCGCGGTCATCATGACCGCCGTATATATCCCTCCACAGGCGAATACTGGCAAAGCGCTGGTGGAACTACATGACCACCTCAATAAACACCAGATCAAACACCCAGACGCGGTGACGATCGTGGCTGGTGATTTCAACCAGGCGAATCTGAAGAAAGTGACGCCGTCCTTTTTTCAGCACATCGCCTGCTCCACGAGAGGGAGGAACACACTCGACCACTGTTATACCCCGTTCAGAGCCGGCTACAAGGCGGTAGCGGCTCCGCCATTGACGGGGTCTACAAGCTTGAGCGATCACGACTCCATCTTGTTATTCCCTGCCTACAAACAAAGATCACGTGACGCCGTCGTGTCACGTGAGACAAAAAAATTGACTGACGAATCAGAGGCCACGCTCCAGGACGTGCTCGCAGACACGGATTGGAATATGTTCCAAGGTAGCGGCAGTGACATCAGCGAGCTCGCAGACACCGTGGTGAGCTATATAACAACAATAGCTGATAGTATTGTCCCCACGAAAAAGGTGCAGGTTTTCCCAAACCAGAAACCGTGGGTGGACAGTACTATTAGAGCAGCTCTGAACTCTGGCACCACTGCTTACAACCTGGGCAGAGAGTCAGGAAACATGGAGGAGTATAAGGCTTCAGTCTATACTCTGCGCAAGGCTGTTAAACTTGCTAAGAGGACATATGCTGATAAACTGGAGACACAAATGGCACAAAACGACACAAGAGGCTTATGGCGGGGACTGAAGACAATAACTGACTACAAAGTCAGCGCCCCCTCAATGGGGAGCGACGACGCCTCTCTCGCGGACAAACTCAACTCTTTCTACGCTCGGTTTGGTGTAGACAGTGGCGCTGCTAGCTCTCCGGCTAGTGACGTCACTGGCGCGCCGGCTGTTGTGGAGGGGGGGGGGGGGGACAACCGCGGGGGGGCGGGGACGCTCTCTTGTTGTCGGAACACAGTGTGAGAAGAGCATTTATGCAGGTGAACACCAGGAAAGCGACAGGCCCAGATGGTATAACAGGACGCATACTTAAGTCCTGTGCCAACCAGCTAGCCCCAGTGTTCACCGCCATATTTAATCAATCCCTGGCGGAGTCAGTGGTCCCTGCCTGCTTCAAGATGTCTACCATCATCCCTGTACCGAAGAAACCCTCCCCAACATGTCTCAATGACTACAGACCGGTGGCACTCACCTCTGTGGTCATGAAATGTTTCCTCCAACACCATCACCCTGAGCATCGGGTCCCCCCAGGGCTGTGTTCTGAGCCCCCTGCTGTACTCACTCTACACACACGATTGTGTGGCCAAGTTCAGCTCCAACTCCATAGTGAAGTTTGCAGACGACACAGTGGTGGTGGGGCTGATCTCGGACAACGACGAGAAGGCCTACCGGGAGGAGGTTGAGGTACTGGAACGCTGGTGCCAGGACAACAGCCTGCTCCTGAACATTGGTAAAACCAAGGAGCTGATCGTGGATTATAGGAGATGACAGCAGGAGACACACACACCACTGATGATAAACGGGGCTACCGTGGACAGGGTGAGCAGCTTTAAGTACCTGGGGGTCCACATCTCAGAGGATCTGACATGGTCAACACACATAGACACAGTCGTAAAAAAGGCGAAGCAGCGCCTCTACCACCTGAGACAGTTAAGGAAGTTCAGAGTATCAGGGAAGATACTCCAGTCTTTCTACTCCGGAGCTGTAGAGAGCATCTTGACTGGAAACATCACTGCCTGGTATGGAAACAGCACGGCACAGGACAAGAAGGCCCTACAGAGAGTGGTGCGCTCAGCCGAGTGTACCACAGGTATTGCACCACCTCCCCTGCAGGTTCTATACAACAAGAGGTGCAAATCCAGAGCCTGCAGAATAATGAAAGACCCCCACCACCCCAATAACAGCCTGTTCCAGCTGCTGAGGTCAAGCAGACGCCTGCGAACACCAGCTACTAGGACAGAGAGGCTTAGGCTCAGCTTCTTCCCCCAGGCCATCAGAGACTTGAACAATGAACACTGAGTGCCACAGAACACTGATCTATCCACACACAAGCACACATGAGCACACACATGACACGCACGCTGTGCACGCTCACACACTAGCAGCCACTTTAACACTTTAACATGAGCAGACACACACTCATGCCGCACACGCCCACACTTATGGCCAAAAAGGAAAGGTCACTTTAAATTAGTATAACAACAGTAACAGTGTATTGCACTACCAAAGCTACCTAGCATGTCCTATATGCCCTGTAAATAACTATGTACAGATACCGAGATATCCCACCATGTTACCTGTTACCTGTTACCTGTTTATTGCACAATGTTGTTTTTTATTGGATTCTATTACATACCACTGTATTGCACATCGTTGCAGGCAAGACCACCTGCATTTCATTGTATACTTGTATGCCGTGACAAATAAAACTCTTGACTTGACTTGACTTGACTACAAATTTCTCCACAACAGACATGTACAAGTGGCAGTAATGCAGAAAATCCAGCAAGGGAAGAAGCAGTGTAGAAAACAGGTGGAGTTTTTGCCTAGCAATGGGAATGCTTTGGCTGTACTGTGTAGATAGAAGTACACACTCTAGTGTTGATGTCTTTGTTTACAAGGCTTCAGGTATGGTTGCTCTGCTACAAACACAGTAGATCAGCTGTGTGCACATCCAACCTGTTTTAGGCCAGGTGCAGGATAAAACTAAATGTGACTGAAGGAAAAATTGCAATGAACTGACCGACACAATTGACAACTATAAGCAATGCAATGCTCAGAGAGAGAGAGAGAGAGAGAGAGAGAGAGAGAGAGAGAGAGAGAGAGAGAGAGAGAGAGAGAGAGAGAGAGAGAGAGAGAGAGAGAGAGAGAGAGAGAGAGAGAGAGAGAGAGAGAGAGAGAGATGGGTCTGTGGTCCAGACAGAGAGAGAGAGAGATAAGCAAGACAACTAAGATGAGCCCCTGAGAGAGATGTCTGAGAGAGTCTGAGATGATCCAGACAGAGAGAGTATGTGGTTCAGAGAGAGAGAGAGATGAGTCTGTGGTCCAGACAGAGAGAGAGAGTGAGAGAGAGAGAGAGAGAGAGAGAGAGAGAGAGAGAGAGAGAGAGAGAGAGAGAGAGAGAGAGAGAGAGAGAGAGAGAGAGAGAGAGAGATGGGTCTGTGGTCCAGACAGAGAGAGAGAGAGAGATAAGCAAGACAACTAAGATGAGCCCCTAAAGGATATTCAACTTTTAATGGAAGAACAAAACAGAATGAAAAGATAACTTCACAAAGGCAACATGAATATACATAGATCCAAAAGGACAAAGATCAACACTTAAATCCAAAGAGAAGAGGGTCTATACCAGAGAAAACAAAGTAGCAAGGAGCCAACGGCCGACATCAGCTAAATAGGCTAACTGCAAATAGAGTAGCCAGGTACTGACACCAGGTACACACGTTTGGCTCAATATAACGTTAGCTACGTTAGCTAGCCGGCCCGCTTGGCTCAACATAACGTCTATGACAGCTAGCCGGCCCGCTAGCTCAACATAACGTTGGCTACGATAGTTAGCCGGCCCGCTAGCTCAACATAACATTAGCTACGATAGCTAGCCGGCCCGCTAGCTCAACATAAGGTTAGCTACGATAGCTAGCCGGCCCGCTGGTCCAACAGAACGTCAGCTACGATAGCTAGCCGGCCCGCTGGCTCCACATAACGTTAGCCAACATAACGTTAGCCTTAGCCACGATAGCTAGCCGGCCCGAGAGAGAGAGAGAGAGAGAGAGATATCTCCACGGCGGGAATAGAATAGAGTGCATTAAAAACTCACCAAACGTCCATGAGGATGGAGACAACCGCGTGGAGTTGACGAAGTTCATCTCCCGAACGACCGTCCTCTTCATCTTGGCATAACAATGCTGCACGCGCTCTCTCTAGGTTAGCTAACGCTAGTTAGCCTTTAGCTAAGCTACTAGCCGACATGGCTATCCCGACTGAACCACACGTTAGCACTCTGTATTATAACGTAGCTAAAGCTAACTAGCTGTCCCTGCCTTTAGCTAAGCCGACATGGCTAGCCTGACTGAACTTTCTAACATGCAACAACTTTCATCCTCAGTCCATCTGCCGAACGACCGTCCTCTTCGTTTGGCTGGCATAACCTCCAATGCTGCACGCGCAAAATAGTCAGACGCAGCTGAGCTGACGCACGCCGGCCGACTGTACACATGTAACCCCTCCCTTCGTTGAAACCAATAGTATGTCTGCTGCAGAGCCCCAGAGCTCCAATAGTGTATCTGCAGAGCCGCAGAGCCAGGAACAAGTCAGACACATTCTACAAACGTGTCTAATGTGAAATATATAAGCATATAAGCAAAACTCGATTTTTAGGTCTGTGATGAAAAAGGGCCTCGCAGGAAGGGGGGCCTCGCATTTTTTTTTGTTAAATAATAATAAAAAAAGAATAAATAAAAAAACGTTTTTTTTTGTGCGAGGCCCCCCTTCCCGCGAGGCCCTGTGCGACCGCACTGCTCGCACACCCCCTGAAGCGGCCCTGACTACTACTACTACTACTACTACTACTACTACTACTACTACTACTACTACTACTACTACTACTACTACTACTACTACTACTACTACTACTACTACTAACACCACCACCACTACTACTACTACTACTACTACTAACACCACCACCACTACTACTACTACTAACACCACCACTACTACTACTAACACCACCACCACCACTACTACTAACACCACCACCACCACTACTACTAACACCACCACTACTACTACTAACACCACCACCACTACTACTACTACTACTACTACTACTACTACTACTACTACTACTACTACTACTACTACTACTACTACTACTACTACTACTACTACTACTACTACTACTACTACTACTAACACCACCACCACTATTACTAACACCACCACCACTACTACTACTACTACTAATAACACCACCACCACTACTACTACTACTACTACTACTACTACTAACACCACCACCACTACTACTAACACCCAGTGGCGAATATGCATATGTAACGGTTTGAAGAATGATCAGCTGTTTTAGTTTACCGTTTTTAGTTTATTGTAAATGCTGATTGATTTGGGACAACCAACTATTGTAAATAGGTCTTTTATTTTTAAATCGTCACTTCAGGAGGACGTGACGTATTTGCTCTCCCGCGCGATAACGTACAGTATCTGGCTTTACACGCTGCTTACACTTCAGTACATCTAAAGATGATAAGAGGTAAGCAGCTATCAGTGGTGCCTTGATGTTATATCTCTGGTCTAAGCCGATAATGTTGTAAATAGGTTTCCAAGTAATGAACCGAGTTATATTTCGTATTTGCATCGCGTCCCGCTCTGAGCCTTACGAGATACTTCTATCTCCTGTGATACATATTGTATCTCCCACGAATAAAAAACACATGCACCCCACCTGTATGGGGCCCCGCCCCTTATGGTGGCCACCACCCATATAACCCTGACTCTGGTCATGAAACACCCTTCCTCTGTTTTCGTCCCAGCGTATTGGATGCGTGCACTATACGAGTCTAGCGGAATGAAAAGATTAAGGAAGATTAATAATGTTGAGGGTTTACCGGAGAGTTGTTTTTCCCTGGATTCTCCGGAACTTGTTTCGGCGACACATGAGACCTGTGCTGGTGGTTCCTCGGCTGACGACGACGGACCGAGGGGCAGCGTACAAGGTTTGGCTAACGGGTCGGCTTGTACAAAGGTGAGGTCTGTGTCGGTAGGCGTCAATGTCGGTGTTGGTCGTGCTGTGGAGTATGTTTCGGCACCAGGGCCGGGGCGGCTTGGCGATCGTTCCACTGTAGTGGGCGATGTCTTGGCGATCCTGGAACATGCTGTTGACGCTAATGCTAATGCTATTGCTAATGCTAATGCTACTACTGCTTTTTCTGCTGACGCTGATGTTGACGCTGGAATGTCTAATAATCCCCGCCGCGGGTTTCCGCTTTTCCCTCCTCTTGCCAGCTTCATTGATGAAGGTCAGTCGGTGGTGGGTGGGGGGGGGGGTTCGCTGAGCTCTATTTACCTTTTTTGCGGGTGAAGGGGCTGACGACGGGGTGCAGCCCGGGGGTGACTTGGCTAAGTAGCCAGGTAGCTTCTTGTTTGTGCCCAGGCGGGGATGAACGACGTTCCGCCCGGCCGTTGCTTGATAGCATGTCGGCTCGGAGGGTGGCAGTATGGACGGATGAGTGGTATACTGCTGCAGGATGGCATTTAGCGGCGGCCAGTGTTG
This sequence comes from Notolepis coatsorum, assembly GCF_963971535.1. NCBI lineage: Eukaryota > Metazoa > Chordata > Actinopteri > Aulopiformes > Paralepididae > Notolepis > Notolepis coatsorum. The sequence goes on from NC_140165.1 coordinate 44,233,275, forward strand.
TGGCTCAGCTGGCTACTTTCCTATCCAAGATGGCGTCGGGTCTTTGGGTCCGACCGACACTATGAACGTGATTCATGTTTGTGGTGTTATAGAGATCTTGACTCAGTCGCAAGCTATAACTGCGGGGAGGATTCGGATGCTATCGACTTTGGTTGTTAGGCATCTTTGGTTGGAGCAGTCTCCTCTTGGGGAAGAGGATAGGTTTTCTCTCCTCACGACTCCTTTTTCCACAGATAGTCTTTTTGGGCGTTCTGTGGAGGCGCAGGCGGTTTTTGATTCGGGTCCTACACCGCCTCACGCTGTGCAGCCAGGGGTGGGAGCACGATCTCGTCAACGACTGTGGCGAGATCCTCGACAGGCGGCCATGTTTCCCCCGCCAGTGGTGCCCTGGTTGGAGAATCGACAGGGTATCGCGAGGCCGACAGTCTTGGCGGCCGAGGGATCGGCCATTTTGGGTGATTTCGGGGTTGGTAAACCACCCCGTCGTCATTTTGCCGCGAGCAGCCCGCTCCCCGTTCAGTCCGCTTTCTGTTACCCTCAGAAGCGGGGCTCTGAGTGTTCTCCTTTGGCTGCGGGCCGCGAACCTTCTTTGAAGCGTATGCGGCCCCATTCTTCGCTTCTCATGGAGACAGGGGCTGACACCCAGTTGATGGCTGAGCCTGGGTCTGTCCGTGAGAATGTTCCGTTGTCGCGTGGTTCCTACACCGCAGGTTGTGGGTGGGTGGAACCTGGTGTTACAGCTGCCACTAGCTCCAGTGGTCAGCAGGGGGACTCGGTGCCTCTTCTGTTGAATGCTCAGCAGGGGTTACCCCAGCTTCGCCCTCGCCAGGCGGGGTGTCGCGCTGTTGCCTCCCACTCCCGTCAAACCGGCAGTGGTCTGCAAAGGAGAGGCTGGCGTGATTTGAGTGGTAGCAATATCACTGCAGGGCTTCGGCGTGTAGGAGCCCATGGGGTCCTCAGGCCTTGCGTGTCTGGCTGCGGAACGTCTCCTCAGCGTGTGCTAGAGGGGTGTTCAGGGGGTGAGTGTGTGTCCACAAGCTTGATGACCGCTCCTCCCGTATCAAACCGGCCCTTTCTGTCGGGGTCCTCCCTTGGTTGCTTTGCACGACGGGGGGGACCGGGCCAATTATCTGCTGTTCCTTGCGGCCCAGCGTCAGTTGACGGCGGGGGCGCTGTGGGATTATATTCACATATGGCGACGGGAATGTCCCTTGAATCAGTGGATGAGGAGAACGTTAGAGGAGGGGCTGGTTTTGCAATTTGCGCGGCCCCATCCTCCGTTCTCAGGTTTGGTGCCGACCCTGTTGTCAGGGTCAGACGCAGTGACAGCCCTGGCCGACGAGATCCAATCTCTGTTGGCGAAGCAGGCCGTCGTTGTGGTCCCGAGAGAGGACGCAATGTCAGGCGTCTACTCCCGTTATTTTCTGGTGCCCAAGAAAACTGGGGGGGTCAGCTTGATGACCGCTCCTCCCGTATCAAACCGGCCCTTTCTGTCGGGGTCCTCCCTTGGTTGCTTTGCACGACGGGGGGGACCGGGCCAATTATCTGCTGTTCCTTGCGGCCCAGCGTCAGTTGACGGCGGGGGCGCTGTGGGATTATATTCACATATGGCGACGGGAATGTCCCTTGAATCAGTGGATGAGGAGAACGTTAGAGGAGGGGCTGGTTTTGCAATTTGCGCGGCCCCATCCTCCGTTCTCAGGTTTGGTGCCGACCCTGTTGTCAGGGTCAGACGCAGTGACAGCCCTGGCCGACGAGATCCAATCTCTGTTGGCGAAGCAGGCCGTCGTTGTGGTCCCGAGAGAGGACGCAATGTCAGGCGTCTACTCCCGTTATTTTCTGGTGCCCAAGAAAACTGGGGGGGTCAGACCTATACTGAATCTGTCCGTGTTCAATTGGTTGATAGTAGCGAGACCGTTCAGGATGTTGACCGTCCGACTCCTTCTGCTTGCTGTCAGGAGGGGGGACTGGTTCACCTCCATAAACCTGAAGGATGCGTATTTTCACATACCCATTTTCCCTCCTCACAGGAAGTTCCTACGGTTCCTGTTTCAGGGCGTAGCGTACGAGTACCACAGAATGCCGTTCGGTTATTCTCTGGCTCCCCGCACATTCACCAAGTGCGTGGCGGCTGCTCTGGGGCCTTTACGTCGTCGGGGGATACGAGTCCTGTTTTATCTCGACGACATTCTGCTCCTCAGCCGTTCAGAGGAGGTTGCCAGGTCTCATACTCGGCTGGTGGTGGAATTCCTCACCAACCTGGGTTTTGCTGTGAATTGGAAGAAGAGTACCCCTCTTCCCAGTCAACGGGTGGAGTACTTGGGCTTGACATTGAGGTCGAAGCCCATGCTTGCGACCCTCTCGGAGCAGCGCTCGGGGGTTTCCGTCCGGGAGGGACGGTTACGGCGCGGCAGGTGATGCGTCTGCTAGGCCTTATGTCGGCGGCCCACACGGTGGTTCCTCTTGGCCTCCTTTTTATGAGGCGGATACAGAGGTGGTTTCTCTCTTTGAGAATAGATCCGGTGTGGGGCAAAGGGAGACGGTTGACGGTTCCTTTGTCGATATGGGGGGATCTCGCCCACTGGGGGAGGCTGGGTATCCTCTCTGCGGGGGTCCCCATGGGCGGCAGGGGCTCCCACGTCACGGTTTTCACCGACGCCTCTCTCACAGGTTGGGGAGGGGCGTTGCGGTTCCATGCTGTGGGGGGCAGCTGGACGGGTCATGCCGACCCGGCTGTCCTGCATATCAATGTGTTGGAATTGAAGGCGGTTCTCCTGGTCCTCAAACGGCTCGGCCACCTGGTGGTAGGCAGAAACGTTTTGGTCAGGACGGACAATGTGACGGCGGCGGCGGATATCAACAGGCAGGGTGGGACTCGTTCCACCCGCCTGCTCGGGGTGGCGCGCGAGCTGTTGCTATGGGCATCCCGCAGGCTGCGCAGTCTGCGGGCGCTCCACGTTCCTGGTACGGAAAATGTGGCGGCGGATGTGATGTCTCGGGGCGGTCCTCGTCGCGACGAGTGGGAACTCCGCCCCGACATAGTCAGACAGATCTGGGATCGGTTCGGGGAGGCCTCAGTAGATCTGTTTGCGTGCCGACGTTCTCACAAGTGCCCCTTGTGGTTCTCGCTCAGTCGAGCGGATCGTCCCCCCTTGGGGGTGGATGCCTTCTCGACCTTTCCATGGCCACCCGGGCTTCTGTACGCCTTCCCTCCTGTACAGCTGTTGAGTCAGCTGTTGGAGCGGATACGGAGGGAGCGCAGGACGGTGATCCTGGTCGCGCCGGACCGGGGCACGTCAGTGTGGTTCCCGGTCTTAATCCAGCTTCTGGTCACTCCTCCTTGGGCCATTCCGTGGTCAGCGACGGCCCTCTCTCAGCACGACGGGTCACTGTGCCAGTTTCCGGTGTTGGGCCAACGCCTGTTGGTGTGGCTGGTGGAGGGGTGAGTCTGGAGAGGATGGATCCCGCGGTGGTTGATACCATCCGGTGTGCGCATGCTCCCTCCACTGTCGCGGTTTATGCGGGCAGGTGGCGTGCGTTCCAAGAGTGGTGTAAGGGGGGGGGCTGGGACCCAGTCTCCTGCCCCCTGGATGCTGTTCTGGGTTATTTCCAGTCTCTTCTTGGTAGGGTGTCGGCTTCGACAGTGAGGGTATATGCGGCGGCTATATCCTCCTATCATGAGGGTTTTGAGGGGAGTGTTTTGTTCCGCCACCCTCTTGTGAAGCGTTTCCTGCTTGGCGCTCGACGTGTTAAGCCGGTGCGACGCTCCTTGGCTCCGACTTGGGATCTCCAATTGGTCCTCGGTCGGTTGTCCTTGGCTCCGTTTGAGCCGCTCGAACAGGCGCCGTTGGGACGGCTGTCTTTCAAGACCGCGTTCCTGCTGGCTGTCACTTCCGCTAAACGCGTGGGTGAGCTCTGTGCTCTTTCGGTGCGTCCGGAGTGCCTGTCTTTTCGGACCGATTGCGGTGCCACTCTGCGACCTAATCCTGCTTTCGTGCCTAAGAATATCCGGAGTTCTTTCCGCTCCCGGGATATTGTGGTTCAGGCTTTTCGTCCTCCTCCTCACGCTAGTGAGTTGGATGCGGGCCTTCACCTGTCATGTCCGGTCCGTGCTTTGGGGTTTTACCTCAGCCGTACTCAGGGTTTCAGGGTTACCGACCAGCTTTTTGTCTGTTTCGGTGGGGCTCGTGCTGGTAAGGCACTGTCGACGAAGCGCCTGTCCCGTTGGTTGTGCGAGGGTATTGCCCTCTGCTACACGTTGGCTGGGCTGGATCCCCCTGGGGGCGTCAGGGCGCACTCCACTCGTGGGGTGGCTGCTTCTGCCGCTCTCCTGGGTGGGGCCTCGGTGGAGGACATCTGTGCTGCGGCTTCGTGGTCCTCACCGGGCCCCTTTGTAAGGTTTTACCTCATGGACATGACCGGGGGTTCTGTCTCCCAGGCGGTTCTGGGGTCTGTGGCCTTTCCTGCTTCCCGTTCTTTGGTCGGGTAGGTAGGAGTGTGTGGGTTTGGGCCACAGTGTGTTGAGTCACACGTGGTTCCGCCTGTACGGTGTGTTCAAGGGGTTCTAGCTCCCTCTTGTTCGCATTCAGGTGGAGTTGACTGCGCCCCCCCTTCATTAGGAAGGATGGGGTGACAGGGCTCCCCGCACCCCTTGATGTGGGCTTACGGGTCCTCAGGGGGTACATCTGTCGGGTCTCGCGCCCGCTCTTCCCCATTATCTCGTAAGGCTCAGAGCGGGACGCGATGCAAATACGAAATATAACGAAAGGTTATGTAGATAACCTAGTTATATTAGTATTGGCTGAGCGTCCCGCTCTGCGCGCCCTGAGTTCCCTCTTGAGGGATCTTTTCCTGGGACGGGTTTTTGGCGAGGAAGGGTGTTTCATGACCAGAGTCATGGTTATATGGGTGGTGGCCACCATAAGGGGCGGGGCCCCATACAGGTGGGGTGCATGTGTTTTTTATTCGTGGGAGATACAATATGAATCACAGGAGATAGAAGTATCTCGTAAGGCTCAGAGCGGGACGCTCAGCCAATACTAATATAACTAGGTTATCTACATAACCTTTCGTTATGAACAGTGGTTTGATGTTGATGATGTGCAGTTGTTTATTTGTTTATAAGAGATTTGGCCGTTTTTTGCAAACTTTTATATGAGCACGTTGGTAAGCTAGCATTCATGGGGGGGAGGGGTTTTACACCTGGTGCTGCTGAGAAGTGTGTGTTCTAACTGGAGTTTTCTCCTACCACAGAGATGTGTGTACTACCAACATTGATGTCCTTAAGGCTGACGGCATTGTATGTTTCTTATACTTGACAGGTATGTTGTGATGTTTTTGGTCAATTGTATTTTCTAATGTTTTATTCTAATGTTTTATTTTCTAATGTTTTATTCTAATGTCTGATTCATATACCTAGTACATCTGAGGATGATACGAGAGATGTGTGTACTACCAACATTGATCGTCTCCCGTGTCCATTATTGTCTCCCGTGTCCATTATTCAAGCAGAACAGGAACACAGTGGTCACATTGGTGCCGTGATTCGTTGATTCTTCGCTGGAGATGAGCTTCATCTTCCCGGGGACTGTCCTGCTGCTGCCTGTCTACGTGGATCGGGACTAGTACTTATCTCAATGCACAGCTTTTAGTCCTCTCTTTGTAAATATACTATAGCAGTTATTTTCTATTGTAATTGCTGCTTCCTCAATTGGGCAGTTTGAGTTTATTTTGACAACATTGTATATTTTTGCCAGACTTTTAGAATGGATTATGCTGGGGGAGGGTTCAACACCCCACTAGGAGGGAGTGTGGGTAGGGGTAGAGGCGTTTTGAATGTGCCTGCAGCTTTGCAATTTGAAAGTCCTCCTCCTTTTCAGCCAGGTGTTGTTGGTGTAGAGAATAGTAGAGGTTCCACGGAGGCTCCTTTAGTCAGTGGGAGCGGGGTTCCTCCTCACAGTCCTCATGTAGATAGCATGCATGGAGTCCCGGTCATTAGTACATCCACGCCGGGCCCTGCTACACCTAGTGTTGATTTCGTGAGTCAGATGGGGGAGGTGATTCAACAGGTCAGTCGCCAACTAGCACATGATATTCTCACTCAGCTTAGTCCACCTGTTAGCACTGCACCTCCCACTTCCACGCCTGCACAGGCTGATTCTAATTCATCTAGCTCACGAGTACTTGACCTGTCCCAGGTCCAGCTAGTGTCCCACAGAAAAATGAGAGCTCCCCCTAGCTTCAGAGGGGATGGGTCTGATAATGTTTCAGTGGGTGAGTGGGAGGACCTAATGAGAAATTTCATCAAGAGGGGGAATTTGAGGACTGAAGAGCAGGCAGATGAAATTCTCATTCATCCCAGGGGCAAGGCTAGAGATGTGGTCCGGTTTGGCACAAGAAACAGTGACATTGATACTACCCGCAACCCTGAGGCTATATATGGCCTCCTTCGCAGACATTTTGACACAGTCCCGTGCTCGCCTCTTCCACTGGCAGACTTTTACACGACTTTACCAGAAAGAGATGAGGATGCCTTTGACTACTGGCTCAGACTTAATCGTGCAGTGGACCTCGCCATTGAGCACTTGAAGGAGCAGAGTAAGTCACTGGATTGCCCGAGCACAGAGGTGGCACGTATGTTCATAAGAAACTGCCCCTCCAAAGAACTCGCCATGACATTCAGGTCAAAGACGATTGACAAATGGTCAGCGCATGAGGTCCAGGACATACTGAATAAATACCATTGTGAGATGAGTTTGAGGGCTGCGGCGAATAGAGGGCCAAAAGAGAAGGTGACAGTGAACACAATGGATATTTCACAGGCCGCGGCACTGCCTCCTGAGGGCCAGGACTTGTCACAGGCAAAGAGTGCTGAGTCCTCTGCTCTTGAACGTGTCATTAGCATGCTCGAGAAGGTTTTGCTTCAGAGACCCGCTGCTACTACTGCAACACGGTTAAATTCAAACAGGTAGACCAGGCCACAGCAGCCCAGGTTTGATGGTTTTCATGACATGCCTTGTACTGTCTGCCACAATACTGCTCACTCAGCCTTCACTCACTGCCGTGACAACAGACTTTGCTTCCAGTGTCACGCACCTGATCACTCCAGACGTGACTGCCCCAATGGGAGGAGACCTGCCTCCCATCAACAGTCGGAAAACGAGTAGATCTGCACCTGGGGGAGGATGGTGCAGATCATGGTGGTGACACTCCCGGCTGTGACATTGTTGATTTGGAGACTGAGTATAGTTCGCTTTGCTCTGCTGCGCCTTCTGTGGTGGTGGTGGTGTTCCAGGGAATACACAAACTTCAGGCAGTTGATATTCTGTTTTATACCGACGTGTCTGTGGTGGGCAGAGTCCAGATGAAGGCCATGATAGATAGTGGATCTATGGCATGCTCTCTGAGTGAGGCTGCAGAGGCCCGCCTCTTCCGACACAACCCTGACGTCAGGAAATATCCCGCTGATGATATCATTGTGGTTGGCGCTGGCGGGCATCATGTCACACCAAAGGCGGTGTATGAGTCGGAGGTCACTGTGTTTGGCTGCAAGCTGCTTATTCCAATGCTAGTGATCCCTGGGCAGACAGATGACTTGATACTGGGCAGCAATGCTATAAAGATACTTTTACAGCTGATGAAGAGCACAGAGAGTTACTGGAGGATCATGTATGAACCAGGTGGTGCCATAGATGATGACTGTCGATGGTTCTTGTCTCTTCTCTCTAATTCGGAGAGGTGGAAGGGAGAGTCTGTGCCTGACAAAGTTGGCACAGTCAAGCTGAACAAATGTGTTACACTACAGCCACAGTGTGAACACCTGGTTTGGGGAAAGTTGCCAGAGTCAGCTGGCATATCAACAGGCAGCACAGTGATTGTTGAACCGACCCAGTCGAGATCCAGGCCAGGAATGTCATGGTTGGACGAGTCATCACGCCATTATGGGGCGACAGGTGGGTCCCTCTAAAACTGATTAACCCCACCAATAAGACAGTTGTGTTAAAGAGAAATACGAAAGTTGCAGATGTCTTTCCCTGCATTGTAGTTGAGGATCTGTCTCCGCCTGAGGGCATAAAGATTAACACACAGCGTGTCACATGTAATTCTGAAGAGCCAAGGTCCAGAGAAGAGATGGAAAGAGCAAAGGAGAAGCTGGGGTTACATGAGCTGAATCTTGAAGCCTGTGAGGTGTCTGATGAGTGGAGAGACATACTTCTGCAACTCGTCAAGAAATACGAGTCGATCTTCTCAAGACACAAGTTGGACTGTGGAGAGGCGACAGATGTCCTCCATAAAATACACCTTATTGATGAGAAGCCATTCCGCTTGCCCTACCGGCGAGTATCACCGAACCACTATGAGAAGCTGAGAACTGCTCTGAATGAGATGGAAGGGAGAGGCATCATCCAGAAGTCGTACAGTGAGTATGCATCACCCCTAGTTCTGGTATGGAAAAAGAATGGTGACCTGCGCATTTGCACCGACTTTCGGTGGCTCAACGCGAGAACTGTGACGGACGCCCATCCGCTACCTCACCAGAATGATGTCCTCGCTGCGCTTGGAGGGAATGTGTTCTTTTCGACTATGGATCTGACATCTGGCTTTTATAATGTGCCGCTGTACGAGGAGCACAAGAGATACACAGCTTTTTCGTCACCATTTGGCCTCCATGAATATAACAGGCTACCCCAAGGACTGTCAAACAGCCCTGCAACATTCATGGAGATGATGTTGTCTATCTTTGGAGATGAAAATTTTACCAGCCTGCTCTGTTACCTGGATGACCTGATGGTTTTTGCCCCCAGTGAACAGCTGGCCCTCGAGCGCCTGGAGATGGTGTTTTCACGCCTCAAGAACCACAATCTCAAGCTAGCACCCAAGAAATGTCACTTTCTGAGGACGACAGTCAAGTTTCTTGGACATATTATCTGTGAGAATGGGGTTAAGACGGACCCTGAGAAGGTTGAGGCAATTAACGATGTTCAAGAAGTTCACCTGATGGAGAGCGATGGTGTCACCCCTTCTCAGAAAAAGCTGCGGTCTTTTCTGGGCATGGTGCTATATTATTAACACTTCATTGAAGGTTGCTCCGCAAAGGCCAGACCCCTCTTCAAGCTGCTCTCCGGACAGAGACCTCAACATAAAGCCAAGGTGGGACGGAAGCCCAAGAAAAAGTCCCCTCTCCCTCTGAAGCTCTCACCAAGCGACTGGGGCCCTGCATGTAAGGGTGCATTCGAGACCCTGAAGCGCGACCTAGCCCACAGTGTCACCTTAGCCCACCCTGAACTCAATGAGCCATTCATCCTTGCTGTTGATGCCAGTCGCCTTTGCTAGTATGACGCTGTCTCCATCTCAGATGAATTATCCAGTTCACAGACTGGAATTTCTGGCATTAAAGTGGGCCGTTTGTGAGAAGTTTAGCCATTGGCTAAAGGGAAGGCGCTTCACTGCGTGGTCCGACAACAACCCTCTGACTTACATCCTAACAAAGCCGCGTCTGGATGCATGCGAGCAACGATGGGTCTCCAAGCTTGCTGCGTATGACTTTTACCTGAAGTATGTCCCAGGGACAAAGAACATTGTTGCTGATGCTCTGAGCCGTGAGCCATTCGTCAAGTCATGCGTGAGTCACCGCCTTGTTAAGGAGCCTTACATCGCGCTGCTGGATGAGGTCAATGGTGTGGTCAAGGGTGTTGTGCAGGATGCTTTTCGGCTTTCTAACAATTGCCAAGCCGTCCAGGTGGTAGGCGAGGGAGTGTCAGATGATGGTGCTGCTCAAGACGAGGAGGACTCACGACTCGGAAGAGGCTCCATCGGTTTCGGAGGAGGTCTCCGCAGTTCTATCAGCTCATTGTAGCGGTGGAGTGTCCATGCTGCCTGGGGCTAACCCATCATCTCTCCTGCTGCCTGAAGAGGACCCGTCCATCGTTATCCCTCAAAGCCGCATCAGGAGTCTCCAGGAGCAAGATACGACAATCAGCAGGGCTCTGATATGACAAGCCAAGGGAAGCTTCCCAAAAATACAGTAAAACAATAAAAGAAATTCAATTAAAAATTAATTGTTTTGTATATTTTTTATTTTTTTATAGATTACAATAATAAAAAAAATCTTAATTTTTCGTCTCTGTGTTATAATAATTGTCTCCCTAACACAGTCACTGTCTGTGGCCCATACTCACTGACTCAGTCTGCAGTCTTCTGCCAGCCTGGAGGCTCACGAGGTAAAGCTGGGAAGGAGGTCAGGACGCTAGGCAGTTTTTTTGTTTTGTTTATTCATCACAAACATAGGCTACGGAAAGAAATCACGCGCCCAGCTTTGTTAACTCTAGGTAGCGGAATTTTTTTCCATAGTCTATGTGTGCGAGGACGCTTCGCATCTGGCCATAAGTGGCCAATTAAATCACATTAACACATTCGGGGCCATTGGGATGTGTCTAATATCACTCAAGAGGACCAGCAAATGTAAACAGACTTGGGGCTGTTTGTAGAGCTAAATCTATACTTTATAGTATTGCTATCTGTCCATTCTCATTGGCAATCGAGACCATAAACCGTCCCTTCAAAATGGCTTAAAGAAAAAAAACGACATCAATACGTTCTCATTTTATAGCGCCGGCTAGGATATTTCCTGGAAGGCGAGATAAAGGGCTAATAGCTACTGTACTAACGTTATCCAATGGCATTTCCGTTATACAGATGTTACAGTTAAAACTCAAACTGCATATGATCGGCACGATCCTCACGCATGTATGCATGAAAGGGGGGGGGGGGGGGGGGGGCGGGGGACGTTGTTTCTTATTATTGATTACCAATAACCGTGTTCGTCTAAGTAGCTACATAGGCCGATCGTATCATATCATAACAAGGCTCGATCGGGCTGTAATTTACGTGAAAAAGATCTTACCATGAGCCAGTTGGATCCCCCCGAGCATTTCCCCGTTATCGATCGCCATCTGGTAGATCGATATGTCAATTGGCTGATGATAAATCCCCTTATTGCATAGTGAAATCCGCGATCCAAAACGTAATCCAAGCTACAGGCTGCACATCCAGAATCCAGCTAACTGAAAGTCAAAAAAAATAATGCTCCGTTCAGCTACAGCCGGGCACACTGCATTATCGCGACAGCGCCCCTAAGAGGATCTCGCCGGTATTGCACTTTGGCGAATTCAAAGAGTAGGGTACATCTGCAGTGCAGCTCGGCGACCTTGAATAGGTTATTAAAATGAATGGAATAAAAGCCAAAACAACTTTAGCCAGATAAAACATTGATCTGGTCCAAGAAGCCCCAACAGTAGTACAAATATACATATATACACATATATATACATATATATATACACATATATATATATATATATATATATATATATATATATATATATATATATATATATATATATATATACACATATATATATATATATATATATATATATATATATATATATATATATATATATATATATATATATATATATATATATATATATATATATATATATATAATATATATACATGTACTGTACATACATACACACATATACACCAATAACAAAATAAAAACACAGTTAAGAATCATACACATAAGCAAATAAACAAACAAACAAACATATGCACAGCCTATGTACAAAAGAAATAAACAGTTCATCTCTAGTCTTTACAGTTTTCTTCAATTGCATAAACACTCAAATCAAAAGTATTACACAATTATCAAAACCTTACACTCAAGGAGCAAAATATAGGCCCAGATTTGCACCCCTACAATGTCAGCCTCACACTTTTTGCAAAACAATACACACAGTGATTTGCAAAACACTAAACACACTTGCATTACATTAGACACAGAATGTCAAATTACCACACATATGAGCCAATTGGTTAAACACAGCCATCAGATGCACAAACACACCATTGCTTAATTGTAGATACACCAATCAGGTTTAAGCACTATAAAAATACAGCAGGTGAGTTCACCTGTCTTCAACCAAAATGGAAGGAGAGTGAAGTACTGTACACAGAGAACGTGAAAATATACAATACATTCACCAAACACTACACAAGACAACCAATGATGCAGACTGATGAAAATATACATTTTCTCCCATTTTCCCAAATCAGTCAACATGGAGAATCACAACAAAAAATTATCTTGCCAGATCCAGCTAGGCAAAGAGATAATGTCTAGTATTTTCTGTTTAAATTTCTTCAAAAAAAAAATTTGTTTTACTGTAATTTTAACCTGTACTGGATACAGTATTTTATGTTTGTCTGATATTTGCTGAGCTTACAGTGTTATGCACATAGTAGCATGAAAACTGGGACATGTATTGTTGTGATTCTCCATGTTGAAATGTTGACTGATTTGGTTATATGGAGAGAACATATATATTTTCATCAGTCTGCATCATTGATTTGGGTATATGGAGAGAAAATGAAATTTTTTTCATCAGTCTGCATCATTGATTTGGGTATATGTAGATAAATAAATTATATTTTCATCAGTCGACAGCATTGGTCTTGTGTAGTGTTTGGTGAATTTATTGTATATTTGCACATTCTCTGCGTACTTCACTTACAGTACTCTAATCACTGAGAAGTAGAATTGCTAAATGTGTTTTAGGTTAAGCACAGCAGTGTGTGTAACTGGTTCAAACAGAATTAAGTCATATGAAACGTGTGTTTCATATGGTAACAAAATGTAGTTTTTATAAATTAGTGTATGGTTTTGACAAGTGTTTAATTTAGCAAAGGATCTGAGGTGTTCTGATAATTGTGTGTTTTGAAACACCGGGCCCCGTTTTCAAAATCATGCTTAGGCAATCGAAAAAAAAACTGTATTGTGTGTTTCATTATATACATATGTTTCAGTCTTTTCATAAAAAAAAGTTTCAATTTTTGGGTCTTTTCCTGGCGTTGGTCCGCTTTGCATTCACATCTCAAATGAACCGCAGCAGGGTTCACTTGCAAGAGTGAATGAGCTTTCACACCACCCCAAACCAACCGGACTATCCGAGGAAATGAACCAGGGTTTGATTAAAGCTTATTATAGGACACTGGACATGGGTATGGATGGCTCCAGGTGCTGCTGCGTTAAAGTGCACATCTTCAATATCTGTACTATTTAAAAGCACAGTGCAGGACACACTCAAAGGTTATCGCACCTCAGAGATGGCAGTGGACATGTATGACAGGACAAAGGCCATACAGTATGTAATGGCCTTTGGATTGAGCAACATACTACCAGCCAAAGGAGGAAGCAGAAAAGGATTGACGAGTATGTAGTTGAGTCATCTTGTGGCACAAGCTCAGACCTCAGCTCAGGAGATCAGCTGAGACAGAGACTGTTCTATCCAGTCGTCGACAGAATGCTGCAAGAGCTTGAGAGCAGGTTCTCATGAGTTGGATACCAACTTATAAGAGGCATACAGGCATGTTATCCAGCCTCAGACCAGTTTCTCTCAGTGGAATTGCTGCAACCCCTCGCCACACATTACAATATCCAACTATTGCCAGAGGAGATCACAGTTGCAAAGTGTTTCCTGGTCAGGACAGGCAGAGATGCAGTCCCTACTATCCAAAGTGTCTTTTCCCTCCTGGATAATAATAATAATAATAATAATAATAATAATAATAATAATAATAATAATAATAATAATAATAATAATAATAATAATAATAATAATAATAATAATAATAATAATAATAATAATAATAATAATAATAATAATAATAATAATAATAATAATAATAATAATAATAATAATAATAATAATAATAATAATAATAATAATAATAATAATAATAATAATAATAATAATAATAATAATAATAATAATAATAATAATAATAATAATAATAATAATAATAATAATAATAATAATAATAATAATAATAATAATAATAATAATAATAATAATAATAATAATAATGCATTTGATTTATAAGGCGCCTTTCAGGACACTAAAAAAAAAAGTCCACAAATCGGTGAATGAAAAAATTATAGGATCAAATGAAAACTACTTACTAAAAATGGATGTTTAAAAGTACTAAAAACCAACAAAAAATACCAAACACTAACAAACATGCAGCACAGACAATGGGGATGCTGACGTAAAAAAAAAGGTTAAAAAAAAGTAAAAAAAAAAAAATTAAACAATTTTTATTTATTTATTTTTTAGATCCGGGGCTAGGAGAAAAACATCCGGAGCTAAAGCCCCGGAAGCCCAGGGCTAACGACGCCACTGGACCAAACGTCTTCGCCTCGCGGGGCAATTTTGAATATGCAATGAAGCATTAGCACTTTATTAGCAACTTATTTTTCGCCGGCGGGACATTTACTGAGGACCAGCACAGCACACCACTGTGGATATTATGATTTAACAAATCTATCTGTCCAGGAGCGCTGTAATAGACCACTGCACTTCCGCGTTATATGGAGCTCGTGAGGAGGAGGAGGAGGGGGAAAGAGAGCGCGGGTGGATGAAATTAATGAATGTTGATTAGTTAGTAACTAATGTTGATTAGTTACTCTAATAAACATTAATTCACGCGCTCCCTTCCCCCCTTCTGGATATCAGTCCGGAACGACTACCCAGTGCTGTGTAATGCTGCGCTGAGAAGGCTTGTCCCGTTTGCATCAACATATACCTCTGTGAAGCGCGATTCTCGACTCTGACATTAATAAAAAATAAATGCAGATCTCGCCTCAGAGTAGAAGCGGATCTGCACCTCTTTCTCAGCACAACGCAGCCACGTATCATGGCACTATGTTCAAATGTACAAGCACACCCTTCCCATTAAGTCTCAATTTTGTTTATTCTTGAAAAGCGCATGTGAACGCATAAAAAATTGCTAAATATGCCTTGATCGTTTTATAAATGTGTATACAGAAATAATTCCGTTTGATAATATTCATTCATTTCATTAATAACATTAATAACGCTGGTTGAACTTAGAGAGGCGATTGCGGATATGCAACGGGGCAAGGCTCCCGGATGGGACGGCATTCCACCGGAACTCTATCTTGCATTCTGGGATGTACTCGGCCCCTTATTACTCTCAATGATCTTACACTCAATCAAAGAGGGCAATTTTTCTAGAGATGTCAATATGGCGCTTATATCTGTTTTACTCAAGAAGGATAAGGACCCCACCGAATGTGGCAGCTACAGGCCCCTAAGTCTCCTCGGAGCCGATCTTAAGCTATATGCCAAGGTTCTAGCCACCAGACTTCAAAAGCACATGACATCTCTAGTTCACCCTGATCAGACCGGCTTCATAAGAGGCCGCCTGGTTACTGACAACATCAGACGGTTACTGCACGTGATTAATGCCAGCAAGGATATTGCATCCCCTACAGCGGTCATGTCCTTGGACGCAATGAAGGCATTTGACAGATTGGAGTGGTCTTACTTATGGGCAGTTCTCAGAAGGATGGGGTTGGGTGAGGGTTTCATTCATATGATCAAAGTTCTATACACTGAGCCTTCGGCCATGATCTTAACGGGAAAGTTCTGTTCGCCACTCTTCTCTGTCTCGCGTTCTTCTAGACAGGGTTGTCCTCTTAGTCCCGGACTCTTCGCTTTATCCCTCGAACCCCTAGCTCAATACATAAGACAATCCCAAATTATGTCTCCTATTTCAATTCAGGGCACACATCATCATATTAGCTTATACGCAGATGATGTACTCCTGTTTATGCAAAATCCCTCCGTCTCTCTACCTCATCTGCTCGGCGTGATAGATGAATTCGGCAGCCTGTCCGGCTTTAAGATCAACTGGCCAAAATCTGCTTTTCTTCCACTTAATGAGCCTGCGAAGGCTACCATCTTACCGGCAAACATGCTTATGGTGGAGCACTTTAAATGTCTCGGGATTGAAATATTCCCCACTATTGGCCAGACGGTAAGGTATAATTACTCCAGCTTGGGTGACAGGATTACGAATGACTTTAACAGATGGTCCAAATAAAAAAATTCATTACAGGCCCGTGCGTCAATAATTACAATTAATATTTTACCCAGAATTAACTTTATCAGCTCCATGCTCCCGTTACCTCCTCCTGTTGGTTACTGGCAGAAATTGCACTCTGCCTCGTATAAATTCATTTGGAACAATAAACGTCCGCGCTTGAAGAGATCAACTGCCCAAAGGAGTAAACTTGATGGGGGCTTAGCATTTCCAGACTTTAAATATCATTTTCAGGCTTTGACCTTTGATCACTTGGTTTGATGCTCAAGCAGCTGTATCTTGGCGACCATTGGAGGAGAAGTTGGTGTCCCCATATAGACTTCAGGATATTGTGTATACCAACATATCAATTAAACAATGTAAATTAAGAATTGGCCCTTTAATCACACATGTGATCCAAACTTGGCGTGACACTCAGAAAGTGGGTACAAACCGCCATCAATGGCACACGCATTCCCCTCTATTTAATAACAATCTTCTCCTTATTGGACAACAACCTATTAGGTACCCTGGGAAAAGAAAGGCATCCACACATTAGGGGATATCTTCGATAACTCTGGTCTCCGCTCTTTCCAGGATATATCCAACGGATATGATCTCCCCGGAACCTCCTTTTTCTTTTATTTACAAATAAGAGCAGCTTTGAAAGCTCATGGCGTGCCATGGGATGCTCCACTAGTGCATCACCGCTTTCACAAGTTATTTTATGACAAGGAGACATCGAGAGGCTTCGTCTCTGACTTTTATCGCCATTTACTCATGACCTCGTATAAAGAGCTCCCCCTGGATACGATTTGGAGAAAGGATGTTCCGGAGTTGGATGTAGATTTTGATTGTGATGCAGTCTGGGGAAATGTTCAGTTATCCTCACACAACCCAGATCACCAACAGATTCATCTAAATTTTATTCACAGGACTTATTTAACCCCTAGACGATTGAATTCAATGGGTCTCAGACCTGACTCTCTATGTACCTTGTGTCCAAATGGCGCCACAGGTACATTTATGCATATGTACTGGGAATGGCCTCCTGTTGTGATTTTTTGGGAAAATGTTACATATCAGCTCTCAGAAATTTTTTCTCTAACCATACCTGTATCTCCTTCTGTATTATTATTGAATGATCTCTCTAAATTACCAACCTCTATACAGGTGAAAAAACTCATTTTGGCCGGCCTCACAGCCGCAAAAAAATTGATTGCCTCACGTTGGTTTCACCCAGATAGACTCTGTCCAAAGGTATGGTTTCTCACCTACCTTGACGTGATCTATTTGGAGATATCCACGGCACGTGTTATAGGGGTTAGGGAATCTGATATCGTAATTTGGTTGGCTACAGTGGCAAAGTTGAGGGAACGCATATAAGTTTGGAAATGTTTGTTTTGATTCTTGTTTTTTTGCTGAGTGATGTATTGTGATGTATTGTGAGTGTGACTCATGTTGAGGTCCTGGGGTGAGCGGGGGGAGGGGGGGGGAGAGAACGAGCGAGTGTCCATGTTAGGATGATCACTGTACAGTTGTATCAGTTGTTGTCTTGTCATGTGGTGTTGAGTTACTGTCTTGGGAAGTCTTTTTATGTATTGTTGTTGTTGTATTGTGATATGTTTTGTTTCATGTTTGAAAAAAGAAAAGAAAAATATTTGATAAAAAAAATAAAAAAAATAAACATTCTTGTCATTCTTGTAATTCCTACACTACACCGTTACAATGATATATAACATAACATATTATATACCCATTCAATATGCACATGACAGAAAATATTATATGCCATATAATATTTTCTGTCATGTGCATATTGAATGGGTATTATTAATCTACTATTACTACTATACTAGCCGAGAGTAGGTCAAATTTGGGCTGGTAGCTCTCGGCTAGTTGGCTAATTAAAAAGTAGATCTTGGTTCAAAAAAGGTTGGGCCCTGGAAAAAGATGGCGGCGTAGAGGAAGGACATAGTGGAACGGGCTCCTACACAAAAATCCTGAAAAACCTGATGTATCGAACATACTCCGCCTAAACTTCAGTTTATGTTAACCCACGCTTATTAAGCACATAACCAACAAAGAAATGCCACCCAAAAGGACCGAACCGAGCAGGAAGACGGTGACATCGCCCACGTTAGCAATAGTGCTTGTGAGACCGCAAGGAGCTAACGCACCGGCTAACGGGGAAGCTAATGCAGCTAACGTCGAAGCTAACGAGGAAACACCGCCGATATGGTTTACTGGGGAACTGGAGAAAGTATTCGATAGAATTCAAGCCATGATGGAACTTAAGATGAACTCTCTAAGCATCTCGGTGGAAAGACTTATCAGTGACAACCAGGCACTGGGGCAACGTGTTAAGGAAATGGAGGGAGTGCAAGCTAGCTTCGGTGATAGCCTCGACTACCTACAACAAGACCTCAGCGATCATAGGAAAGACACAGAGGAGGAGATCTGCGGTCTGAGGGAAAAGCTGGACGAATTGGAAAACAGAGGGAGAAGAAAGAATCTGCGACTGGTGGGATTCCCAGAAGGTGTGGAGGGGAAAAGCTCTATCGATTTCCTACAGGAATGGCTCCCCAAAATACTGGAGCTGGACACCGGGCAAACCATTGAGATAGAGCGGGCTCACCGTACGCTCCAACGCCGTCCCGAAGAAGGCAGCCTCCCCCGAGCCATAGTGATCCAGCTACTCCGTTTCACCGATGTGACGAGAATCCTGGACGCGGCGTGGAAAAAGAAATCACTGGCATACGGTAATTCTACTATCAAGATCTTCAAGGATATGTCCACGGCCCTCTACAAGAAGAGAAAAGCCTTCATGCCGTTGAAGAAGAAGCTACACGAGAACAACGTATCCTTCAAGCTGCTCCATCCCACTAACTTGAGCGTGGAGCTACCGGAGGGCAGACGTACTTTTACTTCTCCGGGGTCGGCAGAGACGTATCTGAGTAAGCACCACCCGGCTATGCTGAAGTGATCCAGCGGTCGTCACTCGACCATAAAGGAGCGGTAAATAAAGACACATACCAGGCAATAAGCCTCATACTCTAATTACTTTTTGAAATGTTAACCGCCGGGTAATACATGTCGTTACTGGCGACACTGGACTTGAGATGTTGTTAAGCCTCACGGGACCTTTTGTTGTGAGTTCATATTACTAAGTTTAATTTCAAGACGGTTATGTGCTAATGGGTATATGTAGGTGTACATGTTTATTCATACATGTGTGCACATTACATTTATGCATTTTAAGCGTTGATATTACCCCTGAAAAAAAAAGATATTAAAAAAAAAGGGGGTGTGTGTATATATATATATACATGTTTTGAAATACTTAAAGGAGATGTTCGTACCCACACCTTTAATTACTTAACCTAAACCTGGTAGGGAGCCCGGCTCCGCTTGGTAGGATAGGGTATGGTACTACGCAAGATTACGGGAGGATTTATAGGCCAGGGGGATTTATTTTTATTTTTTTGGGAAGGGGGGGGGGGGGGGGGGGGGGGCATTAAGGGGAAAAGGGAGGGGTTCAGACAGGACTGTTTTTGTGAATTGGTTTATAATGTTTTCACATCTAGGTATTGTATACCATGTTTTCAGGTATCCCAGTGTCCTACTAAACAGCTATACCAACCACATGGGTGAATGACATACTCGTTTCTGAGTTGGAATATTAATGGTCTTAACCGGCAAGTTAAACGCCGTAAAGTGCTTAGCTTCATCAGAAGACATCAAATAGACGTGGCCTTCCTGCAAGAGTCTCACTTGGATGACGCAGAGCACAGTAAACTGGGGAAACAATGGCAAGGGCAAATATTTTTCTCCTCATTCACATCGTCAGCAAGGGGGGTGGCTATTCTGGTAAGAAGAGGGATCCCCTTCCAACCGAACCTAGTTGAAAAGGATAAAGGGGGAAGATATATTTTAGTCAGGGGATATATGGGAGACCAACTGGTCACTATGCTGAATGTATATGGTCCGAACCACGATGACCCTAACTTCTATGTGAACCTTTTTCTTAAAGTGACATGCGCCCCTTCAGAACTTATAATTGGTGGTGACTTTAACCTGGTATTAGACCCTGCTATGGATAGATCCTCCCCTACCCCTAAACCTTTGACCTCAGCGGCCAAGGCTCTTAAAAAAGAACTTATGGATCTTAATTTGTTGGATACATGGCGGGAGGGGCATGCATCTCAAAGGGAATACAGCTTCTACTCACACATGCACAACAGCTACTCTAGGATTGATACGTTCTTTATACATACAGCAAAACTCCATCTTGTTTCGTCCTGCGAATACTTAGCCATGACACACTCAGACCACGCCAGCCTTTTGACTAAAATAGCCTTAAGCGACTCTCACACAAACTCCAAACGCTGGAGGTTTCCTAATTTTCTAAATAACGATGAGGATTTTGTAAAATTAATTAACAAACAGTTGGACGGGTATTTATTGAGTAATAGGGGCTCGGCCTCACCAGCTATAGTCTGGGAGACCCTTAAAGCTTACATAAGAGGCTACATTATTAGTTACTCTTCCTGGAAAAAGAAACAATATCAAACCAAATTACGCTCACTAGAGTCTGATATAAAAGCGCTTGAAAATCAACACTCCCTATTACAATCACAGACCTTATTGGTTCAGATAACGGCAAAAAAGGCAGAATATAACACTATCACCTCGTGAGAGGTAGAAAACGCTATGTCAAGGTTGAAACATCGCTACTATGAGCAGGGTGACAAGGCAGGGAAACTACTAGCGTGGCAAATTAGAAGGGAGGATGCCGCTAGGTGTATTCCGGCCATTAGGGTAAGCGACAAAGGGGAGTTGACCCGGAACCCACTGCTCATAAATCGGGCCTTCTCAGACTTCTACAAGTCTCTCTACTCCTCGCAGGGGGAGAAGAGACAGGAGATGTGTGAGTTCTTGGACAACCTAGACATACCTACGATAACAAAAGGCACAAGGGGGGTCCTTGACGAGGCGATAACTAAGCAAGAAATACTAGATGCCTTATCAAAACTGACGCCAGGGAAAGCTCCAGGGCCGGACGGCTTCTCCATAGACTTCTACAAGGCATTTATTAGCAAATTGATAGACCCTCTCCTAGAAATGTTCAACTACTCTATTGAGAATGACCAACTACCTGATACCCTTGAGCAAGCTCTTATTATAGTCCTGCCAAAACCAGGGAAGGACCCTACCTTATGCGGGTCGTACAGACCAATTTCGATCCTTTCCAACGAATATAAAATATTTACTAAAATCATAGCCACTCGACTTGAGAGAGTAACCTCCTCACTTATTAATACGGACCAGACCGGTTTCATACAAAATCGCTCATTAATAGACAACGTGAGAAGATTTCTTAACTTGACGCATTGTGCCAAATCCATAGAAGACCCAGTCATAGCGATCTCGTTGGACGCGGAGAAGGCATTTGACCGAGTAGAGTGGCACTTTCTCTTCGCTGTTCTACAAAAAATGAACTTTGGCCCAAATATGCTAAGAATGATCCATATGCTGTACCTTAACCCTACAGCCAGGATACAGACCAACTCAGAGATTTCACCTTCTTTCCCTCTAAGGCGCGGTACTAGGCAGGGTTGCCCTCTTTCCCCGACACTTTTTGCGCTGGTAATCGAACCCCTGGCTATAGCAATAAGGTCACATAAAGCTATTAGTGGGATCAAGGTGGGTCCTGAGAGCCATGTCATCTCTTTATACGCGGACGACATAGTCCTGTTTCTAACCAATCTCGACTCATCCATGCCTGCCCTTATGGAAACACTGTCAAAGTATAATGTAATCTCAGGCTACAAGATTAATGCACAAAAAAGCGTGGCCATGCCACTTAACTCACTAGCCGAAAAAATGCCAAGGTCCAATTTCCCCTTCCAGTGGAACTCACAATTTGTAACATATTTGGGTCTAAAAATCCCGAACCAAATAGATACAATTTTCTTACTAAATCATGACCCACTACTTAAAAAGGTGGAGAAGGACCTAGATAGATGGATGCAGCTGCCTCTCTCGCTAATCGGACGTGTGAACTGCATTAAGATGAACATCCTACCTAAATTTCTCTATCTTTTTCAAACCCTCCCTATATCTATACATAAGAACTTCTTCAAGAAATTACAAAGGATAATATCTGCATTCATATGGAGAAGGAAGGTGCCTAGAATTAAAATTAAAACCCTATATAATTCCCCCCAGTGTGGTGGACTGAAACTCCCGGACTTCCAACGCTATTACTGGGCTGCACAGACAAGGGCTCTGTGGATTTGGCAGAATGAGTCGACTAATTCCCCTGCCTGGAGACAAATAGAACAATGCCATATGATGGACGTACCGCTGGCCGGAATTCCTTTTATCAGGAAGTACCACACCCTGAAGAATTGTTCAGATAACCCATTTATTAAACACACAGCAAGAACATGGTTTGAGATTCAGACACATCTTGGTAGCTTTATTGCATTTCACAGGAAGACTCCCTTCCACAACAATCCAGCTTTGCCAGAATCACTTAGAGATGGCATCACCAAGAAGTGGTACACTCAGGGAATTAAAACTTTTGGGGACCTATTTGATAATAACATACTTATGTCCTTTGAACAGTTACGTGCCGCCTTCCACCTTCCAACTACTAATTTCTTTAAATACCTACAGGTCAGACACTTCATAGATACAGGTCAGGGAGGAAACGCCACTCTTCCAAAACCCCTCCTCATAGATGATATCCTAAAAGGAGTTATTCACACTAGAGGCATCCTATCATTAACATATGATAGAATCCTGACCAGTACAGAAATTATACCCCTAAATGCCAAGAACAAATGGGAGCGGGACCTGGACTGTACCTTTGATGAAGATGAATGGGAATCACTATGTGAGTCTGCACTATCTTTTTCATATAACACTCGACATAAACTTATGCAATTTAACATTCTCCATAGAACCTATTTTACGCCGGAAAGACTTCACAGGATGAATGAGGCTATCTCTGACCTTTGCCCTAGGTGCTCAACGGAAACAGGTAGCCTGCTCCACATGTTCTGGGAATGTAACAAACTGAGACCTTACTGGGGCTCAATTTGGGAGACTCTCGAAGAGGTCACAGGCCTTGAGATCCCATGTACACCTAAATTAGCATTATTAGGAGACATGTCTGACATTTCTCCAGATAAGAGAGGCAAGGTGCGGATCATTAAATTGGCCATGATTGCAGGGAACAAGTGTATTGCCATGCTGTGGAAAAGTGCTGAATCCCCCCCCATGTCTATGTGGCTTAGTGAAATCTCTTCGTACATGGCATCAGAGAAAATAATGTTCAATCTTAAGAAAAAACCACGTCTCTTTGATAAATGCTGGGCTGGGTTTAGGCAATACTTAGAACAGATTACATAGTAGGTTGATGATATAGGCTATTATTGAAGCTCCCTCTTGTCTTTCGGAAGGGTATATATTGCAATGAATGATACTGTAAATGTTATTAGTTGCTCTTTGAAGAGAAAAGATGTAATGGTAGACATTTATTTGTTTGGTGTAGAAGTATGGGCACCTGTTAGACGGGTGTAACTGGGTTTACAAAACTCTCAATGTGTAAAAAAAAAAGAAAAAACTGAATTTGTCGAGGTCCTAGTCTGGGGGGAGGGAGGGGGGGTCTGGCCGATTTTTTTTTTTTTTTTCAGGGGGGGGGGGGTTAATATGCATCTATTTTTCTGTAACTCGGGGAGGGGGGGGGCAGTTGGCAGCATTTCCTTTTGTATGGTTGTTGAACTGATGCTGTTAAACTGAAAAAAAAAAGAAAATACCTATAAACATATTGTTTAAAAAAAAGAATGAAAAGGGAACAAGGGAACTATAAAATAAATTGAAATGTAAATAAACAAGGTAAAGATAGAATTGACCGTTGAAATATCAAGATAGGGCCGATATGGGCCGATATAATTTTTTCCTTTTTTTTTTATTTAAATGTAATATTATTTTTTCTTTTTACATGTTTTGGCCTTAAATTGTTTCAAAATATCAGTAATTTCTGAAAATAAGTTACAAAAGTAAAAAAAAAGTATGCGTTTTGGAAAGTAGCTCTTTGTTTGATTATCATAAAGTGTTTTCTGTGCAGAGATGTCGACATCGGTGGATGTCGGTGCCGGCCAGAACAGCAATATTAATGTCGGTTATCGGTATCGGCCACCATTTTCACATCGGTGCATCACTATTCTTTTGGATGTTACAATTTTTTCTTTATTGTTTCTGTCTGTTTAATTGTATTGTCTGAGATGTTTGTAAATCAAAAATGCAAATAAAAATATAAGTTAAAAAAAAAAAAAAAAAGTTGGGCCCCCCTGCTGTACATGGTGACTGATTGGCTTAAATATTAAATAAAAAAATAAATAATAATAATAATAATAAAAAATATTAAAAAAAGAAAATTGTAATAACTATTTTTTTTGGCATCCTCTGTTATTTTACCAACGCGACGCCACTGCTAACACCACCACCACCACTACTACTAACACCACCACAACCACTACTACTACTGACACCACCACCACTACTACTACTAACACCACCACCACTACTACTACTAACACCACCACCACTACTACTACTAACACCACCACCACCACCACTACTACTACTAACACCACCACCACTACTACTACTAACACCACCACCACTACTACTAACACCACCACCACTACTACTAACACCACGACCACCACTACTACTAACACCACCACCACTACACCCGCTCACTCAGATCTGCCGATCAGCACCTCCTAGTGATCCCCAGGACCAGGCTAAAAACAAGGGGTGATCGAGCCTTCGAGGTGACAGCACCAAGGCTCTGGAACGCTCTCCCCCTGGACCTGCGAACTGCCCCCTCTGAGAACTCTTTTAAAAAACAACTAAAAACACATTTGTTCAGGCAGGCTTTTGATCACACATAGGCGCCTTTTTCTTGTCCTCACTGTTCTATAGTGTTGTTTTAATTAGTGACTCATGATTTTATCCAAATTCTTTTATTCTACTTTTTCTATCTGGTTTCACTGTTTTTAACTGCTGTTTGTCTATTGTCATTTATTTCTGATTTTGTTTTTATTGTGTTTTTATATTAACCTGTAGTGTAAAGCACCCTGTGCATTCGTGCTGTGAAGGGTGCTATATAAATAAAGGTCATTCATTCAAAAGGTCATACTACTAACACCAGTGATGCCACTAACGCGTTACTAAGTAACGCGTTATTGTAATCTGATTACTTTTCCCCGAAAATAGTAATCTAACGCGTTAATCTTTACAAGCCAGTAATCTGATTGCAGTTACTTGTCGTTACTATTTCGTTACTATCTCATCATAATGCAGGCGGAATGCAGTATTTTCTTTCGTTTTCGACAGTCAAATATACTTTTGGAGAGCTTTTCCTTGTATTGGGGAGTGACGTCACAGCACGCAACCTCGCGTGTTGAGCCATGCTGGTGGGCGCGGCTGTTATTGTTATTATCAGGCTGACCTAAACATAGCGAGCTAGCAGGGAGACGCTCGCGCTGGTAATGCTTTCTTGCACTGGAAGTTCACTAGTCTACTTAACGTTTGTGTCAGCTAAGCCGGGTGAAAAAAACATTCACTTTGCGGAGGAAACAAAATACTGTCTACCGCATATGGAATATACAGCACAGCACGACCATCGACTTCTACAGGACTCGGAGCTGCACCAGCCAAACAGTATGTTCCACCTTTGAGTTAAACATCTTTTGCATTGCACTATTCATGAACATGGAACACCATACTGCAGTATGTAGGTTGTCAGTAGCAGAAGGAACAGACTTTCTGACAAGAGGTTTGAGAAGATTCTGTTACTGAGATATAATCACTGGTTTACTCACCCCTCTCCCCTGTTTCACTAGGAACATTATAACCATATCTGAATGGGGCAGGCCTCAAAGGTAGGCTACATATCAGCCTACATGTGGTGTTATTGACCATTTATCTTTTGTGAAATCTATAGATCTATAGGTTTAGGTTAGGTTTAGGTTTACTTTATTTGTTCAAGGGGGACAGTGCACATTAATAAAACATTTTACAAATGTAAATGCACCCAATTTTAGCCAAAAGGCTAATTTCCATTGGTAGTCCCCCTGCCAGAAGGTACAGGCTAAAATCCTGTGTAAAAAAAGGGTTAGCAATAAAAACAGAATAAAATCAAGATAAATACATTAGAATAAAAACACAACAAAAGCACATAGACATAGTAGGGATACAGGTCACAATACAGTCATGGACACAAGGACAGAGCACATCATGACATATTAAGAGACCCAGACATAGACAGACGCACCATATCCATATCCACACACACATATACGTATACAGACACCTCAGTGTCTAGATATAGATATAGATAGGCCTACCTGCCCTATTAGTAAATTTTACTCAAACTGAGTACATTTTACTAAATTTTTTTTGTCATTCTTATGTTGTGGCAGCAGCAGGGACGACGACTTCGTAACCTAGTTACTTTCAAAGTAACTAAGTTACTCTGATAATCAAGTAATCAGTAAAGTAACTAAGATTACTTTTTAAAGGAGTAATCAGTAATCAGTAATCAGATTACTTTTACAAGTAATCTGTGGCATCACTGACTAACACCACGACCACCACTACTACTAACACCACCACCAATTCGAAAAAACTGGCCCCTGTAAATGTCCTAACCCAACCCCCTCCAATGTACAGTAAATGACCTAACCCAAGAATACACAAGACCTTCCTCTTGGAACCAAGTATGGTTTCGTCGATATTCCAATGTACTGTTTTGCTTGTACAGTTGTACAGTTTCCCCCACCCCACCCCTTTTTCCTGGAACTGTCTTGTGAAGTGACCGCGATTGCTTGAAAAGCTTATGTTGATTGCAATGATTAATTATACTGACCGAAGCAGAGAGAGAGATGAAAAGGCACACAGAGGAACATAAATATATATATAAAAAAGGATGACCATATAGTCATCAAAAATGAAGGTACTGGAGCACATGGATCATCTTTAAAAATATATTTAATAATGTGCAAAAAATCGTTTCAACACTTCTTCGGAGTGATCACAATGAAGACATGCTTGTGTTGAAACCTTAGTGATTTTTTGCACCCTATTAAATATTTTGTATAAGATGATCCGTGTCTCCGGTAGCTTCTTTTTTGATGACTATATGGTCCTAGACTAGATTATTTCCCAACCTGTGCTGCTTTGGGGTGTTTTCAACTTGGGTCTCTGTAATGTCAGTGGTTACGTCTGTGCTGGGGCGCAGAGCAACACACAATTTGTACATTTCATGCACAGATTGGTACTACCAACCAATTGTACTCATGCCTCCGTTCACAATCAGGGTGGTGTGTGTGTGGAAGTAGAAGCCAAGTCCAGGACGGAGGAGGCAGATGGAGGATCCAAGGATGTTTGATAACGAAAAGGAAAAATACTCTGGCAGCAGAAATAATAAAATAATAAACGTACTTGAGAGCAAAAAAACCTAACACAAAGCCTCTGGCAAAAGACAGAACTTGAAACAACTAACATAAGACGTGTAACAACAATGAAACGATGGACAAGGACAGAGGGCAGGGTAGGGGGCACTCACATACACAAGGGGAGAATGAGAACACCTGGGCTGATTACAAATGGAGACACCAGGGAGGGAAACAGACTAACAAAGAACTACAGGAAACTAAAGAGAAGGAACTACAACTATGGCCACAATACAGGGGCACATGAAAACTAACTAAACTAACAGGGGAACATGAATAAACAAGAAAATACCAGGACAGACTAAACAGAGAAACATGACTGAACAACTACACTAGGATGAGAGAGAGAGAGAGAGAGAGAGAGATAGAGAGAGAGAGAGAGAGAGAGAGAGAGAGAGAGAGAGAGAGAGAGAGAGAGAGAGAGAGAGAGAGAGAGAGATGGGGGGCAAGAGAGAGAGAGCAGAGCAAGAGACAGAACACAGAGATAAAGAGAGACAAGGAGAACAAATAGGGGTGAGGCAGAGCAGGAGATAACAGCCAGGCGGGAACAGACAGTCCGTGGCCAGTGTCAGATATTGGCAGGTTTTTTACGAATGAAAAAATATCCATAAAAAGTATCTATATAATCTACCATATCTATCCATCCGTCTATAATTCCATCTATTGTAAATTACTTAAACAAATGTGTACACTCAACCGTTATTTACTGTGTTGGCCCTGTATTCTGATGTGTGCTCATACAGGGAATTCCACACAACGGAACCAGAGAGTGTGTTCTAATAAAGTTGAGCTCAGTTGTAATCCAACCCTAACTAGGTGCAATACCGATTTCTTTATTTGGTCTTGTGTCAGTCTTGTCTTCTTATCGTATTCTGAAAAAGCATGTTCATTGGCTCAGTGACGACATAAAAGAAGGTCTGGGCAGACTGTCAGATGTAAGTAAGTAAGTAAAACTGTATTTGTATAGCGCCCTTCTCAGCACGAGTGCACATAGTGCTTCACAGCATTTTTTAAAACATCAGTGGAAAATACAAGAAATAATAGGCCTACATGTGGGAAAAAATAAACATTAAAATATTAGCTAAAACACTATAGAATAGACACCAAAAAACGAAAAAAAAATAACAAGAACAAAACAGACATGAACAGAGTGAAAACGGCTATGGGTGTTTAAAAGGCCTGCCTGTAGAAGTGGTTTTTTAGCTGCCTTTTAAAGGTGAGCTCTGAGGTTTCAGGGCCTTGGGGCAGTCATGTATACTCTGCCCATTGCAATGTCCATTTTCCCCTTGCAACATACTCCTGTTTGCAACTCATTGCTTGATTCACTTTGGAATAAACCTTCTGAAAGAAGTGTCTACCTTTCATTATTGGATATTATTGATAACCATGACAATTTGGATATTAAAGTTAAATATACGTGTCAATGTGGGTGAAGGCCTGACAATATCAATCAGACCCCACTTGGGTAGTTGGAAATATTTTCGAGCCCCAACTCACCTAGTCCCCACCTAGATGTAGGCTATACATTTTTGGCTACAAACATGCCATTTCCTATACTACTAACAAGACAAGATTAACATAACAAGACACAAAGACACAATTATAGTTTAATATTGTATTTGAAAATGAACAAAAGCATGGCAAATTATCCTGTGCCACTGTGAAATAATTAAGCCTAATTCAAAATGTAGTTGTAGGCCTACAGTAGGATAGGGGATTTATTTCCATTCAAATAATAATAATTTGCCTAATAATTAGCCACCTTTTGTGGCTAAAGGTATTCTGAATACACTTTGGGAACCACTGGCTTAGAGTTTCAATGTCACATTTTTGTCGACAGACCAATCACATCAACCGAGGGGAGGGATTATAAATTGGAGGTATCTGAAGAGAAATCGACAGCAAAACAAACCAATCGATAATGAAGAAGAGGCACATTTTGGCAGTTTCTGACAAACCTTGTTTGTACAACCTGTCTAACAGGTCCTACCTCGACCGAGTTATGAACACAACGCCTGGAGGGCTGTGAGCAGGCTGTGAGCGGTAGTACTTTATGTAACTACAGCCAATATGCACCATGAAAAAAAAAGCAATAAGAATAATCAACAATGTAGGCAGGGCCGCCTCAGGGGGTGTGCGAGCAGTGCGGTCGCACAGGGCCTTGCGGGAAGGGGGGCCTCGCAAAAAAAAAAAAAAAAAAAAAAAAATGTTTTATTTTATTTTTTTATTTATTTTTTTATTTTTTTGCGAGGCCCCCCTTCCCGCGAGGCCCTTTTTCATCACAGACCTAAAATCTAGTTTTGCTTATATGCTTATATATTTCACATTAGACACGTTTGTAGAATGACTTGTTCCTGGGTCTGCACCTGGGTCACTATTGGAGCTCTGGTGCTCTGCAGCAGGCATTGGTTTCAATGAGGGGAGGGGTTACAGGTAAGGTAGCGTCTGACTATTCCGCGCGTGCAGCATTGGAGTTTATGCCAGCCAAGGTGAAGAGGACATCGTTCGGCAGATGGACTGAAGATGAAAGTTGTTGCATGTTAGACAGTTCAGTCAGGCTAGCCATCCCGGCTAAAGACAGGGACAGCTAGTTAGCTTTAGCTACGTTATAATATTGAGTGCTAACGTGTGGTTCAGTCGGGATAGCCATGATGATGTCGGCTAGTAGCTAGCTTAGCTAACGGCTAACTAGCGTTAGCTAACCTATCCAGAGGAGCGAGGCGAGGCGAGTGGATGTCTTTTCAAAAGAAGGAGAAGAGAACTTGTGAGCAGATAAATCTGTTAGGCAGCAATACGCCGAAAGGTGTCCAGTCTGCCGGAAAGTACTCGAAGAAGAAGAAGAAGAAGAAGAAGAAATTACACCGTGGGCCAAGTCTCCTTCCAACTTTACCATTGGCGCCGGCCGCGCCGCATTCATTGATACTGCGTTATGGTGAGTCAACCTATGATTATATACCCGCCGTGGACCTGACCTATCTATCTTTCTCTCTCTCTGGAGCCAAACTGGTCGACTAGCTAATATATAGTACTACTAGTAGCTAACTGTGTGTGCCTGGTGAGAGCACCTGGCTGTATGTAGACAGTAGCCGCATAGCTTGTTAGCTGTTAGCTAACGCAGAAGCATGCTATGCGGCTACTACATACAGCCAGGTGCCTGATTGAGCTAACTGTTAGCCAGTTAGCTGTTTAGCGTCAGCTGGGAACGTTCGTTTGATGCTATCAGTTAGCCTTGAGAATAGCAGGCCCTGGCACTCTGACTACGACATCATCTTTGACAGAAGATGTAGTCGGGCCTGCACCATGACAGGGCTCTGGCCATAGCTTTGTCCCGACAGCGAGAGGCCTTTCGTCAACGTGGAGACCTGTGTTGCGGCCTTTCGCCCTGCGTTCCTCGTGCAGGTAACGTAAGATTAATGAAAATGTCATGACATTACCCCACTCTTCCTTCCTTCCCCTCCCGAATGTTTTGTTAATAACGATGTTTTTTCCAGGCAAAACATATGCTACTTCACAACATTTGGAGATACGACATGTGCTGTGTGTGAATGGTCGTTTGTGTAGCTTGGGTAGCGTTGGGCCGTTGGCCAAAGCTGTGTGTCACGTGGCCTGTGTCACAGTACCTGGCTAGCCTATTTAGCTGATGTCGGCCATTGGCTCCTTGCTGCTTTGGTTTCTCTGTTGACCCTCTTCTTGTTGGATTTAAGTGTTGATCTTTGTCCTTTTGAATCTCTCATACATGCTATAGTCTCTCTCTAACACACACACACATGACAAACACACATGTTCTCTCTCTCTCTCTCTCTCTCTTTCTAACACACACAGTCTGCCTATGGCGGCCTTTCTCGATGGCTAGGCTGTGCTCAAGGATCTTCAGTCACAGTGCTCAGGTATTCTGCCACTGTGTACTCTCTGTTTAGGGCCAAATAGCATTTCAATTTCTTTCCAATGTGTCTCTCTCTCTCTCTCTCTCTCTCTCTGTACACTGTATATTGACTGTAGAACGGGAGCTCTCTCTCGCTCTCTCTTTTGCTATATGTTGACTGTATCATGCCCCGCCTCGGGCAGCGCTATTATTTAAGAATATGTTGACTGTATAAATGTATGGACCTAGTTGATTTCAAAACTGCCCTCATTGTATACAAAGCCAGATACAAACTAATCCCAGGCAACATTAAAAAATTGTTCAGAGACAGGGAAGGAGAATATAACTTAAGAGGGAGAGGGAATCTTAAACAACCAATGGTACACACTACGCTGAAAAGTATGTGCATATCTGTTTGTGGAGTGAAGTTGTGGAATATTTTACCTGAATACATCAAACTGAGTAAACATATGGCACAATTTAAAAAGCAGCTTAAAAAATACACATTAGAGAAACACAGAGATGAGTAATGAGGATAAACAAAGTAATGCAATATTGTGTTATGTAGTTCTGTACTGTATTCACTGCTGTTATGTGAATCAAGTTTTTTTTCTTTTCATACTATAAGTAAAAGTATATTCTCTATTGTATTATACTAAATTATGTTATAACTAGTCAAATTAATGGAAGAACAGATGTAAATGTAAGGGGGTAGGGATCTATAAGCTTAGCTTCCCTATACAAATTTTTTGGACATGTCTGCTAACTAAATACATTGCACTTGACTTTTTGTTTATAATTCCTTTTTTTATGTTTTTTTTTTAATTGTTTTTACAATTTTTGAAATGTTTTGTTGTTATAGTTGTTCTGTTTGATGGAGCTAGATACCGTGATTTGTTTGAAGGAATATGAAGAATACATGTTCAAAAATACACTTTTTCATTAATTCATTCATTAAAGTTAGCTGAGGTAATCAGTGGTAGTGTTCGTTGCGCCCTGTGCACTTTCAATTCTCTATGTACACCGCCACACCTTGCGTTTCAGTGCAAGAAAAAGGCGTCCAATCGGATCACAGCCTTATAACTTCCTCTCTGTGTCTAACCCTAACTAACCTTACCGTCATGCACTTGTCCTAATAAACTAACCTGTAGCACTCAACACTTTGATGAACATTGTTACTCAGCTGATAGAGTTGTGCCCTTCCTGATGACTTGTCGTACAGAACTTGTAAGTCGCTTTGGATAAAAGCGTCAGCTAAATGACTAAATGTAAATTGTAAATGTGTGCGTCAGAGAATAACATGGGAAAGAATCAGAAGTTATTCTCTGTTCTAGTCTACTCTCTAGTCTATTCCACGCTATCGCTACTCCATTCAGTGTAGTTAATGGTGCTTGAACATGTCGCCATGCGAGCTCTCATGATCGGCTATTGTTTTTGGCATGGCTCCGGGTTCACGGAGAGGGCTGCCGCTCGGCGCGGTTAGGCGTGTGTGTACGGCCGTGTAATCCATCAGCCTGCCGCTTCCTGTCCTGCACTGCATAACCACTGCACCGGTCCCACTGCGCTACAGTACCGCGTCCATTCTGCACTGCCGCTCGTCCGCTCAAGAGGAATCGGTCGGAAGATTCACTTTGGCGTCCCGTTTTTTAACCCTTTCACTGCCACCCTACAGAAGGTTAACCCTTTATTATACAATGGCATGCACATTTCTCGATTCTGATTGGCTGAAACAGTCAAGTTAGACGTTGTTATTTATCATAACACACGCTCATGACATGATCCCAGAACCCAGCCCACGACCAAATTACAATCACTCCGCCATTCGAGTTTTTAGGAATGAAACCAAGATGGCGGACAATAATCTTTATGAATGGATGTATTGATAGCGTCATAACGACTCATTTAAAAACGATTCTGTCACGTGGAATGTGTTAGTTGCTTACATAATGTTGGATTATGTAATTGGTTGATCATGAGTCATTGTGAAACAAAATATAAATTGCGCAAAGTGTGTTGCTAGATGCCATTTGTCAAAATGACACTCTCATTTCACTGTTAATAACATTTTCAATCAATCAATCAATCAATCAATCCAATAACACACGCTCACTTCACTGTTAGACGGCATGCTTAGACCTTTGTGGGGGGGGGGGGGGGGGGGGCTCGCGTTAAATCTCGCACAGGGCCTCGCATTTCTCCCAGGCGGCCCTGAATGTAGGATATTATGAACAGACTTATTAACTAAACATAACTTATTTATAAAGCTACAAACATTGAAATGTATGGACCTAGTTGATTTCAAAACTGCCCTCATTGTATACAAAGCCAGATACAAACTAATCCCAGGCAACATTAAAAAATTGTTCAGAGACAGGGAAGGAGAATATAACTTAAGAGGGAGAGGGAATCTTAAACAACCAATGGTACACACTACGCTGAAAAGTATGTGCATATCTGTTTGTGGAGTGAAGTTGTGGAATATTTTACCTGAATACATCAAACTGAGTAAACATATGGCACAATTTAAAAAGCAGCTTAAAAAATACACATTAGAGAAACACAGAGATGAGTAATGAGGATAAACAAAGTAATGCAATATTGTGTTATGTAGTTCTGTACTGTATTCACTGCTGTTATGTGAATCAAGTTTTTTTTCTTTTCATACTATAAGTAAAAGTATATTCTCTATTGTATTATACTAAATTATGTTATAACTAGTCAAATTAATGGAAGAACAGATGTAAATGTAAGGGGGTAGGGATCTATAAGCTTAGCTTCCCTATACAAATTTTTTGGACATGTCTGCTAACTAAATACATTGCACTTGACTTTTTGTTTATAATTCCTTTTTTTATGTTTTTTTTTTAATTGTTTTTACAATTTTTGAAATGTTTTGTTGTTATAGTTGTTCTGTTTGATGGAGCTAGATACCGTGATTTGTTTGAAGGAATATGAAGAATACATGTTCAAAAATACACTTTTTCATTAATTCATTCATTAAAGTTAGCTGAGGTAATCAGTGGTAGTGTTCGTTGCGCCCTGTGCACTTTCAATTCTCTATGTACACCGCCACACCTTGCGTTTCAGTGCAAGAAAAAGGCGTCCAATCGGATCACAGCCTTATAACTTCCTCTCTGTGTCTAACCCTAACTAACCTTACCGTCATGCACTTGTCCTAATAAACTAACCTGTAGCACTCAACACTTTGATGAACATTGTTACTCAGCTGATAGAGTTGTGCCCTTCCTGATGACTTGTCGTACAGAACTTGTAAGTCGCTTTGGATAAAAGCGTCAGCTAAATGACTAAATGTAAATTGTAAATGTGTGCGTCAGAGAATAACATGGGAAAGAATCAGAAGTTATTCTCTGTTCTAGTCTACTCTCTAGTCTATTCCACGCTATCGCTACTCCATTCAGTGTAGTTAATGGTGCTTGAACATGTCGCCATGCGAGCTCTCATGATCGGCTATTGTTTTTGGCATGGCTCCGGGTTCACGGAGAGGGCTGCCGCTCGGTGCGGTTAGGCGTGTGTGTACGGCCGTGTAATCCATCAGCCTGCCGCTTCCTGTCCTGCACTGCATAACCACTGCACCGGTCCCACTGCGCTACAGTACCGCGTCCATTCTGCACTGCCGCTCGTCCGCTCAAGAGGAATCGGTCGGAAGATTCACTTTGGCGTCCCGTTTTTTAACCCTTTCACTGCCACCCTACAGAAGGTTAACCCTTTATTATACAATGGCATGCACATTTCTCGATTCTGATTGGCTGAAACAGTCAAGTTAGACGTTGTTATTTATCATAACACACGCTCATGACATGATCCCAGAACCCAGCCCACGACCAAATTACAATCACTCCGCCATTCGAGTTTTTAGGAATGAAACCAAGATGGCGGACAATAATCTTTATGAATGGATGTATTGATAGCGTCATAACGACTAATTTAAAAACGATTCTGTCACGTGGAATGTGTTAGTTGCTTACATAATGTTGGATTATGTAATTGGTTGATCATGAGTCATTGTGAAACAAAATATAAATTGCGCAAAGTGTGTTGCTAGATGCCATTTGTCAAAATGACACTCTCATTTCACTGTTAATAACATTTTCAATCAATCAATCAATCAATCAATCCAATAACACACGCTCACTTCACTGTTAGACGGCATGCTTTGGAACCTTGTTGTTTCGAACTGGTTATGCTTTGGCCCTCTTTCGAAGTCGGTTATGCTTAGAGTTTGTCTTAGAGCAGGGCGATAGACCACCAGCCCTGATTCCAAACTCTAAGCATAACCGACTTCGAAAGAGGGCCAAAGCATAACCAGTTCGAAACAAGGCGGACATTAATACAATTTTCAATCAATCAATCAATCAATCAATCCAATAACCCACGCTCACTTCATTCTTAGATGGCATGCTTTGAAACAGCGCGCCTCCGAGCGGCTTCTACACACGGAGGCAACTTCTCTTCTTTTTTTTCGGAACAACTTTTTATGCGGATGGTTTCGTCAATAAATCTTCAATTAATGTGTGTTTATTGTATAGCAATAAGGTTGGAGGAATGCGCCAATTGTATAAAAGCCATTACACCACTTGTAGTCATGTGTTATGAGAATTAGAGCATGCCTAGGGGGGTCTAACGACCCTCAGCTGCACCTCGGGCCTAACAACCATCCCTAGGCATGCTCTAATTCTCATAACACACTCCTGCACGTGCTGTAATGCTTAACTATCACACTACAGACGGTTAACCTTCTGTAGTGTGGCAGTGAAAGGGTTAACCGTTTGGTAGTGCGGCAGTGAAAGGGTTGGTGGAATCCGTGATGCCGTTGGGCAAAAGAGCCCAGTCTTCGCTTTGTTTACATCTTTTGTTTTGGTCTGATGTGTGGGGAGAGATAGGGGGGAGGGGGGGAGAGGTTGCTACTGCTGGGTCACACCTCAAGTTCTCAGTCCAAGAGAGGCCTGGAGAAATCCACTACATGTAGTAATAATAATAATAATAATAATAATAATAATAATAATAATAATAATAATAATAATAATAATAATAATAATAATAATAATAATAATAATAATAATAATAATAATAATAATAATAATAATAATAATAATAATAATAATAATAATAATAATAATAATAATAATAATAATAATAACAACAATAATAATAATAATAATAATAATAAATAATAATAATAATAATAATAATAATAATAATAATAATAATAATAATAATAATAATAATAATAATAATAATAATAATAATAATAATAATAATAATAATAATAATAATAATAATAATAATAATAATAATAATAATAATAATAATAATAATAATAAATAAGTCTATGGAGATGTTCACCCTCTTTGCAGGGCTATACCTTTTTAAATTGTATTGCTAAATTGTCATTACTATGGCCCATTCAACATCGATTAGCTATCGTTCAGGATGTAGGAACGTTTTACTTTTTCATTCACACATTCATACGAAAATACCGTCTAGAGTATAAATATGTTTTTATCGTTTTCTGCAGTATTTCCTAGAACGTGAGATATAGACATAAATGCATAGATTATCAAATGCCGTTTGATACCGATCAACGTTATATTAAAAATGTCAACTGTACATGGTCCTAAGCGTAATGACTGATCATCCGCGGGTGAACAGAGGGGGGGGGGGGGGTCGTTTATAATTCCGTAACCGACCTTAAATGATTTATGTAGTATGGGTGATATATAGATCAGAGCAGTTTGTATCGAAAACGATAAAGAAAAACGCTGAAACTCACGGCAGCTTCCTCGTAGCGATGAGCGATGAGAGTGGAGCAAACAGATCCCAGTTATGTGATGTGGATCGATGCGATCCAGTTCCGGTTTGTATAATACTAATATACGCCCAAATCATGTGGATTATTGAGTTATGGCAAATATCCATATCCACTGTGTGTGTCTTGAGTCCAGGGACGATAAACGAGTGGCCGGACGGAATAGGGAGACGCACCGGTATCACAAGAGATCCACTTCCGGTTGCACCTCGCCGATCAGCCACCAGGTGGCGGTATTGAAGCGTTGCAGAGTTGTGATGGCTCCCGCAGCATATGACAAGGCTCCGTGGGTGAAATATGAATTCCATGACGAAAATATGAAATATGAACTTGAAACACGCTGTACAGCGGTATTGGCAGACAACGCATGGCGGGCAATAACGCTGAACAGCGATTTTGGCGGAGAATGTTAAGCAAAAGCCTTCTTTTTACATTTACATTTAGCTGACACTTATCCAAAGCGACTTACAAATTGTGTACAACAAGTCAAGCAGTGTTGAACTTGAGTGCTACAGTCTTTTTTTTTTTAATCCTCTTTTTCTCCCCCTAACTCAGCCAAACGAGTTAGTTAGTTTTTTTATATACTTAGTTCCACCTAGGCGTGCCACGGTAGTCAGTGATACCGGTGTCATTCTGTGTTCAGGCATCCACTGAGTAAATTAATTGCCTACCGCCCCCACCCCCACGGTGTATGCTATTTAAGTTTCAGTTTCACTTCTATTCTAAAGTAGATGTAACCTTACGTGAAAGAAGACTCTAGAGAAAACATGACGTGTTACACAACAATGGCAAATAATTTATCGATATTTTGGATTTAAACACTGCAGCAGCTCGACTGGAGAGGAGCTCAGATGATCAGTGTGTGTGTGTGTGTGTGTGTGTGTGTGTGTGTGTGTGTGTGTGTGTGTGTGTGTGTGTGTGTGTGTGTGTGTGTGTGTGTGTGTGTGTGTGTGTGTGTGTGTGTGTGTGTGTGTGTGTGTGTGTGTGTGTGTGTGTGTGTGTGTGTGTGTGTGTGTGTGTGTGTGTGTGTGTGTGTGTGTGTGTGTGTGTGTGTGTGTAGAGTGCACGGTTGTTAATTTGTTCTGTCCGCTTGTCATTATGCCTTTACAAACTTCAACGTTTTATTCATCATCTAAATTTGGCAATACAAGCTTAATATTCAACGTTAAGTCGCGGGATGAATACACGTACCGTTAGACCCCTAGTAGGTAGTAACATAAAATATAAAAGGGGCCTAAACACATTTATTTTTAACAAGGCATTTGCCTGAATTATTCTTTTACTTTTATTTTTACTTCTATTCATTTTATTATTATTATTATTATTATTATTATTATTATTATTATTATTATTATTATTATTATTATTATTATTATTATTATTATTATTATTATTATTATTATTATTATTATTATTATTATTATTATTATTATTATTATTATTATTATTATTAGCATAGTAGGTAGTAATATAGGCATAGTAGATGCCTTAGTAGCAAAGTGCATACTAGTAGAATACTAGTAGAAGTATTTTTTACATTTCAGATCTTTCTTCCTCCCTTCCTTCCTTTCTGCCTTTCCTTCCCGTTCCTTCCAAAACATGAAACACCCTTATATGGAACGGCAGTGTGCCTGCTCACCCCCCACCCACACACCCACCCCCACCCAGTACCGCACACTTACTGTATGCTTGGATGTCTCTTAGGCTCTGACCGCGGGGCCCCTTGGATAGCCCGCTGTGCAGAAAGAGAAAGAGCATCCAGAGGGTGGAGGGAGAGAATTACTGGCCAGAAGCAGACAGCACATCAAAGCTGTGGGGAAAACAATGAGATGTCATTGGCTCACAGGCAACCAAGTAGCACTCAGAATCCACACACACACACACATACACAGACACACAGAATCGTCTTACATAGACACCTTATATATGCACACATAGACATAGGATACCTCACAGCGTTGTGTACGCGCACACACACACACACACACATGCATTCAGTACATGCAAGCGGAGTACGGTACCACAAGACAAGAGTATAAACACACACATATGCACGCATCACGCCCTACCACAGACATGCATTGCACACACACATACAGGCACCACAGGACAAGCATACTTTATGTAGCCTAATAGGCAAACATACATACATTCAAAAGTAAATGCCAACGATTCAGTGTCCAGTCCACACACACACACGCACACACGCACGCACGCACGCACGCACGCACGCACGCACGCACGCACGCACGCACGCACGCACACACACACACACACACACACACACACTCACACATAGGTTGGAGCACAAATTGTCACAGCAAGAAGTGGGAACTTCCAGTGAGCACCCCCCCCCCCCACAAATCCCTCTCTATGAATATATTAAGAGTTATTTTTGCTGTTGCCCACCAACTTGTTTGTATCCGAGGCAATGTTTTCATCTCTGCAGATGTGTGCGTGCACACACACACACACACACATTGATCTGTGTGTGTATGTGCATGCATGAATACACGTGTGTGTGTGTGTGTGTGTGTGTGTGTGTGTGTGTGTGTGTGTGTGTGTGTGTGTGTGTGTCTGCTTGTTAACTTCCCACAGACCTCTCATGCTACACAGCGGAGCTAAGTGGGTCAGCATTCCATATCAACTCCAGGAGCAGCTACTTTGGAACCGGAGCTGCACTTAACGGTGAGAGCTGAAGCTTAGTAAGGACGGCAAGCCCTAACAAGCCTGTGTGCATGGCTTTGTTAGTGTGTGTAGGTGTGTGTGTGTGTGTGTGTGTGTGTGTGTGTGTGTGTGTGTGTGTGTGTGTGTGTGTGTGTGTGTGTGTGTGTGTGTGTGTGTGTGTGTGTGTGTGTGTGTGTGTGTGTGTGTGTGTGTGTGTGTGTGTGTGTGTGTGTGTGTGTGCACTGCAGGTATGTGTGCGTCGATGCCGATACCGTCTTACGGGGTCCGAATGTCCTCACATGGATTAGGAAACCGGCGAAGGTGGTGATTCGTGAGGACCTTTTCGTGCATGCTCATCTGTGTGTGGAGGGAGGGAGGAGGGAGGGGCTGGGGTGTGTGCATACGCATTCTAAACACACATGCGAGGGGAAGTGGGGTGCGAGGGTGCACGCACGTCGTGGACTGCAGGAATGCTTACCAACACGTTACGTTGTGTGGTTGTCTGTGTGTGGCCTCACGCATATGTTTGACTCCATTTATAGTACATTATGCAACGTATATCTGACTCCATAAGACTTCATATGCAACGTATATCTGACTCCATAAGACTTCATATGCAACGTATATCTGACCCCATAAGACTACATCTGAAACGTATATCCGACCCCATAAGACTACATATGAAACGTATATCTGACCCCATAAGACTTCATATGCAACGTATATCTGACCCCATAAGACTACATATGAAACGTATATCTGACCCCATAAGGCTACATCTGAAACGTATATCTGACTCCATAAGACTACATCTGAAACGTATATCTGACTCCATAAGAGTACATTTGGATATATATATAATTATACATAACATATAATATGTTCCGCTAAGCATGTTACTTAACTTAGCTGTTGCATATCTAAGCACATTACAGCACATCATATTATATAAACACAATTTATACCAACAATTACACTTGGAAACAAGTTGGGAATATACTGTAATGAATAATACATAAATATATATATATATATATATAAATGTTTAAGAAGTCTGCACATTTCAGTCTAAAGAAAGACCTCCGTTCTTGGTATGTTTACATGAACAAGGTTCATGTGTGATTGTGTGTGTGTGTGTGTGTGTGTGTGTGTGTGTGTGTGTGTGTGTGTGTGTGTGTGTGTGTGTGTGTGTGTGTGTGTGTGTGTGTGTGTGTGTGTGTGTGTGTGTGTGTGTGTGTGTGTGTGTGTGTGTGTGTGTGTGTGTGTGTGTGTGTGATTGTGATTGTGATTGTGATT
This sequence comes from Notolepis coatsorum, assembly GCF_963971535.1. NCBI lineage: Eukaryota > Metazoa > Chordata > Actinopteri > Aulopiformes > Paralepididae > Notolepis > Notolepis coatsorum. Next base: position 44,274,415 of record NC_140165.1, read on the forward strand.
GTGATTGTGTGTGTGTGTATATGTCTAGGGGAGGAAAACATACGAGTGTGACGGCAGCTTGTCAAACAGCCCGTGAAATGGCGGGGCCCTAAATCCTGCATGGTCCTGTGTAAACATGATTAGGTGAGTGGTGGAAAGGAGCCTGGCGGTCTCCACTGTGTTATGGAATGTGAAGAGGAGTCGTCACTGTTGTCCTCAGTCCTTTATGATTACAGTCTACACCTGGCACCACACACACACACACACACACACACACACACACACACACACACACACACACACACACACACACACACACACACACACACACACACACACACACACACACACACACACACACACACACACACACACACACACACACACACACACACACACACACACACACACACACACACACACACACACACACACACACACACACACACACACACACACACACACACACACACACACACACACACACACACACACACACACACACTGCTCCTTTGCTGGGTTCTGCCGTGTTCCATAATGCCCATCTGTCCCAGGAGCACTTCAAAGATGTTTTCCCAAGCTGACACCATAACACATAAGCAGTGTGCGTGTGTACATTGAAGGGGGAAAAAACTGTGCTTGATATACAAGTACAGTAAACAGTGAGACAGGGCCAGCGAGACAGTGCCAATGAAACACAAACGAAACCCTAGATTGATGGTTGCTTTGTGGTTTATTCAGCAACACATTCAACCACAGCTGGTCTTTCCGACTACTATACTATATTATACTATACTACTACTCACTATAGGGAACTTAAAAGTAGCACGATGTATGTTTTTATTATTTAATTGTTCAAATTGACACATTTCGCACATGGCGTTCCTTGTGTTGAATGTACAACGTTGTTTCTGCTGCTTTGTTCGACTCACCTTCCACCAAACAGAATATCCTCAGGACCTGCACTTCAAAGACGTTTCCATCTCAGCAATTGATGTTCAGTCTCGGAAGCGTATTTCTCTTTAAATTCATGGAAAATAACGTCTTTCTTTCTTTCTTTCTTTCTTTCTTTCTTTCTTTCTTTCTTTCTTTCTGATAATGTCGGTGGTTTTGAGGAAATCCCACAAAGCAAGATGAAATGTTTCTGAACAGGTGAAATCCTCTCATCCCCACTGGCAGATATTCTCGATTGTTTTGAGATGAGTGAGATTTTAAAGGATACTGAGATATTAAAAGGACTGTTGGAGTTTATTCCATGAGCCAGAGGCATCATATAAAAATGCAGATATACCAAACATTTTGCAAACATGTACAGTACCACGCAACCGACTCATGGCAAGACGTGAGCGATTCGACTCACGCTCACGGCAATGAATCGGCTCTTATGAACGAGTCGCTCAGCTGTTACTACAACAACACACAACCAGTCAAATAAAGTATAGTCTAATTCACAACTTGAAACACAATATATAAATAGAAAAGTTAGAAACAAAACTTGCTCCGTCTCCAAACACACGCAGATCTCTCCCTCTCTCCTTCTCTCTCTCACACACAGCGCGACGTGGAATCGATTCGTTACACAATCAGACCTATTATATACCAAGAATAACTTCAGTATGAGTACAGGGCTGTACACATATTTTGCATATTGTTAAACGAGCCAAGGCTAGCTATTAAACGATCGATATGAATCGAAAATCTGGGACCCTGATGTAAACAAGACAAACGTCTTTCTCTGGTCTGCATCCCCTTAACAATTGTGTGTATTGAGCCGTACTGTATTGTACCCATTCTGCAATCTGTTAATAAAGTTCTCATTCATTCATTCATTCAAACATAGACGATATTGAACAAGCCATAATCCACGTATTTTCAATCCAAACGCGAGAGAGAGAGAGAGAGAGAGAGAGAGAGAGAGAGAGAGAGAGAGAGAGAGAGAGAGAGAGAGAGAGAGAGAGAGAGAGAGAGAGACTCACTGTTTAGTTGACACGTCCAGGGCAGGAGTGCTTGCCTTGATAAAGTAGTGTATAATCCACTGTTGATGTATTCCAGACCACTGTCCACTGTGTCCAGACTGCATCCGCCATATAGCTTGTTAGCCAAGTGTTAGCTTGTTAGCAGTTAGCAGCACCACACAACACATTCCTTTGTCCATTTCCGCTCGAACAGACTGCAAACTACCTGGCGTTCTATCGCCATGCTCTAAGACAAACTCTAACCTTAACCAACTTTGAAAGAGTGCCTAAGCTTAACAGTCTAAAGAACTTGCAGTCACGGCACGCTCTAAGACAAACAGCTGCCTGCATCAACAACAACACAACTATCTATACCACCAACGGACCAACCTAGGAATAAGCTAGAATTGGAACATTAGAAATTGGATTCGGCCAATCAGAGATCGTCTCTGTGAAATTCTGCTACGGAAAAAAATACTGGCGTCGGCCAATCAGAGAGCGTCTCCGCGAAATGCGGATACAGAAATTCTTGACGCTACTGGCTAGACCGCTTCAAATCGCGCCCGGATTCCAACATAATAGTCATATTTCAACGCACAACGCGTTATGCACTGATTGGCTGTGACGGATACAGCGATCAAACTGTGATGCGCACTCAGAGCGCTATCGCGTCTAGCCCGGGCCGAGAAATACGAAAAAATTAAAAAAATTAAAAAAACGTGATGTCACTTCCTGCTCAGGAAAACGAGTGTTTTTTATTTGAGATAATAACGTTATATTGTGCATTGGAAATACAAACATACTTAAAATGAGTAAATATTATTCATTTTAAACATGTTTATATTATTTATAGGGCTATAAAACAAAAAACTAAAAAGTTTTATTTTCTTCTTCTCTGATTTAACAGCAGGTGGGGCAGCGCCCGTGCGCCCCTAGTGGCAGAGCCGCCACTGCTGAGAGCACACTTTCTTAGTGTATGAGAAGCAAGACGTCTCTTGGCGGGAATGGCGTCTCGGACTGTGAACGGAGCAACACAACTGTATGGTGGTTGGTGTCTCTGGTGCCTGACAGTGAACAGAGCAACCGGTAACCAACATTAACTTAGCGTAGCTAACTGTTAGCATAGCGTCGTACCCGGTAGCTTAGCATAGCTAACCGGTAGCGTAGCATAGCTTACTCTTCTTGTATGACTTTATGGCGTGGACAATGGCCGAACAATAGCCTGTATAATAAAGTAACTGTTCCCGTGAATACCGTGTGGACAATCTTCTACAGTACCTACTAGCGAAGAGTGCTACATTCGCTACAATACTATCAAAGAAGTAAGAAGTAAGAAGTTCAGAGGTAAAGAGTAACTAAACCTATGGTCTGCCCCACCCCAATCTATGATGTCAGAGTGCTTCTCTGGATTAATCTGTAGGCCTATTAAAGCTTGAGATTTAAAACCTTGATCTTCAACCTTCAATCAAGTTGTTAATTGTTTTTCCTATAAATGAGGGAAACCTCGGTTGCCTATTGAGTTTAAATAAAGGTTTAAAATTGTATTAAATTAAATACTGAAATTGAGGACGCAAGTTTACCATTTAATCTGTTGTATTTCTATTAAAAAGTCGCAGACTGGATCTTCACCAGGAACATTGATGTCATTACCTAGCAACCAATCATGTCCTGCAGAAAAAACTTTTTATAAACTTTAGCAATTAAGAAGACCCCGGTTGACTTTCCCATTGACATCCATAGATCTTTTATACATAACCATGCATAATCAATGACAGGTTTGCTCCCAGAGACGATGTCAGCTTTGAATTAGTTACATGCACAACACGGCATTCATCTGTCCACACAGATGTCGTTGAAGAGTGGACTTGTAGGTAAAATATATGCATTTTGGAACTCCCTTATTTCAGCCTCAAAGGTCATCCAAGGCAGACGGCCCAGATTGCTCGGTGAGCAAAGGTCTTGCGAAGATTGGCGTCATCTGCCCCAACCTGTCTGCCTCTGGGGTAGTTTTTTCATCCCTCAACGGCTCATCCAACATGCTGAATCTGTATCAGTAGTCTGTCAGCTCCAGGGGAAAAAGCCCACTAATTTGCTAGCTTTTCAGGTAGATTAATACCGTATGCATCGCACATCACACTGGTGTGAGCCTCCTATGCCCTTCCAACAGAAGAGCTTAGATACGTGACTGATTATGGCCCATCTGCATCTGGCTCTCTGTTGAAAAAAACGTGATGTTGATGAACTTGATGAACTTTGAAAGTTTCAAACTTGAACGTTTTTTACTGTGGGTCACATCATCTAAACTCTTCACTGTACACTCTCTTGATTTACCTCAACTTGCATGATTTAGCTTAAATTACATGTGATATATCCACTCTTTTAAATTTTTTTTGTTTTGTTTCTGATTTCTCTGATTTTCTCCCTGTCCCAATTAGTCGTTGTGCCAATTCCCCCCCCCTCCCCTACCTGGCTGCTGTATGCATGTTCTCCTACGAGTCGGTACAAGGGCGTCCTGAGTCGATCGCACGCTTCCTCCGAGACGTGCGCCGACAGCCAGTGACGTCTTTTCACTTGGCAGCGAGGACTCTCATTGGTGAAGTGTAACACGTGGGTGTGTAACACGACCTGTAGGCGTCGCTGTCCACAATGCCAGATTCCCACCCGCCAGCTTCCCCACCCCCTAATACTGCCAATTGTATTAGTGTGAACGGCCAGCCAAGCTGGTGACAACGCCGAGAGCTGGACTCGAACCCAGCATCTCCTGCGTTGGTGACGAGCGCAATCTCCGCTACGCCACCTGACCACTGTGATATAATTGGCAGTATTAGAGGGTGGGAAAGCTGGCGGGTGGGTCCTGGGCGTTGTGGACAGCGACCCCTCCAGTTCGGTCTGGGCGCCTGCACAGCGAGGGTAGGATCTGGAGAAAGGTAGTGTGACATTCCACACGTTACACTCTCCTGGTGAGAATCTGCGCTGCCAGGCTGGCTGCCGGCTGGCTGCACATGTGTCGGAGGAAAGCATGTGACAGTCTCCGGCCTCCCAGACCAACAGTAGGGGGGTGTGCGCAACAACCAGGAAGGGGGTTGGGAATTGGCATAGCGACTAACAGTGGGATGGGAGAAAAATCGGAAAAAGGAGGGGGGAAAAGATAATAAAAAAAAAAGAATAAAATAAAAGGTGGTAAGTTAAAGTGATGTGTTAATTCGTAGATAAAGACAGTCGAGGTACTTTATTATCTAAAGATGGTAAGTTAGAGTGTTGTGTTCATTCATAGATAAAGACAGTCAGGGTTGAGTACTTTATTATCTAAAGATGGTAAGGTAGAGTGTTCATTCATATACTCATTCAAAGACAGTAGAGGTTGAGTACTTTATTGTGATATGTACCATTCACACTCCAAGTGATTTGGATTTACTTTATAACTGCAAATGCATGGGCTGTCCAAAATAAAGCAGAACATATTATGATTCTTCATTGCAAGGGTTACATTTTTGGAGTTGATTTAATTCATTTAGTTAATTTTCCTCTTCTTCAGTTTCAATTTGAGGTTTATTAAACCTTTGGGCTAGTGGAACCTACAGTACAATGGGGCTTTCAAGGGAAAAATATTATGTATGGGTAAAAAAAAATGTTGTTAAATAAATATATATAATAACTTCTTGTTATATTTGGTTATAGCTTACACTTTGCTCTATTGGAACTGTCCCTTTAATCATAACCTAAATTAAAGCTTTCACCTTGTGTACCCGCCCACCTGCCTGACCACTCCCACATCCGCTCCTATAAAGCGGGGTCATGGCCATACAACAGCTCCTTCCTTACTTTCATCACCGAAGACCGTGTCATAGCACTGCTTAAGTTTAGTGTTAAAGTAGTTAGTTTAGCTATAGGAGCTGTGTTGGCATTTTCTTTTGTTTCTCCCTCTCTCACTAATTTACGGGAGAAAGAAAGGATAATGTCGTCACCACCGGAGAGTCTAGAAGATGATGATCATTCTGACCTCCACTGGCACTTCGCATTGGGGCGTGCGTCGCTGAGCAGTTCCCCCGCCGGCGTTGTCTCCGGCTCTGCAGCTGGATACTATGCCACAAGAGGCGGTCGGCTGTGTGAGAGCTGACGGTCTCTCTTGGCGGTGATGTTTTGCGACGCGGGCCTCAGGTGTGCAGTTGTGAGGGGGCAACTGCGCAGCTTGTGTAAGTTGATGCCCCACGATAAAACAGTGCTCCTCCTCAGAGATGTCTTAGAATTGTTTTCCTGGGGCCGTGATTCTGAGTCTGGGGTTCAAGTCCCCGGGTCTCTGAAAACGGATACCCTCTGCCAACGCGCTGGCCCCGCTTTTCAAGACGAGAGCACCCGGCACGGAGGATGCGAGCTTGGTGTTTCATTATGAGAATATCTCCGAGCTCAGGACGGCTGCAGCCCGCGTACAACGGGGGCAGATGCCGCTGTATCTGGTAACACCCTTCTGTGAGAGGGACGTGTGTTGCCTTCCTTTTTTTCTTTTGGATAAAAAAAAGGAGAGACAGTCGGCTGTCTGAAGTGTTGGCCTGTATCGCTATTCCTCACGTTATACAGCTTCAGTAGTAGCCGCTTTAGCTTGCTACTGCGTTGGCTGGTGGCTATCGATAGCCGGTAAAAGCTAACTGTTAGCCAGTTAGCTGTTAGGGTAAGCCGTTAGCTCGCTGCTGCGTTAAGGCTAGAAACGTTAGCTTGATGCTAACAGTCAGTCTGGAGTTAGCTGTTAGCTTGTGCTAAGTCCATTGACATTAGCCGTGAGGAAGTAGCGGGCGTGAGCACTCTGACTACGGCGTCATCTATGGCAGAAGATGTCATCGGGCCTGTACCATGACCAGCCACAGGATGTGGGCGTCGCGCCGGAGTGAGGCTCCAGCCGTCGCCGCTTTTGGCCCTGCCAGCAAGAGGCCTTGTCAACGTGGTGGACCAGCCTGTTGTTGCGGCCATTCGTCCTGCGTCCGGGGGTCAGGTAAGGACATTACACTATGCCCCACTCTTCCTTCCTCCCCCTCCCGAATGTTTTTGGTTAATAACGATGTCTTTGTTTAACAAAACGTGTGTTACTTCACTGCATTTGGGAGATACGATGTGTGCTATGTGAACTCACGGCTACAAATGCTGGGGTTTTCTTGCTTGGAGTGTGCAGTTTTCTTTGAAAATTGTGTTGTTCGCTATTTTGTATACGTTTAGCAAGGCTTGTAAGTTCTAGCACTTGGCCAAGGCTTATGTCTTTCTCTCTACTTAAAAACAGCGTTCTTCTTACGTGAGTAAAAGTGAACTGGGTTTTTTATTGTATGATGAGAAGTTGTGTGTGTGTTCATGTAACATTTAGGAAACTGGCTGGGTGTTATTCTACAGAGTTGTATATAGTGGCATATGACCAAGGGCCTTGAGTCCCTCTCTTTAGCTTGATATTTTTTCTTTGCTTAACACTTTGAGTGCCAGCCACGGCATAATTTGTTATTTCATGCCAACCGTTGAGTGCCAGGAACGAGATATGCAGTTTTTTAATCGTTATTTTTTTATGATAATGATAAAAATAACGGGTGGCAAGTTTTTCACACATAAGCCAGAGCCGTGGATAAAGCCTGTTTTTTTACACAAACAAGGTTATCGGCTGTGGTTGGCGTGCATGATGTAAAGCTTTTACTCTACAGCAGTGGTCACCAACCCGTCGATCTTGATCGACTTGTCGATCTTTGAGACTGTCCCTGTAGATCTTTCCATGAAAATTAAAAATTAATTTTTTATTTTTATTTTTTTTTAGATCTTACCCTGAGAGTCCACATTACAGTTCTACTTTTGTTTTGATGTGAAAAGTGATGCTGCACTTAGCACTGGCTGAGAAAGTACACATACAGTTCTACTTTTGTTTTGATGTGAAAATGATGCTGCACTTAGCACTGACTGCACTTAGCACTGACTGCACTTAGCACTGACTGAGAAAGTAAACATTACAGTTCTACTTTTGTTTTGATGTGAAAAGTGATGCTGCACTTAGCACTGACTGAGAAAGTACACATTACAGTTCTACTTTATAAAATGCTAATTGTAAATATGTTTGTCAATGTTAATAATATGAGAAAGTCCACATTACAGTTCTACTTTTGTTCTGATGTGAAAACTGATGCTGCACTTAGCACTGACTGCACTTAGCACTGACTGAGAAAGTACACATTACAGTTCTACTTTATAAAATGCTAATTGTAAATATGTTTGTCAATGTTAATAATATGAGAAAGTCCACATTACAGTTCTACTTTTGTTTTGATGTGAAAAGTGATGCTGCATAAGATGACTGCACTTAGCACTGACTGAGAAAGTACATAATAGTTCTACTTTGACGTTTTAATGTTGGACCAAAGCATTGCATGTAATTAGAATACAGGCAAATAAAAGTCATTTAGTTTAAAGTACAATCTTGGCTGTCTTTTTCTCTCAACGCTTCAATAGGTAGATCTTGCCTTCACCAAAAAAAAAAAAGTGATCTTGGGCTTAAAAAAGTTGGTGACCACTGCTCTACAGGTAAGTATGTGCTTCATCTGGCGCGCCATGCACCTGGTGTCACGGTTCTGCTTTCTTTTGGCGTCGTATCAGGGGTGAGGTGGTGAGGGGGTGGGTAAAATAAACCTCTCCCCTCCCAGATATAGTTATATCCTTACGAAACTGATTGGCTGGGAGGTTGTGCCTTTCTACCTATCAGTCTCCCTGTCGAGGGCGTTCTCTCTTGTCACAGGGGGGGGGGTTCCTGTCTCCCAAACTAAATCAGGATAGGTGGGACACAGGTTTCCCCCGGCCATTTGAAAACGTCACAGGTGCTTTTTCTTGCTGGCCAAGAGCAGGCATGTTGGAACTTTAAATCGGTAGAGGGTGCGGCCTTTGAGATATTTAAAAAAAAAAAATTGCACAGTGGAGAAAAACAGAGTCGGGACGCTTGAAGCCTTTTTACAACGCATCCGCGTTTCCGGGTTCGCTCTGATTGGCCAGGTCATGTGACATGAGCGCCGATCGTGGGACGGCAAGTTTCTACACTGGTTAAGCTTAGGCACTCTTCGAAGTTGGTTAAGGTTAGAGTTTGTCTTAGAGCGTGAGGGCAAGTTATTTCGCCGGTTAAGCTTAGGCACTCTTTCGAAGTTGGTTAAGGTTAGTGTTGTGAAGGGCCAGATTAAAGCTGAGAATCTACATTTATTGTTTTATATACCTTGTATATTATTTATATATACACGTTATATCCCTTTAAGCCTGCGTGTAAATCCTAGTAATATTCGCTTTCCTTATGGATAATGCGCCCTGACGGTGGCACCCGGCAGTCTCGCACTCAGACAGGTTCAAGGGCGAGTCTGGGCAAGTCAGGACATGCCCTTGGCAGCGCATTGATTCCGGGCAAGTGGTTAGTTTTGGCACTGGAAAGCCACTTAAGTATATATACGGCGGCGGGTGCGAACAGCAGCAGTTCAATGTGATTCTAATGTAGTGAGAAGCAATTCATCTAACAGAGCGTTGAGAACCACGTGCAAAGTGAATAGTAAAAGTTTCAAGTTTCAAGTTTCTTTAATAGTTGTCATACAGAAGTACAGAATACTTTCATACAAAATGCTTCTTACTGTTACGCTCCAGAGACTGTGCTAGACACGATAGTATCAAATAACATAGTATAGCATGTAATTTAGAAGTAGAAAATGAAGTGTCAGATTTAATGCAGTAACGTCAAGTTCGACTTAGCTTAATGTGAAGTAAAGAGTCGTTAATTATTGTGTATCGTGCCAACAGCAGTTTGTTCGTGTGCAGCATTACCCAGCAGTTCGTTCGTTTAGCTAGTGGACCTTAGCCAGTGTGCGTGGACTAAATACATTGGTGCCAGCACACGAGGAGGCCTAGTCGGAGAACCTACTGGACATGTGCACATGAGAACCGACGGCGGCGATTGCAGAACCAGTATTGGTTGGATTATATTGATTGTGGAACGTACTACCTGGAGAAGAGCATCGTTAATCCCCACTGTCGTTTGGACTTAACCACCTTGAGGATCTACATTCGGGCTGGCCTCATGGACCGAGGCTAGCTGGCTATCATCATTGCTATCGTGCAATTGGATTACAGTTATTGCTTTGATGCTGAGCTTTGGATTACAAGGACTGGATTCTGTACGTGAATCCCCTTCTTCTTCAATTGACCAGACTGAGTATCCGAACATTCCTCTCTCCTCCAGAGCTTACAACTCTGGGAGGAACCCCCTTGTCTCCAGTGGTACCAGCGTTTCCCCCTATAATTGCCATCCTACGCCAGGTGGCGTTAGCCTAGTACCCCATCGTAGGAATTATTCTATTCCCACTGACTTATGCTACTGACTGACTTATGCATATTCTTCGCCATACAAGCGCGACCCTAATTCTCATATCTGTACATTTACTGCATAATAATAAATACCCTCAATGATATTTCTTTGTCAGTGCCGTGTTATTATGAGTGTCTGCCATATTTAGATGTACTGTCTGGCCAGTAATACTAAGTACATAACTAGCAGTGGTTTAATCTATCACAAGCTTTAATACAGTCAGGGTTTTGTAACCCCTCAGTTACAATTGGTCCTTCGAGCCGGAGGGTATCAGTAATCTTTAATATCATATTAATATTGATATGGCCAGCGGCGGACACTCTCCAGACGGCTCTCCCAAACTAGAGCGCCCTCGGCGCAAACATCAGCCACCTCCACACCTGGAGGACTACGCTTTCGTTTTACCTCCTAGCTTATCTAAAAAGACGTTAAGCACGGATAAAACTGATAGTTTAAGCATGCCCAATCCTATCGACTTGTCGGCCCCACCAGTAGAGACCCCAGTGGGTTCAAACGAAACTGACTTAGCTCACGGGGGGGAACAAGCGGGACATGACGTGACTATACCCCAAGACAGCGCCACCGGGATAGACCCCGGAGCGCCAAAGGAGAAAGACAGCGCCACCGGGATAGACCCCGGAGCGCCCCAGGATAAAGAAAGCGCCACCGGGATAGACCCCGGAACGCAAGAGACCCAAGAGCGCGCACCCAAGATAGACCTCGGCGCGCACCCCAGAGAAGAGTACCGCGCTCAAGAGATGGACCTCGGGGCGCAGGAGAAATCAAGAAGCAGCGCTCAAGAGATGGACCTCGGAGCGCGCCAAGAGAACAGGTCCCCACCAAGTCCTGTCAGCGCCCGATCACCTCCATCAGTGTCATCCCCCAGCGAGGCTGACCAGCGACTGGCGCAAGTCCTGATCGCCACGCTGACAGCTTCAACCGAAAGAGAAAGGCTCCAAGCGCAACAACAGAGTGAGCGCGAACATTCCGCAGCGGAACGAGAGCGCCTCCAAGCGCAAGAGCAGAGTGCGCGCGAACAGTCTGCAGTGGAGCGCGACCGTCTCCAAGCGCAACAACAGAGTGCGCGCGAACAGTCTGCAGTGGAGCGCGACCATCTCCAAGCGCAACAACAGAGTGCGCACGAACAGTCTGCAGTGGAAAGAGAACGTCGCCAAGCGCAACAACAGAGTGAGCGCGAACATTCTGCACTAGAAAGAGAACGTCTCCAAGCACAACAACAGAACGAGCGCGAGACCATCAGACTGGAAGAGAGGCGCCTCCAGGCTGAAGAAAACATTCAGCGAGACCGCACCAACGCGCAACGCAATGCACAGCGCGACGCCGCCAACGCGCAACGCGATGCACAGCGCGACGCCGCCAATGCACAGAGCGAGATGGAAAGAGACCGGCTGCAGGCGCAGATGGTGGAGCAACTACTCCAGAGGGTGACCCCTCACTCCTCCACCCGGAGCTCCCGTAGATCATCACGACATGGGTCGAGGGCACCTTGCCCTCCCCGACAAATCTACACGGGACCCAGCCAGCAGGAAGAACCTGCCTACGTCGCCGAGCCCCCTCCCCGACCAGTCTATATGGGACCCAGCCAACAGGAAGAACCTGTCTACGTCGCCGAGCCCCCTCCCCGACCGGTCTATACGGGACCCAGCCAACGGGAAGACCCTGCCTACGTCGCAGAGAAACTAACTAAGAGACTCCAAGACCTAGCGGAGGACGAGGGAGGCCAGCAAGCCCACCAGCACGAACCTAATTTGGACCAGGAGGCCCAGTACAGCCCGACCTCACCCCCGAGCCACTGCGTTACAAACCCCCGACCCAACCCATGGGTGAGTTTAATACACAGTCAGCACCGAGGAGCAGCATCTGGGGGCCCGGCCTCTGGTACCCACCCAGCACTAACCCACAACCCCACGTATGGGGAGACTCGCCCAGGAGGCCTCTCCCCCTACGCGCATCGGTGTCCCAGCCATCCATGGCATCTTACCTTGGAACACCCACGTTCCAAGACTTTACGCGTGAGGACAGAGCACAGTACACGGAACTACGCATGTGTTTAGAGACTATAATGTCCGATGTACACGACAAGTCTTATAAATATGCCATCCTCCTCAAGCACCTTAAAGTGCCCAGAGCGCATAACATAGCGCTGGCATATTCGAACTCAAGAACCCCCTACTCTGATGCTCTGGTGGCCCTCGACGCGCGCTATGGACGCATATGGGATTACGTGATCCAAGAAATACGAGATATCGACCGCCTCCCCCCAGCCAAAGACAATAGAGCACTAGATGACCTCTCTATCAAGGTACAATCCCTTGTGGGGATGCTGGGGTCACAAAAGGAGAAGGGGAGATATGAACTATATGCTAATTCTAACGTGGAGCGGATACTGGAGAAGCTCCCTCCAGCCCGTCAAGAGCGTTTTCGGCGGCAGAGAGACAACTGTGACCCCCACGGCCCAGAACCATCCCTCTTAGACCTGGCTGATTTCCTCGCCAGGGAGGTCAGCAGTCTACGATTAGACACGTTCGTGTGGGGTGGCTCTGACCCTAAAGATGGACCGAGAAGGTTCAACGACAACCGCCGGTCTGTGACCGTGATGCACCAAGCCGAGGCTGTGTCACGGCAGACGAGCCACAACCCCCGCAAGGAGAAGTGGAAGGCTGTCTGTCAGTACTGTGACAGTGAACACCAGCTGTCACAGTGCGACGCCTTCAAAGACCTAACTACAGCTGAAATAGGTCAGTGGCTTAAGGACAAACGCCGCTGCTTCCGCTGCGCGCACAGCCACATGGCAGCCGAGTGCCGCCTGAAGAAAAGATGCGGCAAGTGTGACGGCGCCCATCTAGAAGTCCTGCATGAGAGCAACAAGCGTCCGCCAGGAAACCAAAGTAGGCCCGTCACGGTGATGTACCAGGCCGAGACGGTGTCACCACAAACCAGTCCTGAAACCACCCCCTGGTGTCCTGACTGTTGCAGCAGACACGGGGACTCACGGTGCCACCCGTACTACCACGAGTCGGCGCCACCACCGACGAGTTACAACTCCCCCGCCAGAGAGGAATGGGAGATCGCATGTACTTACTGCGACGGCGGACACTGGCTGGCACAGTGCGACAAATACAAGACACTGAACCCCGCCGAAATTGATCAGTGGCGTGAGGCGTACGCGGCGGGCGCCGCTCACCGCGCATCACTGTGCGGGGCCCACAAGCGAAGATTAGACCAACAAGGCAACCGACCAACAGGAGTGCTCCACATAGACCCCAAGTATAGCGGGAGCCCCCGAGTGCTCATCAAAGTGGTCAGAGTGCTCCTGAGCTACGAGGACAAGGTCCTGGACACTTACGCCGTCCTCGACGATGGGTCTGAAAAGACTCTCCTCCTTGCTTCCGCCGCAGTCCAGTTGGGCCTGCGGGGTACCAGAGAAACAATGACAATCCGTACTATTCAGCGAGACCTAAAAACCATAAAGGGCAAAAACGTCTCATTCACAATAGCAGTGGTCGGGCAGCCCGAGAAGCGGTACAGCATCACTAAGGCATTTACAAGTCATGACATAGGTCTGTCGAGCTACGACTACCCCATCCCACAGCTGATGGCGAAGTACGCGCACCTACGCAGACTACCTATACCGCTCATCGACGGCGCCACACCGACCCTGCTCATAGGCTCTGACCACGCGAACCTCATTGTCCCAATTGAGGCGGCCCACATCGGACCCAAAGGATGCCCAGTCGCGGTTCAGACCCGACTGGGGTGGACGCTCCAGGGCCCCCTCTACGGACTTGCCAGCCAACCCACGTCTACACGCTGCCTGTACACAAAGGTGAGCGACACAGGCCACTCTCTCGTACGGCCCGTTGAGAGGCTATTGACATTAGACGAGAGGCCTGTGAGAGAACAGTGGGCTCAAGAAGAAGGAGTTCCGAACTCCACCCCCCTTAGCTGCACGCCAAGCGACGTAGCTGACCTCGAACCCAGCACCCCAAACTACCTCTTGATGGGGCGGCCGGACCCGGCCCCTCCTCAGACAGGGTACCGAAAGAACAAGAGGAACGGACGGAGGAGGTGGAGACACAACCGAGCACAGATCGAGCAGTCTTGGGCCCGCTTCCTCCTAAGCTACCTACCGTCCCGTCCAGCCCGTCAGAAGTGGGTAAAGGACAGGGACAACCTGAAGGTGGACACAGTCGTTATGATCATAGACCAGTCACTACCCCGAGCTACGTGGCCGGCCGGCCGCGTAAGCAAAGTGATCACTGGTGCCGATGGGAAGGTCAGAGCGGCAGAAGTCATAGTCCAAGGGCGGACCTACACCCGACCCGTGGCGAAGCTGATAGAGTTGCCGAAGTTCCCTGACTTCCCTGATGACGACCATGACCCACTGACTTTGTAGATTGCCCTACTCCTCACAACAAATATTGAGCAGTTGACTGGACTATTAATCTGTCTCCCTTAACTAATTAGGTGCGGACTAATTAGGAGGCGGCTGTTGTGAAGGGCCAGATTAAAGCTGAGAATCTACATTTATTGTTTTATATACCTTGTATATTATTTATATATACACGTTATATCCCTTTAAGCCTGCGTGTAAATCCTAGTAATATTCGCTTTCCTTATGGATAATGCCCCCTGACGGTGGCGCCCGGCAGTCTCGCACTCAGACAGGTTCAAGGGCGAGTCTGGGCAAGTCAGGACATGCCCTTGGCAGCGCATTGATTCCGGGCAAGTGGTTAGTTTTGGCACTAGAAAGCCACTTAAGTATATATACGGCGGCGGGTGCGAACAGCAGCAGTTCAATGTGATTCTAATGTAGTGAGAAGCAGTTCATCTAACAGAGCGTTGAGAACCACGTGCGAAGTGAATAGTAAAAGTGTCAGATTTAATGCAGTAACGTCAAGTTCGACTTAGCTTAATGTGAAGTAAAGAGTCGTTAATTATTGTGTATCGTGCCAACAGCAGTTCGTTCGTGTGCAGCATTACCCAGCAGTTCGTTCATTTAGCTAGTGGACCTTAGCCAGTGCGCGTGGACTAAATACATTGGTGCCAGCACATGAGGAGGCCTAGTCGGAGAACCTACTGGACATGTGCACATGAGAACCGACGGCGGCGATTGCAGAACCAGTATTGGTTGGATTATATTGATTGTGGAACGTACTACCTGGAGAAGAGCATCGTTAATCCCCACTGTCGTTTGGACTTAACCACCTTGAGGATCTACATTCGGGCTGGCCTCATGGACCGAGGCTAGCTGGCTATCATCATTGCTATCGTGCAATTGGATTACAGTTATTGCTTTGATGCTGAGCTTTGGATTACAAGGACTGGATTCTGTACGTGAATCCCCTTCTTCTTCAATTGACCAGACTGAGTATCCGAACATTCCTCTCTCCTCCAGAGCTTACAACTCTGGGAGGAACCCCCTTGTCTCCAGTGGTACCAGCGTTTCCCCCTATAATTGCCATCCTACGCCAGGTGGCGTTAGCCTAGTACCCCATCGTAGGAATTATTCTATTCCCACTGACTTATGCTACTGACTGACTTATGCATATTCTTCGCCGTACAAGCGCGACCCTAATTCTCATATCTGTACATTTACTGCATAATAATAAATACCCTCAATGATATTTCTTTGTCAGTGCCGTGTTATTATGAGTGTCTGCCATATTTAGATGTACTGTCTGGCCAGTAATACTAAGTACATAACTAGCAGTGGTTTAATCTATCACAATCTTTAATACAGTCAGGGTTTTGTAACCCCTCAGTTACAGTTAGAGTTTGTCTTAAAGCATGGTCCTATCTCCAAACTATCATGCCTAGCCAAAGCACTGGAGACCTTGGTAAACAACCAATTAAAAACCTTTTTCTCAAGTTGCTCAGTGCTAAGTACTCACCAATCAGGTTTCAGAGCAAATCATAGTACTATTACAGCTGTTACTTTGGTCACTAATGACATTATTTCAGCCCTGGACAATGGGAAGCATTGTGCAGTTCTCTCTGTAGACCTCTCAAAGGCGTTTGATACAGTAGACCATCACTTGCTTTTGAATAGTCTAGCTAGCATTGGCCTGGATAAAGCCGCTTGTGCTTGGTTTCAGGACTATTTATCTTCAAGGTGTCAATCTGTGAATTCAGGTAACTTTCAATCTGATTTCCTGCCATTGTCTAAGGGTGTACCACAGGGTACGGTATTGGGGCCGGTCCTCTTTACAATCTATATTAATGATATTGTTTCTAGTCTTTCAGCACTAGCAGGTTGTCAGGCTCATCTTTATGCGGATGATACAGTTGTCTACTGCATTGCGGATACTGTTCAGGAAGCTATTGTGAACCTGCAGCTTGCGTTTGACACTCTCCAAAATGCTCTAGCTAAGCTCAAGTTAGTGCTTAATGCTAGTAAAACCATGTCTATGATGTTTTCTAGAGCCAGGGTTATAGATTATGACATGCTACACCTAACAACAGCAAATGGTTTGTATATTGAAAGAGTTAGTGAGTATAAATATCTTGGTATATGGCTGGATGATAAACTTTCTTTTAAATTCCATATAGATAACCTAGCTACAAAATTACGGCAAAAGATTGGTTTCTTGTACCGTAACCGCGCTAGTTTTCCTATGTTCTGTAGGAAAAGAATTATACAGGCTGTTTTTTTGTCAATATTGGACTATGGTGATGTCATTTACAGGCATGCGTCTGCGTCTACATTAAGGCCTTTGGATTCTGCCTACCACTCCGCCCTAAGATTTATTACGGGTGACAAATATGATACTCACCATTGTCTTTTGTATGAGAGGGTAGGCTGGCCATCTCTCTCGTTGCGACGTAGTTATCATGGGTATCTTTTTATCTACAAAGCAATTATTGGCAAACTTCCACCTTATATTACATCTTTGTTGGTCTGGAGTGCTGTCACCTACCAAACTCGTTCGAATGATCGGCTTGTGCTCAGGGTGCCTCGAGTTCGGTCTGAGCTTGGAAAATCTGCCTTCTCCTACGATGCTCCATACACATGGAATACCCTGCAAAAGACTCTAAAGCTCGGAACATTCCCGTCATTCATGGAGTTTAAAGGCATTGCACTTGACCTATGTACTGAATCATGTAATTGTTTTTAATCCATCATTGTAGTAATTGTAATTCATTGTAATTATTAACTGTTATGATATTTGTGTCCTTTGTTAACTCGTCATCACTGTAAATGAGGGAAACCTCAGTGCTTTCACGAGTATAAATAAAGGTTTGAAATGAAATGAAATGGCGATAGAACGGCAGGTAGTTTGCAGGCTGTTCGACGCGGAAATGGGCAAACACGCTATTGGGCGCACATGTCACATGACCTGGCCAATCAGAGCGCCGGAAACGCGGATGCGTTGTAAAAAGGCTACACGCAGTCGGGACACATTTCCTTTAGTCTAGCCTGTACCCCCCAGACATGTTGCGGGCCCCGTCAAAACAGTATCCTATCAGCCTCTCCATGGGCAGGTCGAGGCGTAAAAGAATGTCTTTTATACACAAAAACAGCGTCTCGGCTGTTGTGCCTGGGCCGGGCATTGTAAAAACCCCAAAAGAAGTTCTGAGCTTCCAAGTTGTCATCGGCGAACTGTATATTACACGAGAATTGTTCTTTTCCAGTGACATCAGTGGTTCCGTCAGCGCTCAAGCCAAAGAATGGGCTTTTGGATGCTTTGCCTCTAATTTGTCGCTGAATATCATGGGCAAACAGCTGTAAGATTTCGTTTTCGATGTTGTTGGACATCCAGTTGTCTCTCTTTTGGAGCCAATTCTTCAACTCGGGATCAGACTCGGTGCGCACTCTTTCCATCATCAGCTGCCATAACACCCCATCCCTATTTGCATCACCCCTCAGTGGAAGCCCCTGGCGCCCGAGGGGGGGTATAGGGGAACAGACTAAGTTAACTCTTCAATACCTGATGCTGAGGCTGAACCTGTCGTCTCTGTCTCTCTCTGACGTTTATCAGATTTAGTGGGACTGTCACTGGGACCGGCGGGACGTTTCGAAAAATAAATCTGATATTTTTCTTTTCTGCAAGTGAGACATTCTGTGCTAGCAAAGTCTGACTACTAGCTCAAATCGACTGCCTGCGCAAGCACTGTATCACAGTAGCTCAGTGGTTCGTGGCGCGTGGGAAGGGCGGGAGACGGGAGGTGAATACAATTAGTTGTTTCACCTGTCATTCAATCAGTCTGTGACAGTCTGTCATCACTCGAAAATCTACTCTGCTGCAATCTTGTCAGTTTTACACGTATAATTGTGTACGTACAGTAGTGTAATGAATGAATGAAAACTTTATTTAACAGATTGGAGAATGGCTACAATACAGTACGGCTCAATACACACAATATTAAAATGGTGAGCTTTAAGCAGGATAAACTTATAATATACAGTGTTACAGTTATACAGTTACAGTATATAATATACAAATATATAAATACTGCCGCACCCCCCACACCCCCCCTTCCAACGTGCCTGGCCAAGAGACATGTCCATGAGTTACAAGGCCTGTGCTACAGACCGCTGTCATAGTAAAGGATAGGTGATGCAATGCAGTAGAGACAATTTATCTTCTACTCTGCTCCCTACCAGTAGAGTATATTGGGTCAGAGCCTCCTCCTCAGGGAGTTTCAGAGTCTCCTCCTCAAGGAGTTCAGAGCCTCCTCTGAGTTTCAGAACCTCCCTCTCAGTGTGAGAGCCTCCTCAGAGTTTTCAGAGTCCCCTCTTACATAAGGAGCCGAATTGACGCAGTTGTTATTCCCACGCTCGTCATGTGAGGACCTGTGTCTGTGTCTTGTAGACTGGCTCCCTGCTGCTCGTCCCAGACAGCAAGGGGAAACGTTGTGAGGCTCTTTCTTGTTAGAAATTCGCCGTTCTTTGCGAGCAAATACGCTGTTTATGAACTCAGCATATGGTCTTAAGAGACCGATCAGCGCTGGCCCAGCGTGTTTTTTTAATGATTGAATATGCTTTGTGGGCCGGGGCGCCTTGGTTGCCCAACATCATAAAAACGGCGTGTTTTATGCGGGCGGCTGAGAAGGAAATTTTTTGTCTCTGCCAAGCGCCAGTGCACTAGGTTAGACTCGACGGCTCACGTACATCTCCGGGGGAGATGACGGGGTAGATCAAACATTGGCAGGGGGGGTTCACGCCTTTGGGTGGGCCACCAAGAGCAGTGCGTTCGTGTACTGACCGTCTTGGTGGCGCCCTCTGTGATGTTTTGGATCGACACACGTACCTACCCCCTTCTTAGGACTGGGGGCGGCGGTGTGACTAGGGCACGGGACTGGTCCTGGTCGCGCCGGACCGGATCCGTTTAACCCGTTGTCCGCCGGGGCACAGACAGGTTCTGGTTCCCCGAGGGACTCTGTGCTTTTCCGGGGGGAAAATGCCAGGTTGGGCCGGACGCCACAGGGGTTGATGTCATGAATGTGTGTGTCATATACATGTCACCTTGAGTTGCCCTTAACAGTGGCATGCATTGGTCCATACTGTGTTGTACCTTTTTGCACGATGTTAGGGGGTTGGTCCTTCTCCATTTGTTTCACCCCTCCCTCCCTGTTAAACCGGGGATGGGAGGGGGCTGTCGGGGTGGCTGCTTCTGTCAACTCCTCTATGCATCCCTGTGTAGGTCCCGGTCCACCAGGCCCAGGTCCGGCCTTGCCCTCAATAACCTGTTGGCCTGGGTTAACCCTTTTTAAACCTGAAACGCTTGAACTGCATTGTATAGCCTGTGTATACACGCATTTGTGTTTCTGGGGTTTCTTAGTGGGTTATGGGAGCGCCCACCTCCTGTTATAATAAACATAGGGGCGTGGTTGTCTCCCCGGTGTGTTGGTAGCAGAGTCGACTCTCAGGTTGAGCCCGGCTCTGACCTCGGCTGCCCGAGAGTATGCCCCCCCATCTTTCATGACATCTGCCAATTGTGTCAAACTCTTTCTCTGAACCTCGACCACGCGAAATTAATAAATTGGCGGGGTCAGGGTTTGTGGAGATTGTGACATGGTGCACAGCATACCGGAACACCCTTTCCGCCGGGATGCTGCTCTTACAGTAAGCCCCTTAGGCGCCTGTCTAGTCCGCAGTGCTCCGGGCGCAGCTCAAGTTCTACTCTTGGGACCTGTCGGCCTGGATTGAGGGATCAACCTCCTTGGACGGTTGTCTCCCCGGCGCGCCGGCTGGCCCCACGTTATTGTGGGGGGGAAGCCTCTTTGGGAGCGCTTCAAAGCGGCGTGCCAAGGGGAGAAGGGCCTTCACCTGGTTTAGGCCCTGTCCGATACGCTGGCGATGTGGGGGGTGGTGTCACCAGTGACCATCTGGTGGGGTCTCGATGCCATGGCCTCATAGACCTCACCAGACCCCTTTTTTCAGGGGGTCCTAGCCCCCGGGTGGCCTGAGGCTGGGACCTCCTCCGCCCTCCGCTGCTACGGCCTTCCCGCGATGTTGGGGGCTGTGACAGGGTTTCTTGCTCACGCCCGTTCCCTAGTGGCGTCACGTGTGGGCAGGGCGGCCTGGGAGAAATGCGAGGCCCTGTGCAAGATTTAAACGCGAACCCCCCCCCCCCCCCCCCCCCCCCTAAAAGGTAAAAAAAATAAAAAATAATAATAATAATTTTATTTATTTTTATTTTTTTCATACAGTCAACATATTCTTAAATAATAGCGCTGCCCGAGGCTGGGCATGATACAGTCAACATATAGCAAGAGAGAGAGCGAGAGAGAGCTCCCATTCTACAGTCAATATACAGTGTTATCGCTGCACAGACCCGGCAAAATGCCCCTGACCCTCCACCAGAGCAAGGCCAGAGAGAGAGAGAGAGAGAGAGAGAGAGAGAGAGAGAGAGAGAGAGAGAGAGAGAGAGAGAGAGAGAGAGAGAGAGAGAGAGAGAGAGAGAGAGAGACATTGGAAAGAAACAACCCAAAACCAGAGCAAATTGAAATGCTATTTGGCCCTAAACAGAGAGTACACAGTGGCAGAATACCTGAGCACTGTGACTGACCCAATACTAAGAAGATCCTTGACTAGGTACAGACTCAGCGAGCACAGCCTAGCCATCGAGAAAGGCCGCCATAGGCAGACCTGGCTCCCAAGCGAAGACAGACCCACTGCACACAAGATGAGGTGGAAACCGAGCTCCACTTCTTAACAACCTGCCCACTATACCAAGACATATACTTCCCACAAATTGCAAACACCCAAAGAGACATTGAAAACATGGACAATAACTAAAAACTCCCATACCTACTGGGAGAAATACAAGAATGTGAAATAAAGCCCATTTGAATTGAAGAGAGAGAGATAGATAGAGCATGTCTGTGTGTGTTAGAAAGAGAGAGATAGAGAGAGAGAGCATGTCTGTTTGTGTGTGTGTGTTAGAGAGAGAGCATGTATATGTGTGTTAGAAAGAGAGATAAATATATAGAGAGAGAGCATGTCATTTTGTGTGTTAGAGAGAGATATATAGCATGTCTGTGTGTGTTAGAAAGAGAGAGAGAGAGAGAGAGAGAGAGCATGTGTGTTTGTGTGTTAGAGAGAGAGAACATGTCTGTGTGTGTGTGTGTGTTAGAGAGAGAGCATGTATGAGAGAGATAAGCAAGACAGCTAAGATGAGCCCCTAAAGGATATTCAACTTTTAATGGAAGAACAAAACAGAAGGAAAAGATAACTTCACAAAGGCAACATGAATATACATAGATCCAAAACGACAAAGATCAACACTTAAATCCAAAGAGAAGAGGGTCTATACCAGAGAAAACAAAGTAGCAAGGAGCCAACGGCCGACATCAGCTAAATAGGCTAACTGCAAATAGAGTAGCCAGGTACTGACACCAGGTACACACCGTTAGCTACAACAGCTAGCCGGCCCATTTGGCTCAATATAACATTAGCTACGTTAGCTAGCCGGCCCGCTTTGGCTCAATATAACATTAGCTACAACAGCTAGCCGGCCCGTTTGGCTCAATATAACGTTAGCTACGTTAGCTAGCCGGCCCGCTTGGCTCAATATAACATTAGCTACAACAGCTAGCCGGCCCGTTTGGCTCAATATAACGTTAGCTACGTTAGCAAGCCGGCCCGTTTGGCTCAATATAACATTAGCTACAACAGCTAGTCGGCCCGTTTGGCTCAATATAACGTTAGCTACGTTAGCTAGCCGGCCCGCTTTGGCTCAATATAACATTAGCTACAACAACTAGCCGGCCCGTTTGGCTCAATATAACGTTAGCTACGTTAGCTAGCCAGCCCGCTTGGCTCAACATAACGTTAGCCAACATAACGTTAGCCTTAGCAACGATAGCTAGCCGGCCCGAGAGAGAGAGAGAGAGAGAGAGAGAGATATCCACGGCGGGTATAGAATAGAGTGCATTAAAAACTCACCAAACGTCCAAGAGGATGGAGACAACCGCGTGGAGTTGACAAAGTTCATCTGCCGAACGACCGTCCTCTTCATCTTGGCATAACAATGCTGCACGTGCTCTCTCTAGGTTAGCTAATGCTAGTTAGCCTTTAGCTAAGCTAGCTACTAGCCGACATGGCTATCCCGACTGAACCACACGTTAGCACTCGATATTATAACGTAGCTAAAGCTAACTAGCTGTCCCTGCCTTTAGCTAAGCTGACATGGCTAGCCTGACTGAACTGTCTAACATGCAACAACTTTCATATTCAGTGCATCTGCCGAACGCCCGTCCTCTTCGTCTTGGCTGGCATAAGCATAACCTCCAATGCTGCACGCGCGAAATAGTCAAACGCAGCTGACGCACGCCGGCCGACTGTACACATGTAACCCCTCCCTTCGTTGAAACCAATAGTATTTCTGCTGCAGAGCCCCAGAGCTCCAATAGTGAGTGTGTCTGCTGCAGAGCCGCAGAGCCAGGAACAAGTCAGACACATTCTACAAACGTGTCTAATGTGAAATATATAAGCATATAAGCAAAACTAGATTTTAGGTCTGTGATGAAAAAGGGCCTCGCGGGAAGGGGGGCCTCAAAAAAAAAAAAAAAAAAAAAAAAATTGTTTGTGCGAGGCCCCCCTTCCCGTGAGGCCCTGTGCGACCGCACTGCTCGCACACCCCCTGAGCCGGCCCTGCGTGTGGGATGCGCGTCTGAGTAGTCTACTACACCCTACTAAACAAAGGTAAGTCCCACGGTCTGCTCACCCGGTGCGTTTGAGGCGCTAAACCCTCTTCGCACAGTCGGGTCCGATCCCCCTCCCATCCCTCGCTAGGGGGGGGGGGGCGGGGGGACCCGGATCCTCCCCGGTTCTGATGGTTGTAGGGGACCTCAGCAGGTGCATCTGTCGGGCTTACGCTCTGCTCAGCTCTTGTGTTCCAATAGAGCAAAGCATAAGCTATAACGAAATATAACGAAGGTTATTCTATAACCCTAGTTATATGAGTAATAGCGAGCGCTTTGCTCTGACTCACTGAGGACCCCGGTCCCCACAGTCTTCCGTTTCAGCGTTGAAAGACTGGGGAAGGAGCTGTTGTATGGCCATGACCCCGCTTTATAGGAGCGGATGTGGGAGTGGTCAAGCAGGTGGGTGGGTACACGAGGTGAAAGCTTTCATTTAGGTTATGAGTAAAGGAACAGTCCCAATAGAGCAAAGCGCTCACTATTACTCATATAACTAGGGTTATAGAATATCCTTCGTTTTTTCAAATATATATTTATATACATTTATTTATGTATTTGTGTATGATTTTCCACTCACAGCAGCATGTCTTCCAAGTGCTTACCATAAGTCAAGTCTGTGTAATCACCAGAAATAGCGGAGGAGACTTGGCTCCAGGACTGTATACAGACTCTTGTCCACATGAGGCACAGAGTGTCTTCTGCACACAGATACGTTTCTCCTGTTCACAACATGTGTCCTTAGTGTTTTCTAAACAACTCAGTCAATAGCAACTTGCCACAACAGTGAGAGGACCACCATTGCTACAAAATAAAACAAAAACCTTAGATCAACCTCAGTTACACAACACATTAAAGCTAATGGGCAAGTTTTCAAGAAGTGAAATGTGCCCAAGGAATGAATGGTGCAGGTTCTGATTAAAATGGTAAAATAAAATGGTAAATGGTGCATTTATATAGCACTTTTATCCAAAGCGCTTTAACCTTTTTGTTCCTCACATTCACTCACCGATGGTTGAGGCAACCATGCAAGGTGGTGCCAACCTGCTCATCGGGAGGACACTTCGACACGCTGCCCGGGAGGAGTGGGAATCGAACAGGGAACCTTCCGATCACCAGACGATCGCTCTACCTTCTGAGCTGCTGCTTCACCACCAGCAAAGCAGTTACTAACTGAAGTTACGACTTGCTTCAGCTATTGGATTGCTGCTGGCACCTAATAGACCACCGCAACACTTCCGGGATTCTGAAATCGGGGAGGAGAGAGCGGGGGGAGCAAATTAATTAATGTGGATGAGAGCCTTGATGTAAGTGGTTGCAGCTACGGCTGTGGGGGTGCTAGAGACATGATCGAATAGACTTGTATGTGCCTGAGTCTCCTGAACACGGCGCTCAATGGCCAGGCGCGTCTTATGGCGACATCTACAACTACCTCATTGAGTCTCCAGGTAGACTAATGGTTATATTTAAGTGCAGTGGTCTATAGTCGCTCACACTACCACCACAAGCTCCCCCGCTCTGATGGAACATTCAACATTAATTTGCGCGTCGTCTCACGCCGTTCAGACTCTGTTGGCAATCTGCGCATGCATATGGGGAGTAGGTGCTGAAAAAGGGACTTTAGCTTGGCCGATTTAGTTCTGATCGATTTGGAGTGGGTTGCGCCGTGTTCAGGAAACTCAGGTGATAGTATGAAACTGAGTTATTATGATGAGCCAGGAGACGAAGGTGAAGTCAATCGATGGTATTTATTGACACAGGAACACAGAACGAGGAATAGTCCTGGATACCCTCCATGGGGGCTGCGAGGTCTAGGATGATGACACAACCATGCTTTTATACTATGTGGGTTCCAAATTTAGCGAGCCACTTGTTAATAAATAGATGATCAGACAGGCTTGGTCGTATATGGTAGTAATCTAAGGATGAATCTGGTTTTCTCCTCATAGTATAAACCTGGCCTGTGCCTGGATACAGCCATGCATTAGGTCACACAGGTCACACAGGTCAATGTATTTCTAGGTGCCTGCCTGGCTTGGCCTCCTGGCACATTCCAGGGTGAGAGAGACGACCAGAGGAGAGATAGAAGAGCTTAGAAGATATTAGATATTAATCTATCACAGGCGCATACAAGTCTATTCGATCATGTCTCTAGCACCCCCACAGCCTTAGCTGCAACCACTTACATCAAGGCTCTCAACCACATTCATTAATTTGCTCCCCCCCCCTCTCTCCTTCCTGATTTCAATGTAACGCGGAAGTGCAGTGGTCTATAGGCACTCCCTAAAATAATTCCACTAAATGTACCTATCACTGACCAGGACTACGCCCCTCTGCTTTACATACAAGCAGGTGTAGTAGCCGCCGATCTCCCCGCCGCTTATTTCACGCTGAGATTGCTCACTAGCATCTACATGATATATTAAAAGACGCTACTCGACTCATCGATCGACGCCAAGATTGACTCCGCCCACTACCCAAATGGCAGGAACACTCACAGGTTGAGCAGCCGCTGTCCTCTACCCAGTGATGTACCTGAACGCGTTCAATGAACGATCGTTCATGAACGCGTTCGTATTTTGGGCGAACTTGAAGTGAACGTACTGTATATCCGCTAAATGAACGTAATTGAGAACGCGTTCATTCTCAGCCCTGTGTAACGGAGTTCAAAAGTGCGTTCATTCTCAGCACTCTGTTATAACGGCGTTCAAAGATGTGCCATATTTCATATGCATTTCAGCCGAAAACTCAGTTAAAACAGACTAAACAGGACAAAAATGATGTGTAAAACCACCCGATCTGGCAACGTGCCTGTCACCCCCTGCTACATCATCAGACTCCTCCTCACAACAAGCAGTGGAACAGGCTTACAGCAGAATCTGCGCGCAGAAGCCGAGAGGCGCTGCAGCAGCAGCAGCACTCGCTCAGTCAGAGTCAGACTCTAGACGTCGTCGTATGCATTTAAAATAGTTTACAATTCAAACCCGGAAATGCATTCTGATAAACTGGATTAAGGATAAGCCTCCATTTTTACAAATGTGGTATAGAGAGATCTTCGGTGTGCTGCTACCCCATGAAAGACACTGTGCAATGCATAGAGGCAACAACGCTTCCTTTCAGGAGGTGTGGGCCCCACTATTTATCTATAATAAAAAAAAAATAACTAAAAAGAACTAAATTAGTTCATTTTTGAAACCATGAACTTTAATTCAACATTTTGAATTATGAACTATGAACTGAACTAGTTCATTTAAAAAAAATTGAACTGTGAACTGAACTAGTTCATGTAGAAAGTGAACTTTCCCAACACTGCCTCTACCCTATTCCACACTAGATGAGCCAGGGAAGAGACCCCACCTTTCAAGTTTCAAGTTTCTTTAATAGTTGTCATACAGAAGTACAGAATACTTTTATACAAAATGCTTCTTACTGTTACGCTCCAGAGACTGTGCTAGACAAGATAAGTATCAAATAACAAAGTATAGCATGTAAATTAGAAGTAGAAAATGAGGTCACAGTGTTCAGTATAGACATATGTACAATGTTCGATGCAGAATAGACGTAACTGAGTTACCATATAATATACAATACTATGCAGTGTACTAATATACAATACTATATAGTGCAAAGCAGAAATGGGATGAGGTACAATTTAGGTACAATTTACAGTAAGGTGTACGAGTTGTAGTGCAAATCCTTTATCAATAAATATAAAGTGTGGGGAGTGGGTGCTACAGTGTGTTTGTTTAAAGGGAGTGCGCGAGGCCCTGTGCGACCGCACTGCTCGCACACCCCCTGAGGCGGCCCTGCGTGTGGGATGCGCGTCTGAGTAGTCTACTACACCCTACTAAACAAAGGTAAGTCCCACGGTCTGCTCACCCGGTGCGTTTGAGGCGCTAAACCCTCTTCGCACAGTCGGGTCCGATCCCCCTCCCATCCCTCGCTAGGGGGGGGGGGGCGGGGGGACCCGGATCCTCCCCGGTTCTGATGGTTGTAGGGGACCTCAGCAGGTGCATCTGTCGGGCTTACGCTCTGCTCAGCTCTTGTGTTCCAATAGAGCAAAGCATAAGCTATAACGAAATATAACGAAGGTTATTCTATAACCCTAGTTATATGAGTAATAGCGAGCGCTTTGCTCTGACTCACTGAGGACCCCGGTCCCCACAGTCTTCCGTTTCAGCGTTGAAAGACTGGGGAAGGAGCTGTTGTATGGCCATGACCCCGCTTTATAGGAGCGGATGTGGGAGTGGTCAAGCAGGTGGGTGGGTACACGAGGTGAAAGCTTTCATTTAGGTTATGAGTAAAGGAACAGTCCCAATAGAGCAAAGCGCTCACTATTACTCATATAACTAGGGTTATAGAATATCCTTCGTTTTTTCAAATATATATTTATATACATTTATTTATGTATTTGTGTATGATTTTCCACTCACAGCAGCATGTCTTCCAAGTGCTTACCATAAGTCAAGTCTGTGTAATCACCAGAAATAGCGGAGGAGACTTGGCTCCAGGACTGTATACAGACTCTTGTCCACATGAGGCACAGAGTGTCTTCTGCACACAGATACGTTTCTCCTGTTCACAACATGTGTCCTTAGTGTTTTCTAAACAACTCAGTCAATAGCAACTTGCCACAACAGTGAGAGGACCACCATTGCTACAAAATAAAACAAAAACCTTAGATCAACCTCAGTTACACAACACATTAAAGCTAATGGGCAAGTTTTCAAGAAGTGAAATGTGCCCAAGGAATGAATGGTGCAGGTTCTGATTAAAATGGTAAAATAAAATGGTAAATGGTGCATTTATATAGCACTTTTATCCAAAGCGCTTTAACCTTTTTGTTCCTCACATTCACTCACCGATGGTTGAGGCAACCATGCAAGGTGGTGCCAACCTGCTCATCGGGAGGACACTTCGACACGCTGCCCGGGAGGAGTGGGAATCGAACAGGGAACCTTCCGATCACCAGACGATCGCTCTACCTTCTGAGCTGCTGCTTCACCACCAGCAAAGCAGTTACTAACTGAAGTTACGACTTGCTTCAGCTATTGGATTGCTGCTGGCACCTAATAGACCACCGCAACACTTCCGGGATTCTGAAATCGGGGAGGAGAGAGCGGGGGGAGCAAATTAATTAATGTGGATGAGAGCCTTGATGTAAGTGGTTGCAGCTACGGCTGTGGGGGTGCTAGAGACATGATCGAATAGACTTGTATGTGCCTGAGTCTCCTGAACACGGCGCTCAATGGCCAGGCGCGTCTTATGGCGACATCTACAACTACCTCATTGAGTCTCCAGGTAGACTAATGGTTATATTTAAGTGCAGTGGTCTATAGTCGCTCACACTACCACCACAAGCTCCCCCGCTCTGATGGAACATTCAACATTAATTTGCGCGTCGTCTCACGCCGTTCAGACTCTGTTGGCAATCTGCGCATGCATATGGGGAGTAGGTGCTGAAAAAGGGACTTTAGCTTGGCCGATTTAGTTCTGATCGATTTGGAGTGGGTTGCGCCGTGTTCAGGAAACTCAGGTGATAGTATGAAACTGAGTTATTATGATGAGCCAGGAGACGAAGGTGAAGTCAATCGATGGTATTTATTGACACAGGAACACAGAACGAGGAATAGTCCTGGATACCCTCCATGGGGGCTGCGAGGTCTAGGATGATGACACAACCATGCTTTTATACTATGTGGGTTCCAAATTTAGCGAGCCACTTGTTAATAAATAGATGATCAGACAGGCTTGGTCGTATATGGTAGTAATCTAAGGATGAATCTGGTTTTCTCCTCATAGTATAAACCTGGCCTGTGCCTGGATACAGCCATGCATTAGGTCACACAGGTCACACAGGTCAATGTATTTCTAGGTGCCTGCCTGGCTTGGCCTCCTGGCACATTCCAGGGTGAGAGAGACGACCAGAGGAGAGATAGAAGAGCTTAGAAGATATTAGATATTAATCTATCACAGGCGCATACAAGTCTATTCGATCATGTCTCTAGCACCCCCACAGCCTTAGCTGCAACCACTTACATCAAGGCTCTCAACCACATTCATTAATTTGCTCCCCCCCCCTCTCTCCTTCCTGATTTCAATGTAACGCGGAAGTGCAGTGGTCTATAGGCACTCCCTAAAATAATTCCACTAAATGTACCTATCACTGACCAGGACTACGCCCCTCTGCTTTACATACAAGCAGGTGTAGTAGCCGCCGATCTCCCCGCCGCTTATTTCACGCTGAGATTGCTCACTAGCATCTACATGATATATTAAAAGACGCTACTCGACTCATCGATCGACGCCAAGATTGACTCCGCCCACTACCCAAATGGCAGGAACACTCACAGGTTGAGCAGCCGCTGTCCTCTACCCAGTGATGTACCTGAACGCGTTCAATGAACGATCGTTCATGAACGCGTTCGTATTTTGGGCGAACTTGAAGTGAACGTACTGTATATCCGCTAAATGAACGTAATTGAGAACGCGTTCATTCTCAGCCCTGTGTAACGGAGTTCAAAAGTGCGTTCATTCTCAGCACTCTGTTATAACGGCGTTCAAAGATGTGCCATATTTCATATGCATTTCAGCCGAAAACTCAGTTAAAACAGACTAAACAGGACAAAAATGATGTGTAAAACCACCCGATCTGGCAACGTGCCTGTCACCCCCTGCTACATCATCAGACTCCTCCTCACAACAAGCAGTGGAACAGGCTTACAGCAGAATCTGCGCGCAGAAGCCGAGAGGCGCTGCAGCAGCAGCAGCACTCGCTCAGTCAGAGTCAGACTCTAGACGTCGTCGTATGCATTTAAAATAGTTTACAATTCAAACCCGGAAATGCATTCTGATAAACTGGATTAAGGATAAGCCTCCATTTTTACAAATGTGGTATAGAGAGATCTTCGGTGTGCTGCTACCCCATGAAAGACACTGTGCAATGCATAGAGGCAACAACGCTTCCTTTCAGGAGGTGTGGGCCCCACTATTTATCTATAATAAAAAAAAAATAACTAAAAAGAACTAAATTAGTTCATTTTTGAAACCATGAACTTTAATTCAACATTTTGAATTATGAACTATGAACTGAACTAGTTCATTTAAAAAAAATTGAACTGTGAACTGAACTAGTTCATGTAGAAAGTGAACTTTCCCAACACTGCCTCTACCCTATTCCACACTAGATGAGCCAGGGAAGAGACCCCACCTTTCAAGTTTCAAGTTTCTTTAATAGTTGTCATACAGAAGTACAGAATACTTTTATACAAAATGCTTCTTACTGTTACGCTCCAGAGACTGTGCTAGACAAGATAAGTATCAAATAACAAAGTATAGCATGTAAATTAGAAGTAGAAAATGAGGTCACAGTGTTCAGTATAGACATATGTACAATGTTCGATGCAGAATAGACGTAACTGAGTTACCATATAATATACAATACTATGCAGTGTACTAATATACAATACTATATAGTGCAAAGCAGAAATGGGATGAGGTACAATTTAGGTACAATTTACAGTAAGGTGTACGAGTTGTAGTGCAAATCCTTTATCAATAAATATAAAGTGTGGGGAGTGGGTGCTACAGTGTGTTTGTTTAAAGGGAGTGTGTGCGTGTGGATGTGTGTGCTATGTGCGTTTGATGGTTGTTGTGTAGTGGTCATTGTTCGTTAAGCAGCCTGATGGCCTGGGGATAGAAGCTTCTTCTGAGTCTTTCTGTGCTCGCCTTGAGACTCCTGTATCGCTTGCCTGACCGCAGCAGTTCAAAGAGGCAGTTGTTCGGGTGACTGGAGTCCTTAATGATTCTCTTAGCTACAGCACCCTCTCTGCAGACACTCACTTTGAATCTCTGTTGAGCAAATATCAGCGGCATGCCGGGCCATGGATCCAGAGAGATCCAATCTCTTTTGCCTTTATCTCCATCCGTCCCAAGACACGTCCCATCACCAAAGGGCTCAGCGATGGCTGCATGGAAGTCTTCCCAGATTGAGATTCCTTTATTTAGCCATTTGTGTAAACACATAGGTAATTGTTGCAGCATTACAGTGTATGCATTCTTATTTTTTCACAATAACAATAACAATAACAACAACAATAACAACAGACACAGGACAAAAACAGTGCAGTGGATTAACTCATTGGACGCCATCACTTACGTGCGCGAGAGGGCGCTAGAGCGCCAGGTGCCGCTTTAATCAATGGGAGGACTGGGAGATTTGCGAGTGCTTAAAATATATCTTAAATGATGGCTATGGGTCTAATACACCCGTCGATTATCAGTGAGTTGCTTGCAGTCAACATGTACGAAACTGAGAGAGAGAGAGCGAGAGAGAAAGAGAGAGAGAGAGCGAGAGCGAGAGAGCGCGAGAGAGAGAGAGCGCGAGAGCGCGCAAGAGAGAGAGAGAGCGCGAGAGAGAGAGAGAGAGCGCGATAGAGAGAGAGAGAGAGAGAGAGAGAGAGAGAGAGAGAGAGAGAGAGAGAGAGAGAGAGAGAGAGAGAGAGAGAGAGAGAGAGAGAGAGAGAGAGATCCACAGTGGGAACAGAGCAGACCGCACCAAAAACTCACCCTAACGCAGAGTCAGGTCCAAGAGGAAGGAGACGACCATGGAGAAAGTTCACCAGTCCCATCATGATATTGTCCCCCCCGTTGGGTTGAACCCGGGAGTCCGCTCCCAGTCCATCCGCCACACGTTAGCACCCGACAACGTAGTGTTAGCTAACGCTAGTTAGCTGTCCCTGCCCCCAGCCAAGCTACTAGCCGACATAGCTATAGCCTGACTGAAGGTTCCAAGACGCAACAACTTTCATCCTCAGTCCATCCGCCGAACGTCCTCCTCGTCCCGGCACAACCCAATCACCACACCCGGTACCGACAAGCCATCTCCTCCACTCCGATGCTGCACATCTGGTTCTCTTGGCCAAGACATCCACTCGCTCCAGTGGACAGCACAGAATAGACCCTGTACCCCCTTCCCTCATGGATAATACCGGTCTTCTTCACATCTCTCTACCGACTACCAGACCGACACCAACCAGCTCCCCCTAGTCAGTGGCGGCTCTACCACTAGGGGCGCTAGGGCGCCGACCCACCTGCTGGCCAGCTGCTGTTAAATCAGAGAAGAAGAGAATAAAACTTTTTCGTTTTTGTGTTTTATAGCCCTATAAATAATATAAACATGTTTAAAATTAATAATATTTACTCATTTTAAGTATGTTTGTATTTCCAATGCACAATATAACGTTATTATCTAAATTAAAAAAACACCGTTTTCCAGAGCAGGAAGTGACATCACGTTTTTTTTATTTTTTTTATTTTTTTGTATTTCTCGGGGGCAATACGCGATAGCGCTCTGCGTGCGCGTCACAGTTTGATCGCTGTCTCCGTCACAGCCAATCAGTGCATACGGCGTTGTGCGTTGAAATATGACTATTATGTTGGAATCCGAGCGCGATTTGAAGCGGTCTAGCCAGCAGCGTGAACTTCCGTGAAGGATTTTCCATAGCCGCATTTCGCGGAGACGCTCTCTGATTGGCCGACGCCAGTATTTCTTTCCATGGCAGAATTTCACAGAGACGATATCTGATTGGCCGAATCCAATTTCTAGCTTCTAGCTTGGTTGAGATAGTTGTGTTGTTGTGAGATGCATGCAGCTGTTTGCCGTGCCGTGACTGCAAGTTCTTAAGCTTAGGCACTCTTTCAAAGTTGGTTAAGGTTAGAGTTTGTCTTAGAGCATGGCGATAGAACGCCAGGTAGTTTTGCAGTCTGTTCGAGCGGAAATGGACAAAGGTGTACTTGTTGAGTGTTGTGGCAACGAGCTCAGCTGAGCTAACACTTGGCTAACTGCTAACTTGGCCCTGGACGTTCAACTAAACAGTGAGTCTCTCTCTCTCTCTCTCTCTCTCTCTCTCTGTATCTGTATCAATCTTGGATGCAATAATAACGTTACTTACCACACTGACTATCTCGATGGCTCATTGATTTAACTACTGCAGCTCTCTCGGATTGAAAATACGTGGATTATGGCTTGTTCAATATCGTCTATGTTTGAATGAATGAATGAATGAATGAGAACTTTATTAACAGATTGCAGAATGGGTACAATACAGTACGGCTCAATACACACAATTGTTAAGGGGATGCAGACCAGAGAAAGACGTTTGTCTTGTTTACATCAGGGTCCCAGATTTTCGATTCATATCGATAGTTTAATAGCTAGCCTTGGCTCGTTTAACAATATGCAAAATATGTGTACAGCCCTGTACTCATACTGAAGTTATTCTTGGTATATAATAGGTCTGATTGTGTAACGAATGTCGCGCTGTGTGTGAGAGAGAGAAGGAGAGAGGGAGAGATCTGCCTGTGTTTGTAGACGGGCGAGTTTTGTTTCTAACTTTTCTATTTATATATTG
Organism: Notolepis coatsorum; assembly: GCF_963971535.1. NCBI lineage: Eukaryota > Metazoa > Chordata > Actinopteri > Aulopiformes > Paralepididae > Notolepis > Notolepis coatsorum. Next base: position 44,308,281 of record NC_140165.1, read on the forward strand.
TGTTTCAAGTTGTGAATTAGAGTCTAGACTATACTTTATTTGACTGGTTGTGTGTGTTGTAGTAACAGCTGAGCAACTCGTTCATAAGAGCCGATTCATTGCCGTGAGCGTGAGTCGAATCGCTCACGTCTGGCAATGAGTGTTGCGTGGTACTGTACTGTACATGTTTGGTATATGTTTGGTATAGCGCCCCCTAGTGGCGAAACCCACCGGCCGCCACTGCCCCTAGTGTTAGTCCTCCTACCCCACGATGCTTTGCATAAAAGTAATTGAATGAAACCAATAGTATATCTGCAGAGCCGCAGAGCCCGGAACACTATTCTACAAACGTGTCTAATGTGAAATATATAAGCATGTAAGCAAAACTAGATTGAGGTCTGTGATGGAAAGTGATTGTTAACATTCTATTTATTTTATTTTTATTAAAAAATATATATATATTATTATTATTTATTATAATTTTTTTTTGCACTGCCCCCCTTCCGCGAGGCCCTGTGCGACCGCACTGCTCGCACAGCTTCTGCTCAGAAAGGAGGTGGAATGGCGTGCTACCGCGTCCCATGAGCACTGCACCACCCCTTGTCCCTTTATCGTGTTTTACCTTGTTAGCATGTTGTGACAGTGACAGTGGCTCAGGAGTAGAGCATTCGTCTGGTAATCTGGAGGTTCCCTGTTCGATTACCACTCCTCCCGGGCAGCGTGGCGAAGTGTCCTTGAGCAAGACACTTAACCCCTAATCAGTGGCGGCTCCTGGATTATTCTCCAGAGGGGGCGCTAGGGGCGCTATATCAAACATGTACCACGCATTGGCCAAATAAAGTACAGTCTAATTCACAACTTGAAACACAATATATAAATAGAAACGTTAGAAACAAACTCGCTCCGTCTCCAAACACACGCATAGGCAGAGAGAGAGAGAGAGAGAGAGAGAGAGAGAGAGAGAGAGAGAGAGAGAGAGAGAGAGAGAGAGAGAGAGAGAGAGAGAGAGAGAGAGAGAGACACAGACACACCACGGCGGGTGCAGGCAGCACAACAGAAGAGAGAGAGAGAGAGAGAGAGAGAGAGAGAGAGAGAGAGAGAGAGAGAGAGAGAGAGAGAGAGAGAGAGAGAGAGAGAGAGAGAGAGAGAGAGAGAGAGAGAGAGAGAGAGAGAGAGAGAGAGAGAGAGAGAGAGAGAGAGAGAGAGAGAGAGAGAGGAGAGAGAGAGAGAGAGAGAGAGAGAGCGTTAGTTAAGCATTAGCTGAGTGGCTAACAGCAGCTAAACTTAGCTGAGTTGGCTAAGAGAGAGAGAGAGAGAATTAACTCACTTTGTTTAAATGAAACGTGGTCCAGCCGGAGGGCTTAATAAAGTGTATGTCACTGACTGTCCCCCAGACTGTTGTCGATGTATATCATTCCACTCACTGACCACTGTCCAGACTCCAGACTGAATCACAAGTTCACAGCCTCGAACATGTTGCAAACTGTGGCTAAGGAAAAAAACTGGCATCGCCGCGTCGGCCAATCAGAGAGCGTCTCCGCGAAATGCGGCTTCAAATCGCGCCCGGCTTCCATCATAAACATCATATTTCAACGCACAACGCGTTACGCACTGATTGGCTCCGACAGATACAGCGATGAAACAGTGACGCGCACTCAGAGCGATATTGCGTCTAGCTCGAGAGAAATACAGCAGGAGAAATGCGGCTAAGGTAATGAAACGTTCTTTATCAGACAGAATCGTCACTTCCTGTTCAGGAAAACGATTATTAATATTTTATATTTTAACGTTATATTGTGCATTGGAAACACAAACATACTTAAAATGAGTAAATATTATTCATTTTAAACATGTTTATTTTATTTTTAGGGGTCTAAAATAAAAATAAAAATAAAACATTTTCTTCTTCTCCTCCTCTCTTTACCAGGGGGTGCGGCAGGGGGGGGCGGCGCCCTAGCGCCCCCCAGTGGCGGCCGCCACTGCCCCTAATTGCTCCCGATGTGCAGGTTGGCACCTTGCATGGTTGCCTCTGCCATCATTGTGTGAATGTGTGAGTGAATGGGTCAAATGTGAGGAACAAATTGTAAAGCGCTTTGGATAAAAGCGCTATATAAATGCAACCATTTACCATTTACCTGTTGGACATCTCTCTCCCACTCTGTCCTCAACTAGGGAACCCCCCTCATCTAGATTGCTCCGGCCAGCTGTGATGTTTCCCAAGCTCCTATTTTTCCCCAGTATTATTATTGTTATTATTATTATTATTTATTATTATTATTATTATTATTATTATTATTATTATTATTATTATTATTATTATTATTATTATTATTATTATTATTATTATTATTATTATGCACTGGAACGCGTGTTCCCTCTTGTGCATGTCACTCCTTTACTGATTTCTCAGGCATTCTGACTTCTTGAATGGCATCCAGTTTAAGGGCCAGTGCTTTTTACGTACAAGTAAAGACGGTATTTAGTCTGTTACAATTCCTAACATAGACTACCATTATTAGGAGGATGCACATTGGCCATACACACACACCACTCTTTATAATAACATCTTGCCCGCATAGCATTGTGGATAATTGTGTATGGTTAATTGATTAACATCTGAACTGCACTCATTTCCCCTGACAGAGTCTATTTGTGTCAGCCCTGGTCCCCACATGTTGTCGTGTCAGCCAAACAATTAGCTTAGGCCTTCTCATTGTTTGTATCTTGCATAGTAATCTGGCTAAGTCCATGTACAGATACCCAAATGACAAACACATGTTGTGGATACAAATGTTGTGTTTATTTGAATGAATTGACCTCTAAATTGTAACAAATGACCCTGTTTTGTCTATGTGCTCTCCAACACTTTGTTCTCTGTAGAAAGAATCTCGGGCTCAAAATCTTTTCTAGAGGGGAGATCCGGAATGTACCACGTGTGAGTAGAGAGGGGGGTTTAATAGTAAGAAGGGAATAGACTCTTAACGTGCCCTAAACACTGTATAGTGTTTTAATTATTAGTAATTATGGATTAGTATTCAGTAAATTTTTTGCATGTATTATTTTCCTCTTTTGTGGACATTTCAAATGCAGCCATTTTCACAGGTGAACAAAACAAGAAAATACACCAGGGCCCTCATGCATCAACGTGTTCTACGCACAGATCTGTGCTTACCCTGTGCGTACGATCATTTCTAAGCAAAGAGTGGGATTCATCAATCTCAACTTGAACTTGACTTCGTGCGTACATCTACGCACAGGTCAGACCTGGCGTACCTAGCTCCCAGTGGTAGAAGATCGTTACTACGCATAAGCACCCCTCAGTCCTGCATTAGTTCCAAGGCGGAAATAAGCTTCCGTGCATTAGTGTTCAACTTCTGTATGACCCGTAATTCATTATAGTTCATTGCAAAATAGCGACAGTAGTGTAATTATAACGGGCTCACACGCGAACAAGAGGTTGGCCTGCTTGTTTGGCACGGGGGGGCAGACGCAAAACACCAACCTCCAAACGTGATTAGATATTGTTTCAAATAAAAAGCAAATTATTATGTGTGTCATGTTTCCAAATAAGATTGGTCACGAAATGCTTTCTACTTCAATTTGTTGGTTAGAATAGATGACCTCCGTTGAAACTTCACTGAGACTAACAGTCTATTTGTGAGCTCCCGCACAGATGTGATGATAATAATAATAATAATAATAATAATAATAATAATAATAATAATAATAATAATAATAATAATAATAATAATAATAATAATAATAATAATAATAATAATAATAATAATAATAATAATAATAATAATAATAATAATAATAATAATAATAATAATAATAATAATAATAATAATAGCTTCATTTTATATAGCGCCTTTCAAGAGACCCAAGGTCGCTTTACATAGATAGGGGGGGGGGGATAACAAAGTAACAAACATAGTGGACAGACACACAACATATATATATGATGATGGAATTCATTCAAGATCCTCTCCACCCTCGGGTACGTCTTTGCCACCGCGGCACGGTCCATCGTGATATTGGAGATGGATCGACCAATAGACTGTTACTGTAGCTGTCAAAGCTCCATCACAAATGCAGTTATGTGAATAGAAAGGGATTCCACTCAGTCAATGTTGCGATGCGCATTTGCCTGATACATGTTATTGCTGGATGCCGGGAGGAAGGCGATGCTGAATGTTTTCAATTCATTAAATAAAACGGATACTTTTTGCAAGGGTTTACTGACTGTCATACAAATGATCAACCAACTACATACTGTAACTTTTCAGAGCACGTTCTTATTTACATTGTGACAACAGCCTTGTGAGTTCCCGCAGTGACCCGCACACAGACATGATGGAATTCAAGTTCATGTATTGAAAGGCAGGCTATCATACATGCAGTGAGATTCATTGTTCTTGTATATGCTCTCGTATTATATTGTTTATATAGGCTACCCAATACTGACATCAAAATAGATTGTAGTATGCCTCTAGAAATCATATGCAGCAGGTAGAAGATTGACGGGAGATCCATCGCGATTTGGAATCAAATTGAGGAGAACTTTAATCCCTGGGGTATTAATCAAACAACACGGGAAAAGGCAGTCATATTCCAGCGCGGTCTTTATTAGCCGACAACAAAATAGATGCATCTAAAAATCATATAGCCAATCGAACACAACTAATAAAGGCATACATATTACAGCACGGTTATAATGACACACAACCAACGCCAAACAGTGGTCAACGAACGGTCTTTATTAGTATTTTGAGCTGTCCAGGCAGAATTGCAGCAATGGTCTTAGGGAGCCGTTGATATCTGACATCACCGTTTACGAGTCCGCCTTTTATTTATCCCTCAATACGCGATAGTGTCTTCTTGGTTCGACAGCAGTGAACAATCTTCGTGGAGTTTCTCAGGGTTCCGCTCGGGTCCGTCCATTATTCCACATCCCATGGGGGGTGTTTCCTCATTTTCATGACCATATATGGATAATCATGCACGAGCATTGACGGTAGAACAAAGTGGTATTCATCAACACGGAGGACCATAGAGCCTGCGTACGCACGTGTGATGAATGCCGACTTCCCTGTGCGTACGCTAGTTCTACATTCCGTGCTTACGTGTGGAAGTAGGTCAAGTTCTACGTCCACGTTGATGAATGAGGGCTCAGGTGATGACAAACTGCCTCAGACTCCCTTTTCCACCACTTGTATTTGTAGTTTTTATGTTTGGTTACACGGCTGGTGTGCCTTTATGCATGAAGGGGATCAATAAAGGCATATCTTATCTTATGATAGGACTCTGATCCATACTTTTTAACAGGGGCGTGAGTTGTTTATGCCTCTTCTCTGGTATTTTAAAGAGCCAAGAGGGGGGTATACAGGGCTTCATGCCAGCTTCGCCTATTTGTCTAATAGGCGAAGCAAGTAGCTGAAGCCTGTATGAGATATAATGAATGGTATGAATTGTAACTCTAGTTATATTAATGCTGGCAAAGTGTCATGCTTTTACTCCATGTTGTCCCTAGTTAGATGTTTTGGGAGGGCGATTAGCAGCAACCACACCTGCTAATATCCAAAGCACACGCTATCAACAAGTTACATTTAAGACTTTTTAATACCACTTAGAGCAAAGTTTAATACCAATTTCACGACCTTAAAAAACAGAAAAAACACATAGCGACACAGTGGATCCACTTGCCAACTCAAATTATTGCGCGTTCCATGCAAGCTGTCGCCAGACTGGTAGACAACTTGAATACAATATATATTTAATATTATTTCAACTCCCGACAGCCAGGCTGACCCCCCCAAATTGTATTTTAAAATTACATTTAAGACTTTTTAATACCTTTTAAAGCCTTAAATTGAGAATTATGAATCTAATACTTTTAAGACTTTTTAATACCCCACAGATACCCTGCAAAGGTCCTGGTCAGTGATAGGTGCATTGAGCATGGTCCTGGTCAGTGATAGGTGCATTGAGCATGGTCCTGGTCAGTGATACAGTAGGTGCATTGAGCATGGTTCTGGTCAGTGATAGGTGCATTGAGCATGGTCCTGGTCAGTGATAGGTGCATTGAGCATGGTCCTGGTCAGTGATAGGTGCATTGAGCATGGTCCTGGTCAGTGATAGGTGCATTGAGTGAAAGTCCTTCAGGGAGCAGGCACCAGAAGCAGAAGCAAGATGGTTTGCCAGTATTCATATAATTAGGGTGATAATTCATAACCTTCAATTTGTGAGTGTTGTGAAGATGACCGTCTGTTCTGTATTCAACGCACACTCTCCTAATCAATCAGTGAAATCTCGATGCTGGAGAAAAAAAAACCTAACCCTGCAAAAAAGCGAATGAAAGGGCTATTATTTTTAATGATACACTGCAGTCGTATTGAGGACGAATCAAAAGTTCTCCATTGAACCGGCCCTTTGCTGAGGTCCAGTATCCTATGAATGTCATTGTAGAATATTCAGAATCAATGCACAGCCATAATTTATAGAGCAACTCTCATATTGTTTCAGAACATTACGGGACATTTATCAAAATGGCAGCCTTGGCACGAGCCATGAGGCCAGAACAATGGGGTTGGAGATAGTCGCTTGTTCTTATAGACGTGATGATTGGTTCCTTACATGTGACCTCCGTTTAAATTGTCCCTCTTGGGAGCCACTTTATTACTCAAAAGGTCTTTGGGTCAATTCCCCAGACTTGTTGGTATAATCCGGGCATGGGAAGCAGACACACGTCACAGCTCAAAATTGCCAATGTTCCTTTGGCCAAGGCACCTAACTTCCTAACTTCCAACTGTTCCAGGGGACAGGCGTTGGTTACTACGGTTGGTTACTAAGTTGCTACTAAGGACTCTACCTTGCCTATATTACCACCTACAGTAGAATATGTCTATACTACTATGCACTCAAGTCTGTAGCATTCAAGTTCGACACTGTTTGACGAACAATGTTACTTACCCTTAGCTGCCAGAGTTTTACCCTTCCTGCTGACTTGTTGTACAGAACTTGTACAGTAAGTTGCTTTTGGATAAATAAGGACTGTGGTTTACATTTGACATTTAGCTGACGCTTTTATCTAAAGTGACTTACAAATTGTGAACAAGTCAGCAGGAAGGGTACATCTCGGCAGCTAAGGGTCAGTGGCATTGTTCGTCCAACAGTGTTGAACCTCTGCTACACATCTGAGTGCATAGTAGTATAGACATACTAGCATGATAGGCAGGTAGGTGGTTGTACTGAGCAGCTCCAAGGTCTGTCACCACCTCTCTCTCCCCAGGTTAATACACAGAGGTCAACTCTCTGAATAAGCATCTGTTTATAGCTGACTGGTTCAAAAGGGGTTAAGGAGCAGATTATGTGTTACTTTCCGCACATTATGCCATCTGGGAGGCATTTTTCTTCTTGTGAAGGAGGCAAATAAAAAATGGAAAAGGGAGAGAACACAATCTCCCCCCTCTTCTTTTCTTTATGTTGGAGAAAATCAGCTTAGTGTTGTTCGTCCCCGAGTGTGTGTGTGTGTGTGTGTGTGTGTGTGTGTGTGTGTGTGTGTGTGTGTGTGTGTGTGTGTGTGTGTGTGTGTGTGTGTGTGTGTGTGTGTGTGTGTGTGTGTGTGTGTGTGTGTGTGTGTGTGTGTGTGTGTGTGTGTGTGTGTGTGTGTGTGTGTGTGTGTGTGTGTGTGTGTGTGCATGTGTCCTTTTGTTTGTTCTTGTGGCGGAGGCGCAGCAGCTCAGGGATGATGGAGGGTAACATTTGCAGCATCATAGTGCCGTGCTATAATTAGAACAAACACGGCAGGAAGACACACGCACACAGACGTGCGCACGCGCGCACACACACACACACACGCACACACACACACACACACACACACACACACACACACACACACACACACACACACACACACACACACACACACACACACACACACACACACACACACACACACACACACACACACACACACACACACACACACACACACAAGCGCAAAGAAAGCACATGCTATCTCCCCTCGGCTGGAATTGTCACTGAAAGGAAATTAAACACAGAAAATCGTTCAATTCAACCTTGAAATATTGATAAACAGTACCTTCCCTCGACCTTCCCCCGACTTCTAAGCAATGGATTCGGAGTAAAACAAATACAGATGACGGCGCTCACCACTCGCCAGCTGCCTCCACCATGTTTGCTAATTGACCCGTCTCAGAACTCTGCCCTCTTTTCTCGATCCTCGAATCACAGCCGTTGCTTTGTTTATTTTTCACTGTTTATTTTTCTCGTCTTTTTTTTATTCAGATCTAATTGCATTGCCTATATTTATGTCTTTCTACTATTACCCTGCCCATACCTGTACCTCCCCTCCCCCGCGCTGCTATGACACCCTGAATTTCCACAAGGGGATCAATAAAGGAATATCTTATCTTATCTTTTCCTCAGACAAAAGTTTGCGATTGGTTCATTCCAAAGACGGCGTTGGCCGGTCTCTGAACTGTGTCTAGAAACTAGCAAACGTAAAGGGGATAGTTGTCTTCAGTGTCAGTTTGTACAGACAGGAGCTTGACCCCATTGACTTTGCATTGGTCTGTGGCTGACTATCCAGAGCTAGTACGAGGAACAGCACGGATTGCACTGAGAAAGGACTCCACCAATGAAAAGCATGATTGGTAGGAAATAGGGGCCAGGCAAACATAAAAGCAATCTCTTTAAACGTCATCTAAGGCTGCGGTTACACTAGGGCCATTTCATTTAGTTTAATTTAGCTTTTCAGAACGCTGCATATTGGCAGGCAAGTTAGAGTTAAGTTAGACGTCGTTTTTTGTCTCGTCTACTATATACATGTAGTACAATGTCAAAGCAGTAGGTGGCAATGTAGTTCAAACATGAAGGCCATTTTCAATCAATCAGAAAGGTTGAACGAGTCACTCCACATCCTGCTCAAAATCTCAGAAAGCCACAATCTTTATACCTCGGATGAGCCATTTAGCTACATAGCATTTATTTTTCAGGAGAAATAAAGTGCAATAAACAAAAACGAATACATTCACTGTGTGTTCTGCCTCATTTGTTGATGATTTGTTGATGAACCAAAACTAACATTGACCACCAAGAGCGGAGTTTAGTCTTACAAAAAGATTGCAGATTTTGTTAGCTTACGTGCTAACGTGATTGGGATATGCCATTATAACAGTATAGCATTATGGCTAGCAGCGTAGTAATGTTAATGCTATCAGAATAAATGGATGTAAACGTTATTTAAGAGATTGCAGAATGGGTACAATACAATACGGCTCAATACAAACAATTGTTAAGGGAATGCAGACTGTTGTAGTTTGGAGTACTGGGTTCCTTATAAAAATGGGTCTCATTCCCGAACGAAGTTACGACAAAATATTTCGTCTTAGCCAGATTTCGGCCCATTTAAGACATATTAGGGCTGGGAGTGGGAGTCCCCAAACTTTCCTGAGATCTTATTTGATCGTGGCTGAGAGCAGATTTAAGAGTGCTGAGGAGCACACTTAAATATGCTCTCAGCCCACGATCAAATCTCATGATTGATGGACTAATTTAAAATGTTATTATAACTTGACAGACTGTGTTCTCATAGTGATTCATACACGTCAACGCTACAGGCCTCCTTGGAATTAATTACTTAATCATAATTAAAATAAATATGACAATATTTGTACGATAAGAAATTACGCATTTGATGTCGGAAAAATAAATAATATGGATTCATCTGATCACAGGGCAGCTGCTTAACCATATCTGAACCAGCTATTTTGGACAAATGTATAATTACTTTAATTACTCAGATATTCAAACACAACTATGCAATTATTGTGAAATGATTGAAAATAATAATAATTTAATGCCTTCTGTGGAATTTGTATTTCTTATTTGTTACACATCTGTTTTAATGATTAATTATATACATTTGAAAGAATGCAGGTCAACATGCAATGTATCCCATTGATTGGTATACAATGGGACAGACCTTTGTTTGATTGATTGATTGAAAACTTTATTAACAGATTGCAGAATGGGTACAGTACAGTACAGCTCAATTACATAAGGGGATGCAGACTGGAGAAAGAATTTCGTCTTGTTTACATCAGGGTCCCCCATTTTCAATTCATCATAACATATATGACACACACGACACAGATAGACAGTACTGATACATCTATACATTTATGACATACCAGATTTGCAAATACAGTACTGTTTGTGATACAAAAAGAGTCCAGAAAAGAGAGTACATTTGACGTAGAAACTGTTGGAGGAGGTTGGGTAGGAGGGGTGGGTGGGGGATAGACTTACACTGTACAAGCAAAACTGTACATTGGAATATTGACAAAACCATACTTGGTCATTTACTGTACATTGGAGGGGGTTGATATAGCTATAAACCTGCATTCCTTCGAATATATCATTAATCAATTAAACTTATATTGAAATACACTATATAGCCTATACACCAACACTGAAATTACAGTGGATAAATGAATAAGAACTAAACCTAATCGGTGGAAATAGACTGCATTAATATTCCATAACAAGTCTTGTGTGCGCCTACGAATGAACAGTAGCCTATAGGCTTAATTATGGAATAATAAGCCATACTGCGTTCATTCATTACGCCCGCCATAGGCTATATATATTATATGTCATTCATTCATTCATATACAGTACTGCGCGCGCACGCGTGTGTGTGTGTGTGTGCGCGCGCTGCGGCAGGTGTGTACCGCGAGCTGTGTATGATTCCAATACATTAATCTAATCTAGTTTTGATGGGCGCAAGCGTGATTACGAAACCTAGCCGCATTTCTCGGAGACGCTCTCTGATTGGCACTGACTGACGCTAGGTTTCGTAATCACGCGGCTCGCAAGACTCGCAAAGCACTTCCGCCATTCCATTTCACACAGCTGCGTCACCAGTTGCCTTATAAGGAGCTATGGAGGCGTTGTTTTGTATGCAAATGAGCTGAACGGGAACGCGCTTTCGAGTTTAAGACAGAATGCCATTCTCCAAGCAGATATCAGATAATATAATTTGTGCAACCTTTTCAGCCACTTAAGACATATTACCAGCACGTTCAGGACTCAGAGTGTACTTGTCATAGATTATGTCTCAGTGGTTCCAAGATAAGTCTTCCAGAATATATCTTTGAAACATTTTCAGGAATGAGACCCAATAACTTGACAACACGTTGTAGCCGCAGCTACTTGGGACAGCTCTGCTGTGAACACTGGAAATATCCGTGCGGGTCTCTACTGCGCCAGTGGCGGCTCGCCACTAGGGGCGCAAGGGCGCCGACCCACCTGCTGGCCAGCTGCTGTTAAATCAGAGAAGAAGACAATAAAACTTTTTCGTTTTTGTGTTTTATAGCCCTATAAATAATATAAACATGTTTAAAATGAATAATATTTACTCATTTTAAGTATGTTTCTATTTCCAATGCACAATATAACGTTATTATCTAAATTAAAAAAACATCGTTTTCATGAGCAGGAAGTGACGTTTTTTTTTATTTTTTCGTATTTCTCGCCCGGGCTAGAAGCGATAGCGCTCTGAGTGCGCGTCACAGTTTGATCGCTGTCTCCGTCACAGCCAATCAGTGCATACGGCATTGTGCGTTGAAATATGACTATTATGTTGGAATCCGAGCGCGATTTGAAGCGGTCTAGGCAGCAGCGTGAACTTCCGTGAAGAATTTCCATAGCCGCATTTTCGTGGAGACGCTCTCTGATTGGCCGACGCGATGCCAGTTTTTTTCCATAGCCGCATTTCTCGGGTTGGCTTAGAGAGAGAATGCAACACAGCAACAGCAGTTCAGTCGACTCGTCAACAACAACAGCAACTACACTGAGCTTAGGCACTCTTTCAAAGTTGGTTAAGGTTAGAGTTTGTCTTAGAGCATGGCGATAGAACGCCAGGTAGTTTGCAGGCTGTTCGAGGCGGAAATGGACAAAGACACAGCTCTTCACTCACACAGCTTGTTGGCTAACAACAAGCTATATGGATGCGGACAATCAACAATGGATGTACAATCAACACAGGCTGGATGGACAATGCCATGGAGTGGAATGGATATACTTTATCAACAAGCCAACAACAAGGTAGATTAGCGATCTTAACTCTAGTTTAATACATGATACGTTGTCTACTGATGCCGCATAACGTTGTAACGTTACAGCTACTGCTAGCTGTTAGCTCCGTCATCTTAGCTGGCCACTTTTATAATTACTTCATGGAAACGGAGTAACGTTAACGTTTAAACGTTATGTCGAGGTCATACAATACTACAGTCGACATAAGGTTAACGTTACCCCGTTTCCATGAAGTGTTTAAATAGCAGCAATCTTGTTGAAAATGTAACTTTACTAAAATGCTCTCTCTCTCTCTCTCTCTCGCTCTCGCTCTCGCTCTCTCTCTCTCTCTCTAATTTCGCCGCATGTGGGACATAACCACTCAGACAATGAATGGTAACTTGTTTAAAATAACGAGCTTTACAAATGTGTTTATTATTGAATGGATCTGACATCATCTGAGAGAGAGAGAGAGAGCGAGAGAGAGAGAGAGAGAGCGAGAGAGAGAGAGAGAGAGAGAGCTGTGCGTGTTTGTGTTGGGCTTTTTTTACCAAACATGGTATAGCGCCCCTAGTGGCGAAGTACCCAGCGGCCGCCACTGTACTGCGCATGGGCATTGGGCAGAACGCAGTGGAGGCTGCTGACCAAATTTTTAGGTGAAGCACAAATTATTATATTATATTATATATTAAATAATATTTTTAAAACATCCCCCACTGTGTGTCAGTGGTCAGTGGACACAGATGAAAACATATTAACATTAGGTGACAGCGGACCTGACCAGATGAAAACATATTAGGTGACAGCGCACCTGACCAGATGAAATCATATTAGGTGACAGCGCACCTGATCAGATCAAAACATTTTAGGTGACAGCGCACCTGACCAGATCAAAACATATTAGGTGAAGGTGACAAGGAAGCCACAGACTCATACCCCCCCGACACTCAACTAACCGCCTCGGACAGTCCTTCATACCAGTGGCCATCAGGCTCCACAACAGTGGGCAGCGACTGCTGCCAGACATCGACCTAGAACTAATAGGAACCCAAGTAGGACAATAACACTACCTTATGCATACTGCACCTTATGTGGATACTGTGATACTGTGAATAATGAATAATGTATATTTCAGTTAGTTAGATAGTAAATTATATTGACCTATTTGTTTACACTGCTTGTGTTGTTTTCACTGCTATGATGCCTGAATTTCCCCAAGGGGATCAATAAAGGAATATCTTATCTTATCTTAAAAGGAAAGATGAAATTACCTACCTGGGTTCCATCCTATAGAGGCAAATCTTTCCTGTGACAAAATGGGATCCAATGTAATAAAACTAAGTCAACCAACGAACTAGATTCCTGTACCGGATCTCCTCTCTGGTAAACAAGAATACCTTGAAGACTCTAACAGGAGCACTCATTCAAGGGTACTACGACTATGCTTGCACCTCATGGTACCAAAGCACCTCAAAGGCACTAAAAACAAGATTACAAACATCACAAAACAAACTGGTCAGACTACTGCTTGACCTTACTCCTAAAACCCACCTCACCCCTGTCCACTTTGACAACCTAGGATGGCTTAGAGTAGACGACAGAGTACAGCAACTTGCAATGGGCCTGGTCTACAAGATACACTACACCACTAAGATACCCATGTGCATGTCGAAATACTTCCCAAAGGTCAGTGAATACCACGACCACAACACCAGAGGGAGTTCCACAAATCATGTTCAACCCAGATAAAATAATAATAAAAAAAAAAAAAAAAAAAAAAAAACGTTTTTTTTTTAATAAAAGAAAATAGTCATAACTTAGAAATTAGATTGCATAGGTCTATGAATCGATATCGCGATTCTGTTTCAATTAATTGCCCAGCCCTACAGTGTGTACAGTAAGTTAGCTTGGTGATTATCATTGTGATGTAGGCTAAGCTGCCTAGCTACTGTTAGCATACAAGCACTGTAGCTACTTACTTTTTCATCCACAATGTTTTTTCTGATCCAGATGCATAAATCCACTTCTTCATGTTGCTCAGTTGCTGGTTTATATTTCGGTCCTAATGTTGGCGCAAAGTTTAATTTAGCCTGACTTGTTATAGCTGTACAGCTTACTAACTACTAAACAACAACTTTCTCATAGTCTCAACTTTCACATAGTCAAAATGGGTCCAGCTGCATGTGAGGAGGATAGGTTTAGCTCGGGCCAATCTCAAGTTTCTCAAGTTTCTTTATTAGTTGTCATACAGAAGTACAGAATACTTTTATACAAAATGCTGCTTTATGTTACATTTTGTATAAAAGTATTCTGTACTTCTGTATGACAACTAATAAAGAAACTTGAGAAACTTGAGATTGGCCCGAGCTAAACCTATCCTCCTCACATGCAGCTGGACCCATTTTGACTTTGCAATGCAGAAATCTCTGATTGGATTTGCAAGGCTGCCAATCATATTCAACCTCCGTGTATTGGATGTCAAGGGCTGTCAATCAATCAATCCTCCATTCAATGGCAGGAGTTTAACTGCACAGACCGTTCTTAGATGAAGTTAATAGCCTATTTTGATTCGCTGTTATTTATTATTTATTTAACAATGGGTCACACCTGTGAAGTTTTCTTCACGAATAATTACTGCAGGCAATACTGCAGTGCAGGCCTGCTCAGAGCTGGCAATTTTGGCCATTTTTGAAGAAAAAAAAATTCACTGGCATTTATTTTACAGAGGAAAACATTTATTATAAAAAAAAATAATAATAATAATTAAAAAAAATATATATATATATATAGTTTTTTTTTTTTTTTTTTTTTTTTATATAGGTATATGTAAATTAATAATAATTATGAATTATGAGTGAATTTGTGTTTCACGTGTTGTCATAGAGAAACCTCCACTGGCAGAACGGCTCCGTATCCGGCTCGCGCAAATTACATGGCACCATTGTCGGCGAGTTTCGGCGAGTTTCGAAAACGAAGACACCCTTTGAGCGTTGCCACTAGGAAAACACGTTTTCCTGCCAAAACTGTGTTTCTTTTTAACTTGGACATGCAAACGTAATCATTCGAAAATAGAACGTTCCTGCTTTACCCCAGTGTAACCATGGCCTAAGCTTTTGGTCAGGTTGTGCTCAGCAATATGTAACTGATATACCTATATCCCCCAAAGCCATTTTCTCCTAAATATTTCCATTGTGCCAGGATAGAGGGAAACTGACTTATTATGGGCTATGAAACAAATGGAAAACGGAGAAGCGTTAGAACTGATTTTAGAGGGTTTGCTGAGGCCTGTCTTGAGTGCCAGATAGACAGGGCTTTCCGTCTGGGGAGAAATTTAATTGGCACCATTGTGCCAGCCGAGTGTAATCAATCACACAAAAGCGTTTTGAGGATTTACATACAGCGCTGTGTGACCTTGGACTTGGGCAAGAGAGGGAGGAGATTCAGGTGGCTTCCTGTGAAAAAGAAAAAAAGAAAAAAGAGAAGAGAAAGGCCTTCAACTGTCGCTCTCAATGAGATTGTTATTTGAATGATAGTCGACATACAAGCACTACAGTTAAACCAACGAACACCCATCGCTCAAGGCAAATCCCATTCACTGTGAAAGAGTTAGGAGTATTCGGCAAGAACTGACCAGAATAGGCTATTTAGAGAACAGTGAGCAGTTCCCATCTTACTTGTCAGAAAGTAGCCTACAGTCAGCAAAATGTACAGTAGAACAGGAGGGATAGGAGAGGGGAAGCCCAAATAGTCACATTTGAATTCAGTAGTACTGCTGTGAATTCAAACATGAGCTCCCCTTCTGTGTTTTGTCATTTAAATGTGCTAGAGATGGAGACAGACAGATCGGTCTACCATTCTACCGTCGGCAGACATGGTTGATATTGCGGTTGATTGCGCAAAGCCTGACAGAATGCTGTGATGTCTGATCCCGATTTGCAGAACGTTCAGAAATAGGTCTCGAAAACCATAGCACATGATAGAAAATATGTATATCAATTTTCTCCACTTATTTATTTTATTTTTCCATCTTTGACGGTGAATAACCGTATTAATTACTTAATACAGACTGTATTGATCTATTTATGATGTGAAATAAATCTTGTACCTGGCCGATTGGGCTTAAGAGGTTAGGACAAACTTTCTCTAGGCTTTTGAAAATGTAGGGGAGCAGCCAAAATAAGCAGCCCAGTGAAGTTGCTCCATTCTTTGCTTGTCATCATGAAACCACAAGCATCAACGTTTTATTCATCATTTGAATTTGATGATAAATCTAAATATTCTGAAAGCCCAGACTTTGTTTGCAACTCGTGAAGCATTAATAAACGGATCGATTATAAATGTTGTTTGCGACAGGAGAGATAACGATTCATAGAGAGCTTGTGTTATTATGAGTTTCAATAAAATCATGGAAACATAATTGTTTGTCCTTGTACTTAACAGCAGGCTATTATGAGCAAACAGAATTAGTTAGATTGGACATTTGATTCATTATACGTATCAAGTGGAGAATGGAGCAATTTAACAACCCTCTGCACCACGGATGCGCTGCCTATTGAGTAACAGACAATGAGTGTGCTTCAAAAAAGCAAAGCATTTATTTACCGAACTCAAAAATGTTTCACATATTTTTCTAATTATCTTCACCTAGAAAATAATCTAAAAACCGAATTATATCATAAAAGTAATAATAATAATAATAATATCTATCAACTATCTATATCTAGTCTGTTGGTTGGTTAGGAAAGGATGGAACAGGAAAGACAGGAACAAAGTGAAAGGACAGACATAACCCAGTTAAATCCCTGGCAGTTCCCAGTACATCGACTCTTATATTTTTATATTTTCTCTCTCTTCACACAGAACAACAAATATAGCACAGGGAAGACAGGGGAGGAAATTCTTAACCTCTTACGTAAGCCCGGAGCCCTATTTTCTGAAAATCCGCCTAAAATACATACCTAAGTAAATGGAATATTGCTCCACTTCTACAAGGTCCATTTGCATGTTATTGGTATCTAGGGACATCTATGGACCTCATTGAATGTATTCCCAGTGTCAGAAATATTGTGTCTATTACTAGGCTTGCTTAAATTGTGATGAAACAAAGGCGAATATAAATTATGAATTATGCAAAAAATTACCAGACATAAGAAACTGCCACTGAGCTCGTGCAGTACCTTCTTGAGATCACGTGTAAAAAAATCTAAGGAAATGAATAAGGGGAGCGGCTGGGTGGCACAGCGGACATTGCGCTCGTCACCAACGCAAGATACACCGGTATCAAATCCGGCTGTCAGCGTTGCCTCCGGCTTGGGCCGGCCGTCATAGTAACTCAATTGGCTAGTTAGCGGGAGCAAAGTCGATGGGTGGTAACCTGGACGTTGTAAACAGCAACTCCTACAGGTCGGTCAGGGCGCCTGCACAGCAAAGTCCGGAAAATGGCGGGGGCAGTGTGAGCCTCCCACACGTTACTCCTCACCAATGAGAGTCCGCACTGGCACGTGAAAAGATGTGACTGGCTGCCTCCACATGTATCGGAGGGGACATGTGATGGGCTTCTATCCTCCCTACGACCGGCCAGTGGGGGGCACATGCGAGCAACGATCAAGACAGGGGAGGGGAGAATTGGCACGGCTAAATTGGAATGGGAGAAAAATAGAAAAATGGAGGAGAAAAAGTGGATCAAAAAGAAAAAAAGGAAATGAATAAAGGGAAGATGATTAAACAGAAGGTTTTGTAGATACAGTACTGAATTCTGCTATCCGGACCCATGCAATTTGAAACATTATTATAGAATATAGAATATGAGGCCTATACATTACCTTATTATAGCCAAGGTACTATAGATAAAATAGTAATGTTAAAAAAAATTACGTATATAAAAAAAATCATAATAATACAGCTTTTAGAAAGGTGCAGAAAACAAGTACAGCTTCCCCCCCGAAGAAATGTGGGCAGGTAAAATTAATGTCGCGGGGAGCTCCCGTAGCTCACCGCATATCTCGGCGCTATTTTCTCGTCACGGATCTGGGGTACACGAGTTCGATTCCCGGACCCGCCGTATTTTCTCCGAAGGTCTTCCCCTGCTCTTCATCCCGTTTCAACCTGTTTCTGTCGGTCATGCTTGACCAGAAAAGCGATAAACGCAAAAAAAAAAATAAAGTTTTAAAAAAAGAAAATGAATGTCGCATGCATGTATCCCCTCCATACTTCCCATTTCCCCACATGGAATGCACCCGGTTGGATAAATGACATGCTGGTGCTCAGTGCGACATCTGAAATCCTGAAATAGATAGAAATCCTCTAAAGCCTACATAGACAAAGGTTCGCCAGGACATAGTGTTATAAGTATCAGCATAAGTGTCATACCTTTTATGATTCAGGGGAACCTACACTGCCCTGTCAAGGCTAACCGCAGTAACTCGAAAAAAGTCAAAATTGAGTTATGAGTGAAATTGACCTTGTCAATAAAGGGTTTATCTTGTGACCAAGTTTCAGATGTTAATGTCGCTCAGTTTTGGATATATGGGGTTTTAAAAACTGCAGTAACTACAAAATCACACTCAAAACCCAGGCAGACTGCAGTAACTTCCAAACTGTGAAAAATGGCTTTAAAGTGTTTTGACTTGTGTTATAGGTAGATAGATGATAGTACCCAGATTTAACATGTATTAATGAAGTAATCTTTAGGCATACAAAAATATGACATATTTGACACGCACGCACGCGCAACCAGCATGTGTGTGTCTAACTATTTACTGTATAGCATTTCCATTGGCTATAGTGACAGATATAGATATATGATATAGATAGATAGATAGATAGATAGATAGATAGATAGATAGATAGATAGATAGATAGATAGATAGATAGATAGATAGATAGATAGATAGATAGATAGATAGATAGATAGATAGATAGATAGATAGATCGATAGATCGATAGATCGATAGATCGATAGATCGATAGATAGATAGATAGATAGATAGATAGATAGATAGATAGATAGATAGATAGATAGATAGACCATAATAATAATAATAATAATAATTTAATTTAGGACCTGCTCCGAGGTCATCATTTGGCACACATGCGAACCATGCATACAATGCGTATCTGCGATTAACCCATCCCGTCGTCCTTCCCCCCCAAGGGCAGCCGGGAGCAGACAGGCGCCACGTGAGCCGCGCCAGGGGACCAATCCAAGTGCTCCTGTCCGTCTTCGTCAAGGACGCCACAGCGTTAGCGATCTTGTTGTTGTGCATGTTTTTCCATTGGGTTTATCTTATCGGGGGGGGGGAAACCCTTGCGAGCACGGGGAGAACATGCAAACTCCACACAGAAAGGCCTGGGAGATACCCCACCTGGGTAACTGGCATCATGGAAACCTGGTCCCCAAGCGGGATTCGAACCCTGGACCTTCTTGTTGTGAGGCGACAGTGTTAACCACTACACCACCGTGCCGCCATCTAGATATTTCAAGATTCTATGTCATGATGGAAAAATACACTTACAATTTTAATGGAGAGGAGATTCTCCTGATTCAGATATCATTTTAATCACAAACCGTTCCAAAGATATTTAATGTTTTGCGAAACATGTCTAGTGTCACATGGGCGCGCTACAATATCTTAGTTACATCAAGATTGTGGCAGATTGTGTTGTTATATGTGATGTATTTACAATGATGACATGATATAGGTTAATAGTGCTGAGAGGCAGGGCCGGCTCAGGGGGTGTGCGAGCAGTACGGTCGCACAAGCCCTCGCGGGAAGGGGGGCCTCGCACAAAAAAATAAAAATAAAAATAAAAAAAGGCCCTTTTTCATCACAGACCTAAAATCTAGTTTTGCTTATATGCTTATATATTTCACATTAGACACGTTCCTGGCTCTGAGGCTCTGCAGGCACCAGAATTGGTTTCAATGAGGGGAGGGGTTACAGCCAGGTAGCGTCTGTTGAGTTCATTGTGTGTGTCTGTGTGCGTGCCGGGGGGGGGGGGGGGGGGGGGGGGGGGGGGCGTGAACCGACTTATTGCCAGACGTGAGCGATTCGACTCACGCTCACGGCAATGAATCGGCTCTTATGAACGAGTCGCTCATGACCGACCCATCACTAGCGTCTGACTATTTCGCGCGTGCAGCATTGGAGGTTATGCCAGCCAAGATGAAGAGGACATCGTTCGGCAGATGGACTGAAGATGAAAGTTGTTGCATGTTAGACAGTTCAGTCAGGCTAGCCATCCCGGCTAAAGACAGGGACAGCTAGTTAGCTTTAGCTACGTTATAATATTAAGTGTGGTTCAGTCGGGATATAGCCATGATGATGTCGGCTAGTAGCTAGCTTAGCTAAAGGCTAACTAGCGTTAGCTAACCTAGAGACAGCGCGTGCAGCCAAGATGAAGAGGATGGTCATTCGGCAGATGAACTTCGTCAACTCCACGCGGTTGTCTCCATCCTCTTGGACGTTTGGTGAGTTTTTAATGCACTCTATTCTATTCCCGCCGTGGATATCTCTCTCTCTCTCTCTCTCTCTCTGGAGCCAAACTGGCCGACTAGCTGTTGTAGTACTAGTAGCTAACGGTGTGTGGCCTGGTGTCAGCACCTGTATTGCTTTTCTCACGTTGTACAGTTTTTCAGTGGTAGCCGCATAGCTTGCTTCTGCGTTAGCTAATGGTTAGCGATAGCCGGGTTGAGCTAACTGTTAGCCAGTTAGCTGTTTAGCTACGACGTTAGCTGCCGGCTGCGCTCGGCTGGGAACGTTAGTTTGATGCTATCAGTTAGCCTAGAGTTAGCTGTTAGCTTGTGCTACGACCATTGACATTAGCCGTGAGAATAGCAGGGGGTTCTGGCACTCTGACTACGACATCATCTTTGACAGAAGATGCAGTCGGGCCTGCACCATGACAAGGCTCCGGCCATAGCTTCTTTTTGTCCCGCCAGCGAGAGGCCTTTCGTCAACGTGGAGACCTGTGTTGCGGCCTTTCGCCCTGCGTTCCTTGGTGCAGGTAAGATGAATGAAAATGTCATGACATTACCCCACTCTTCCTTCCTTCCCCTCCCGGATGTTTTGTTAATAACGATGTTTTTTTCCAGGCAAAACATATGTTACTTCACAACATTTGGAGATACGACATGTGCTGTGTGTGAATTGTCTTGGTCGTTTGTGTAGCTTGGGTAGCGTTGGGCCGTTGGCCAAAGCTGTGTGTGGCCTGGTGTCATTACCTGGATAGCCTATTTAGCTGATGTCGGCCATTGGCTCCTTGCTGCTTTGTTTTCTCTGGTATAGACCCTCTTCTCTTTGGATTTAAGTGTTGATCTTTGTCCTTTTGGATCTATGTATATTCATGTTGCCTTTGAAGTTATCTTTTCCTTCTGTTTTGTTCTTCCATTAAAAGTTGAATATCCTTAGGGGCTCATCTTTGCTTATCTCTCTCATACATGCTCTCTCTCTAACACACACACACACGACAAACACACATGCTCTCTCTCTCTCTCTCCCTCTTTCTAACACACACAGTCTGCCTATGGCGGCCTTTCTCGATGGCTAGGCTGTGCTCGCTGAGTCTGTACCTAGTCAAGGATCTTCAGTCACAGTGCTCAGGTATTCTGCCACTGTGTACTCTCTGTTTAGGGCCAAATAGCATTTCAATTTATTTCCAATGTGTCTCTCTCTCTCTCTCTCTCTCTCTCTCTCTCTCTCTCTCTCTCTCTCTCTCTCTCTCTCTCTCTCTCTCTCTCTCTCTCTCTCTCTCTCTCTCTGTACACTGTATATTGACTGTAGAACGGGAGCTCTCTCTCGCTCTCTCTCTTGCTATATGTTGACTGTATCATGCCCAGCCTCGGGCAGCGCTATTATTTAAGAATATGTTGACTGTATGAAAAAAATAAAATAAATTTTTTTATTTATATATATATATATATATATATATATATATATATATATATATATATATATTATTTTTTTTTTCTACAAAAGTCTACAAACATCACAAAACAAACTGGTCAGACTACTCCTTGACCTTACTCCTAGAACCCACCTCACCCCTGCCCATTTTGACAACCGAGGATGGCTTAGAGTACAGCGACTTGCAATGGGCCTGGTCTACAAGATACTCTACACCACTAAGATACCCATGTACATGTCGAAATACTTCCCAAAGGTCAGTGAATTCCATGACCACAACACCAGAGGGCATTCCACAAATCATGTACAACCCAGATTCGGCTCAAACAAGGCACTAAACACGTTTAGCAATTATGCCACAATAATGTGGAAGGCCCTACCCACAGCCGTAACATAATATGAATCCCTACCCTCCTTCAAAACCGCTCTCAAAGAGCACCTATGGGTGGCTGCAATTAGAAACTGGCCCCGGTAAATGTCCAAATCCCCCCCCCAAAAAACCCACCCACCCAACCCCCTCCAATGTACAGTTTCTTCCGCTTCGAAAGTATATTTTGTTACAATCTGTTTCTTAAACAGTACTGTATATTTGTATGTCTTTCTTGTATGTCATACATTTCCTGATTAATTTAAAATGGAGGACCCTGATGTAGACGAAAGTATTTTTCTGGTCTGCATCCTCTTAGCAGTTGTTTGTATTGAGCCGTACTGTATTGTACCCATTCTGCAATATGTTAATACCGTTTTCAATCAATCAATCAATCAATCAATCAATCAATCAATCAATCAATCAATCAATCAATCAATCAATCAATCAATCAATCAATCAATCAATCAATCAAACATAAGAACAACCCAATCCGAACAGTCACAATACAAGATCGGTTTCCTCAGGCGAATTCACTCAACTGCGGTAGGACAGCCCACAAGGTGTGTAAATGGTAAATGGACTTATATAGTGCCTTATCTAAAGCACTTTACAACTTGTGCCGCAAATTCACCCATCATCTCAGACGTTCATACGCAGACAGCGGAGGCGACCATGCAAACGTGCCAACCTGCTCATCAGGAGCAGTTAGGGATTAAGTGTCTTTGCTCAAGGACACTGCCAGTGTGAGCCAGAATCAAACCGGGAACCTTGTGATTACCTGGGGACTGCACTGCCTCCTGAGCCACTGCGGCTCACCTGCAGTGGCTTCTCTTAATTCTTAATTATTTAGAAGGAGCTATTCTCTCTTTTACAGCGTTTCCTCTGTTTTATGTTGGGCATTTAACCTTTTTATAGGGTGAGAAGAATCAGAGGCGCTTATGTCACGGGTGGGGGTATATGGGTGTCTGTATGGGGATGTGGATGTACCTGCGGGATCCCAAGAGGAGGACGTGTCCCGGGATGGTCTGGAAGAGGACCTAAAGGCTTACCTGGCTGATATAACAGGCAAGTGTATATCGGCCTATGATGGGTATTCGAATCACCGTCACTGTACTGCACCATGCTGTCCCTGCTTTCTTGTCTAGACGGACTCCAGTCCCGGTGAGAGAGTGGAGAGCCGTCTTGGGAGGATGGTGATTTTGTGCAGAAGACAGCTACAGCAGGCGAGTGCAGGACCACCTGGGGGGGGTAGCTTATTAACGTCATGCAGTCTACACATGTGTGCCCTCTTTCTTACGCAGCTGGGGAGCGTCGTTGGAGGGAGAAAGAAGTGGATTGGCTGGCTGGCGTCGCGGGGCAGTGCCTGGAAGTACTGGCGCTGTTGAAAGGAGGATCAACGGGAGTCGAGAGGACGACACCAGAGGACGCGGAGCTGCAAGAGTACGAGGACACGCAACTCTTTTTGTCTTGTGCTTTTCTCCAGTGGAACATTTTCCTATTGCCGACTGCGGTGTTCCCCCCCGCTGTGGAACGGGTGGAGCCTCAGACAGGAGATCATTGTCGCAGCACTGCACGCCGTGAGTAAATGGATACAAGATATCAGAATACGCGCCTGACAAGCGAACTGTTTCCCGATGAATGAAGAAATAGAAGAACAGTGACTGCATTGGAATTAGGAATATTATTAGTAGCGTGGAGCTGAAGATTATCAGAACGGCATGCAGTAAGCCAGTAAAACTGTAGAAGATTTGAACCCAGTATTTTGGACACTCCATCCTCTGTGAACTACCTCTCTCTATTTGTTGTATCATATGGAGAATATATAATTTTTGCATTGTGACGAACCCGGGAACGGGGGGACCTTGCTATTACTGACTTTGCCTTCCATTACAGGCGGGAGGACACTATTATACGCCTGGTGCTTGGAGTATACTAAAACACCCCAGTACGGGAAGAACGGTTTTAGCCCGAAGGCGTGAGGGGCTACGGGAGGGGAAGGGGGTGGCGTCCTTCCGGCCCTCACCTTCGGGCCCCGGTCATAACTAAACCCTTTTTTGTAGTGTTTGTAAACTCAGCGCTTCCACTGCCCTAACCTAGGTTAGGATATGAGAGGAGTATTCTAGGCCTAGTCACCACCCCTAGCGGTGAGCAGCCCCCACTATTTTATCCCAGCCCCCTTAGTTGCTGTGTGACACTTAGTGTGTATTTACATAACCTATGTTCCCTATAATCATTTGCCGTGGCTCCCCGAGAGATGGTGTGATATCGATACCTATTTTAGGCTATTTGCAGTGAACCGTGTTTTGAGGTGTGGTGTGATTCTAGACTAGTGTGTGATAGTCATAGACCCGTGTGCAGGGCAAACCCTTTTTTTCACGTGTGTAGTGCCTCAGGGCCGGGGATAGGTAGCGTGGGTGGGAGCAACAGCCTGGGGGTGGGTTGACAGGGCATTGAGCGCTTCCTCCTTTTAACTACCCTAGGCCTAGGAGGCGTGGGTCTTTTAAATAGGTTAACTACTAATTATTTATGCAAAGTATAACCATTGTATTAGATATCTATTTTTCCTACAATAAAAGCTTTCTTACTGATTCTCGGAGCATTCTCCCGTGTCTGTTTGTGGTCTTGGGGAAATTCGTGGTGGTAGGTCGGCTGACCCCTTTGGGAAGTGTATCCGTGCATTTGCACACCTTAGCCTTAGACCTATGGATACTTCCCGTGGGGGTCTGGTGACACTTACATGAGTCGTAGCTTGTTGAAGCTGACAATATACGCTCCTTAGTCATTACAATATATACGCTCCTTAGTCATCTGGAGTTTAAACTTGAGGCAAACACTGACAGATAAATGGAGTTGCCTCAAAACTACTTCAGTGAAGAATTTTAATATTAAGTCAAAGTCAAAGTCAACTTTATTGTCAGTTTTCCATTTGTGCAAGAGATACAGAAAATAGAAATTGCGTTTACCCATTCCCACGGTTTATATAATAAAGATCTAGACAATATAAAACACAAAGTAACATATAGGACACAATAATACAATACACAATGTACAGGACTATGTACAATATAAACAGTAGCTCAAATTAAATGAATGAAATAAAAAGAGCTAAAAAGAACTTAGTAGTATATTGGAAAGTAAAATAAATACATAAATAAATAAATATTAAACGTGTCATCAGAGCCAATAATTAAACCAAAAAGTCAAAGTGCTCACTTCACGTGCAGTGGTAAAAACTATACTATCCTATGATAAATACGAGTCCTTTAATCTGTCCGAATGCTCCCGGCGGACTAGGCACCTCACCCAATACCCCTCTCCCCCGCCATTAGCAACATGACCCCCCTCCAGCTCACTCGAGTTTCAAACCCTCTCAAGTTGTGC
Source organism: Notolepis coatsorum (assembly GCF_963971535.1). Lineage (NCBI taxonomy): Eukaryota > Metazoa > Chordata > Actinopteri > Aulopiformes > Paralepididae > Notolepis > Notolepis coatsorum. The sequence goes on from NC_140165.1 coordinate 44,334,024, forward strand.
CTTGTGTCTCACTCTTTTCTGTCGTCCGGGGATCGAGAGCTGCCATCTGCCCGGGTCAACTGCATCTCATCTGCAAACTTTTGACTCAGGAGGCTTCCTTCCAGCCTTGTGTTTTGCCTTATTGATATTCAAATAACTCTCACAAGGGACTTTGAAATCGCTGTTAAAAAGATGCATTAGCAGGGGGGATAATGGATTTCAAAGGGTTTCTAAGCCCGGGGATCCGATGGGAAAGCTGGGGAGCTTTCTAAGGATCTGATGAGAGTGATACTTTAAATTAAAATGGACTATCAATACTACCTGTTACTGGAGGACGGGGCTTGAAAAGGTTTGGACTTATAGGGGTGCTCTCTGTCGACTTGTTCAAACTCTATCTCTCTCTTTCTCTCTGTTTTATATGGTTTTTATTCCTTGTCAGATGAAATTACCTCCCCCCGAATGTCAAGCCACTGAACGTGGATTCGTTTAAAGAGAAAAAAAGAACAATGGGACAACCAACTTTTTTTCCTACTTACTTCCTGAAAGGTAGTTGAGTTGGAGTTAGAGTTGGAGTTGTTTCTCTCACTCTCTCTCTTACCTGACATAAAACAGGGTAGCCTACACGACAACGCCGCTACTTCCTTAAGCGGGTAAGGAAGTTCAAAGTGAGTCAGAAGATCCTCAAGAACTTCTACTCATGCACAATAGAGAGCATCCTGACTGGCAATATCACCTCCTGGTTTGGGAATAGCACTGCACAAGACCGTAGCACAAGACTACCGCCCTGTAGCTCTCACCTCCATAGCCATGAAGTGCTTTGAGAAGCTAGTGAAGGGCTACATCTGTTCCTCCCTCCCCATCAAACTGGACCCCCTGCAATTTGCATACCGCCCTAACAGGTCCACGGAGGACGCCATAGCCCATGTGCTGCACACAGCAGCATCACACCTGGACAAGAGGCAGGGGAACTATGTGAGAATGCTGTTCATCGACTACAGCTCAGCATTCAATGCCATAGTCCCCTCCAAACTCATAGCCAAGCTCAGGGACCTGGGCTTGAACTATGACCTCTGCCAGTGGGTCTTGGACTTCCTGACGGGCAGACCCCAGGTGGTAAGAGCAGGCAACTGCACCTCCTCATCCATCACGCTCAACATAGGGGCCCCCCAGGGCTGTGTTCTGAGCCCCCTCCTCTACTCCCTGTACACACATGACTGCGTGGCACAGCGGAACAACAACACAATCATCAAATTTGCTGATGACACAGTAGTAGTGGGCCTGATCTCTGCCAACGACGAGAGGGCCTACCTGGAAGAGGTAGAGAATCTGTCACAGTGGTGTCAGGAGAACTGCCTCTCCCTGAACGTCAGCAAAACAAAACAGATGATTGTGTACTTCAGGAGGTCGGGGTCAAGGACTACAGCCCCCTCAGCATCGACAGGGCACCGGTTGAGAGAGTGAACAGTTTCAAGTACCTCGGAGCCCACATATCCGAGGACTTGACATGGACCACACACATTGACAGTGTTGTGAAGAAGGCACGACAACGCCTCTACTTCCTCAGGCGCCTAAGGAAGTTCCAAGTCAGTCAAAAGATCCTTAAGAACTTCTACTCATGTACAATAGAGAGCATCCTGACTGGCAACATCACCTCCTGGTTTGGGAATAGCACTGCACAAGACCGTAGCAGACTACAAAGAGTGACACGTTCAGCCGAACGTACAATTGGAGAGGGGCTTCCCACCCTCCAGAACATTTACAACAAGCGGTGCAGGGGTAAGGCTAAGAGAATCATCAAGGACTCCAGCCACCCGAACAACTGCCTCTTTGAACTGCTGCGGTCAGGCAAGCGATACCGGAGTCTTAAGGCGAGCACAGAAAGACTCAGAAGAAGCTTCTATCCCCAGGCCATCAGGCTGCTCAACGAACAATAAACACTATGCAACAACCATCAAATGCACACAGCACACACACCCACACGCACACACTCACTTTAAACAAACAACACACTGCAGCACCCACTCTCCACACGTTAGATCACCTAAACACACTTTATATTTATTGGTAAAGGATTTGCACTACAACTCGTACACCTTACTGTAAATTGTACCTAAATTGTACCTCATCCCATTTCTGCTTTGCACTATATAGTATTGTATATTAGTACATTGCATAGTATATTGTATATTGTATGGTAACTCAGTTACTTCTATTCTGCATCGAACATTGTACATATGTCTATACTGAACACTGGGACCTCTATTTTTACTTCTATTTTACATGCTATACTATTTTATTTCATACTTATCTTGTCTAGCACAGTCTCTGGAGCGTAACAGTAAGAAGCATTTTGTATAAAAGTATTCTGTACTTCTGTATGACAACTATTAAAGAAACTTGAAACTTGAAACTAGCAGACTACAAAGAGTGGCCCGTTCAGCCGAACGCACAATTGGAGGGGGGCTTCCCACTCTCCAAGACATTTACAACAAGCGCTGTATGGGTAAGGCCAAGAGAATAATCAAAGACCCCACCCACCCAAACAACTGCCTCTTTGAACTGCTGCGGTCAGGCAAGCGATACCGGAGTCTCATGGCAAGCACAGAGAGACTCAGAAGGAGCGCTTCTATGCCCAGGCCATCAGGATGCTCAATGAACAATGAACAATAACAGACCATCAAATACACCCACAACACACACATCCACATGCACACACTCACTTTAAAAACAACACACACTTTATATTTATTGGCATCATTGCACCTCACCACCACAAGGTGGCACCACAAGCTAAGCTATACCTCACCATTCTGCACTGTACTGTATATTAGCTGACTGTATAGACTGTACAGAAGTATAGACTGTACATATAATGTATATTATGTATATTGAAATGTTTTGTTTTGTTTACACTTGTTTACGTACTTGACTTTGTATTTTATACTTATATTATACTATTTTACACTATCTTGTTATTTTATCTAGCACACTCTCAGGAGCAAAACAGAAAGAAGCATTTCATGCAAAAGTATTCTGTATTTTGGTATGACAACTAATAAAGAAACTTGAAACTTGAACCTATCTGCAGGTTTCAACAAGTTAAATGTAAGACTTTTTAAATGCCATGCATAATGTAATACCAATTCCACAACCATACTTGCAAAGAAAATGTAAAACACGACACTGAACTGGCAGCTGCTCTTACACACAAATTTTTTATTCTTGAATGTTCCATACAAGCTCTCGCCAGACACACCAAGCTCCCGGTAGCCCCAATCAGTAACTCCATCTCCACCCCTGCCCCGTCAACCAAGGCGTGCCTCAGGGTTACGTTCTTGGTGCACACCTCTTCACTATCTACTTGCTCCCCCTCTGTCACATATTCCGGAATTGCCACTCTTATGCTGATGACTCAGCACCTCACCCCCCACTCCTCGCCCCCCACAGCACCTCATCAACTGCCTCCTCGACATCAAGGCCTGGATGTCATCCAACTGCATTAAACTCAACAGCAAGAAGACAGAGCTCATGGTGTTGGCCAAGCAGTCACTGCTCCGGAAGGTTGGAGATCTCCTTCTATAAGTTGATGGCTGCTCCATCCACCCTTCCCCAGATGTCCGCAACCTGGGTGTCATACTGGACTCCACCCTCTCATTTCATTCACACATCAAAAACCATGAACATCTGTGTGCTTTAGTGATTCCTGTGCCATTTCCTGCAACAACATATCTCAGGGAAAGAGACGAGGCAAAACTAATTTCTTGTGAAATCTCGCCAATATTGTCCTTAAAGTATTGGGACAATGAGCTGTGAATTTGGTCTCTTTCAGCCTGATTATCATGCCTCAAAGATAGAAACTGACCGTCTGTTATTGATGTGTGATGCAAAATCCTTATTATACTGTCAATTAGCCAACAGCTAAATATAAATTAATTAATTAATAAATAAAAAAAAACATGTCTCATAAATCAAATCAAATGTATTTGTAAGGCCCGACAACACAAGTTAATGTCCCCATGGGGCGGACACGTCTTCTTTAAACAAGTCAAGAAGAAACCACAATAAATCAAGAACAAAACAAAAACACCATAAAGTCCAAAAACAAATTAATAAATGAATGCAACACTCCCAGACATACCCCACGTGAAGGTAAGGAAAAACTCACTAAAACCTAGCAATAGGAAAAAATGCACCACAAGCAATGTGGAGGAGAGAAACCTTAGAAGGGCCGTTCAAGGGGGGATCTCCCTTCTTAGATGTCGGTGATAGTAGTGTTGCAATAAAACAGGTGAAACAGTTGGTAAGCATGCACTCATATGCGTAATGAAACAGATAAGTGCATGCAATAGCAACTGAACATTTTGAAAGATTGAAAATAGAGCTGATGGCGGATCTATTTGAGGCATGGGGGCAGCACTGAGAGGGTCACATCCTCCCGGTCATCATCACGTCCGCTACTCCGGTCATCACGTCCGCTACTCCGGTCATCACCATGAGACAGCCACTCACAGGGAGACTGGACAGGCGTTAGACAGCATAGCAATAGATACTGTACATGTAGAATAGATATATGTAGTAAGCATATTATGTGAATAGAATAGAAGTACTCATGTTTGACAGATTTCCACACATCCTGGAAGAATAATGTAATGAAAGAGTAATGAAAAAAGGTGCTTAGTTAATTAGATGATGCATAACATGCTGATATGAAGGGTAAAAATAGCATTCTCCCCAATTCTCTTTTGATCTCACACAGTGCCCGTTCTTGTTAATTCCGGATTCTTTGTGAAGTAGCCGTGAGGAGTAAAAAGGGAATTAATTCCGTTCCCCTTGATTTGCCTTGAGTTTACATCGGTAGCCTGGATGCCATGCATGTTTTAATTGAATCATTCTATGTTATTTTAGCCAACACAAACATGGTGAGGGTGAAACATAAAACATCTAGGCTGTGCTGTCTAGCTATCAAGACCACCCTCCGTCATACTTAGACGTTTCTTGTCATATGCGGACTATGCAGTTGCATAGGGCCCTCGAGACCACCAGGGGGCCCCCTAATTCTTTATATTTTTTTATATATATATATTTCACTAATAACACTTAACATCATTGGTAAACAAACGTAGTGCTGAAAATATACACTTTGACTCATGTTTTGACAGGGTTAGGGTCTTTACTCTTGGCTACATAAAAAAATAAAACATTAATTCATACATTCTGTAGAGATGGATTTATGGCGTGATGTCATTCTCATACCGGTACCTGACCTCTCGGGCTTAAGAGGTTAAATGTTAATGGCATGCCCACCTTAGAGGGTTTGGAATCCCCCCACCATAGTTTCACAAAATAGGGGCCCCCAAACAACATTTTGCTAGAAACGGCCCTGCTTACACTCCTACAAGGAGATGTGCTGACATAATGTCACAGGTTGACTGGAATATTGTGTAATTTCCTTAGAGTGCCCCCCGCCCCTCCACACAGACTGTGAAATGCCATGCATGTGTGGATCGCTTACCCTAATGGAATTACACTGTGGTTTCCCCATTAGTGAATGAATGACCACAGCTGTGTGTTGTTGAATTAACCAGGTCATAGGAGCGTGAGGAGGTCATAGAGTCAAAGCAACAGCACTCAAAAGGCCACCTATAAGTTGTACAATCCCATCCTACTGAAAAAATGCCAAAAGTCTTATGATTTTAATCTTCTTGAAATAACTGTTTCCGCTAAGGTTTTTATCTCTATGGGCATAATTCTCATTCCTGCCTTCGTAATAAAGGTTCTGGGACGTGCTCAGTTCTTGGATATACAGAATTGTAGGCCTGTAGCAAATGTCATACTGACGGACAATGTTAACAAAGTTAACAAGTAACTATCTGGTCGAACCTGTATTTAAATATCCAATGATGAATTCATGTAGTTGCTGCTATAGAACTGTCAGAGTTCTGATATCTCAGAACTGCGCTTCCCGGAACTTTTAACCTGAAGAGGCGAGAGTGTCCAGAAGCTAACAGTTAGTTCACAAGGAGATGAAAAGTACTGTAGAACTTTTGGAATTATTTTAGAAGTAGGATGGGATTGTACAACCTCTAGTCCTCAAGCATCAGTTTAATTTACTACCCTCTTAAGTCATTAACCTCTTGTCTGCCACGCAGTTTGCCCATCTTATACCACTCTCTGCCAGTGCTGTAAGCCTATGGAGTCGCTCACCTTCTTTGCAGGGCTATAACTTTTTAAATATTATAGCTATATCGACATTACTATTGCCCATTCAACATCGGGTATATATCGTTCCGGATGTGGGAATGTTATATTTTTCCATTCATACATTGTCGTGTTAGTACCGTCGTGAATATAAGTATGTTTTTAGAGTGTAGAGCAGTAATTCCTAGAATGCGAGTTATAGACGCATATTATAATCGATTGGCGTTTCGTTCCTATACACGCTATATTAAAAAATTCAAATGCATATGATCGGTATACATTATGCTCCATCATGCATGAAGGAAAGAGGGGGGGGGTTGTTTATGATTCCTTGATTGTCAGTAACGGCTTTCTTTAGTACGACACCATACGTTGATCAGATGGATTGCAATGAAATAAATGGACAATCGAGGTGGAATTAACGTTAGATTCCTCTTACCTGTGGCTGATGAGTCTGGAGAAAAAATATTCCAATTATTTTATTTAGATCTGCTAGACCCATTTTCCGTTTGTACGACGCAATAAACGCCGAAAGCATATTGATTCTTGCGTCTCGAAAGCGATCCAATGCACTCGAGTGTTTGTCTGGATCCAAGTAACAAGATAGCTCTGCCGGAACATTTTCCTGGATGCACAGAGCGCCACATCCGGTTTAGAGTGGAGTGCAACTCGCCCGAAATCCACCAGGCGGCGGTATTGAGGCGTTGCAATATCAGACAGAGTCCAGAGACTCCCACAGCCTTGCTGGATGAATTATGAATGCCAATAGTGAATAAAGAAAATAATGATCATAAAAACGAGTAAACTTGTTGTTGGCGTTATTAGATTGGCGGGCAATGACGAGTAAACTCGTTCTTGGCAAGGAATGTGTTAACAATCGCCCCCAAAAGTGGCAATTTTTTTTTTCGTTTTTGAGGACTGCATACTTTTTTTGCAAACCAAAATACTATACTTATAGCACATGCATCAGCCTGGTCTCTTTTGAAAGATGACACAATAAAGAAAATTCACTTTTAGTGCTAATGAAATAGAGTAGCATAGGTCTGAACTTGAGTTGTAGAAAAACGTGTTACTCACTTTTTTCTGTAGTAGTTAGTAGTCCAGAAGTAGTATTTCCAAAAAAAATTGTATGGTTGAAACAAGTCTTGTGTAGTAGGCCTACATGTCCAAATTTCATAAAAATCCGTTCAGAAATTTGTGATTAGAAGCGGTTTTGGTAAAAGGTGAGAGAGCTCAGAAAACGATTTTCTCATAGACTTCAATGCATTCAACAGAGAATTCTCTTCCTGTTTTGGCTTGTGACTTTTCACCTAGATCCCTGATGCGCTCATTCCCACGTGGGATACCATTGGAAAGCCCTACTCATTGGTTACAACCCTGTTCAATAATCTTCGAAATTAAAAGTCTGCCGTGTACTTTGGCGCACGCCATTCAGTCCCCCAAACATCTCTTAAACTGCAGGCTTTTATTACTTTGCACAGTTTTAAAACACTAATTACTGACCTTTTAATGACCGATATGGGAGTGTGCAAATGCTTCTCAGGTTACTCTCCCGTGCTGCTTGCTCTTTTTATCTTTATCTTTTTGTACTTTGTCTATGTTCATTTACTGTCCTGTATGGTTGTTTGTTGTTGTTTTATGTCAGGTGTTGCTCAAAAAAGAGCTCTTTGAGCTCAAGCTTCTTACCTGGTGAAATAAAGGTTAAATAAAAAAAATCAGGTCAGAAGTAAGAATAGACATGTTCTTTAGCTGAACAACTATATCAACCTTAGGATTAAGCCAAATCTACATTGTGCATCTTTAGCCCGTTGCTTGTGGTGAAACCTGTGAGTGTAAAACCTGTGCATGACCTGTGTGGCTCAATGTCTTGAGTGTGTAACGCAAGTATAACAGTAGATGTAGAATCCAGATTTGTGGATGGTGCTTTGCACCAGTGTGTGTACATTCTGCCGTTTGGCATCTGGAAACTGTGTGTATACGTTCCGGCATTTTGACGCTGTTAATTGTGTGTATACATTCTGCCAATGTGGCGTGGTAATCGTGTACGTGCCTCCATTCCATTTTTGTTCAATTTCTATTCAACAAATTGTCCAAATACTTACCTCTGTTGTCCTGTTGTATTACTGCATGGGAAACCACGAAAACCAAGCCCAGGTTTCATTTACTTGACCTGTGACGAAACGCACATATGGTGTATTGAAAAACATGCATGTTTGTTCATAGCAACACAATTTTTATCTACATGTTGTGTAATTATTTCATTCATCATTAATTTAGGACACACCATAAGGATGATGACACATCATGTGTTAGAACCCATACCATGGTCTTATCAGTACTAAGTTGTATGTTGGAGTTGTTTTTTTGTGGAGGAGATCTTCAGTTTTGCAGGATTTTTGGAGAAAGCATGGCACTTGAGACAAAACACACTATATCCTATATAAGTGTATATGAATTCCTGTTGTTTCTTTGTTTACATACATTGCTTACAGCTTGTTATATTACGTGTTATTGTGTTTTTTTTTTTTTTGCCATCTTGGTCTATATAACTTATTGTCAAGTATACTATTATATACTTATTGTTTATGTGTCTTGTAAGCCCATATGGGCTGGGCATACACCTGTATGTAAGACACGGGGAAAAAACATCAATCAATCAACTAATCTCGATCACAGGAAAAAAAACTGATTTCATGTGCCGGTGTGAATCTTACGTTGGCTCCTTCAATCTAAATATGTATTTAATGGCCCAGCTGGGGCTGGATCTAACAGGATTTAAAATTGTCTTTCAACATAATGAGAAATGTATCCAAGACCACACCTCTGAATATCCTTTGGTGGTCCAGTCCAGATACAGTGGGGTTGACTGGAGCTGCTCACGTTATATGAACATCTGTTTAACAGAGAATTACAGGAGTAATGCATCTGGAACGCGATGGCCAACACAACCAGTGCATAGTCACATTCCTCAGTAATGTTTCTTCCTCAGTTTGTTCCAGAAACAAATCCAGAACAAACACACACAAAGCCCAAATCACTTTACAGCAAAAATATAAAAAATATGTAAAATATACATAAAATACAGAATATAATCAATTCAGAGAATAGGTTATTGAGTTTAATGTTGCCTTCCAGTGGAATTTCCCTTTATGGCTAATAGTCACACGTAGCACTTCCTTGCATGTAGCATTTTCATTGTTGGAGAACATCTCTTTCTCTAGAGCAGAGCCCTAATGCTTCACAGACCATGTACACTGACCCAAGCCTGAAAAAACATATTGCTTAAGTATATGAAAGTAATCTTAAAAAATAATTAAAAGTTACTTCCTGCTGCAGCTGACTGTCTCATAGGCTCCTTGGTCAATTCAACATCCTGCTTCCTCAGGACAGAATAAAAGCAATGTAGAGTAACTCCCCTACCCAGAAGCCTGTCACATTGCCTGAAGAGCAGGTCACATCTTTCCACCTGTCCCCCTACTCTGCATCAGGACACACCCCTGCTGTCTCAGGACACGCCCATGCTGTCTCAGGACACACCCCTGCTGTATCAGGACACGCCCCTGCCATCTCAGGACACGCCCCTGCTGTCTCAGGACACGCCCATGCCGCCTCAGGACACACCCCTGCCGTATCAGGACACGCCTCTGCCGTCTCAGGACACGCCCCTGCTGTCTCAGGACACGCCCCTGCCATCTCAGGACATGCCCCTGCTGTCTCAGGACACGCCCCTGCTCTCTCAGGACACTCCCCTGCTGTCTCAGGACACTCCCCCTCCCCTGCGTCAGGACACTCCCCTGCTGTCTTAGGACACTCCCCCTCCCCTGCTTGAGGACACTCTTCCAACTTCACAGACCTGAAAGAGAGAACGCAACATGGCGGGGAGCAACAGAACGGCCAGATCAGTGCACAAAAATCCAACTCGGAGAGAGTTACAGAGGATAACCTGGGTCGCAGTGTGTTCCAAACAACTGCTAATGACAACGAGCTTGCCTTATCCATAGAAGATACTGTCATTTTAAATATTATGGACTCAGAGGCGTATAGGGATGAGAGGAACAGCTGGGTTGCTCCACTACCCTTCAAGATGCCACGAAGACGACTCCCAAACAACCGCAAGCAGGCACTCAATCGCCTTACCTCACTGTGTCGAACCCTCGACAGGAAACCTGGAGATTTCTCGGACAAGGACCTCCACCGAAGCCAAACAGATGCAAGCCCTTGCCAGCACATTCTGGACCCGCTGGAGACATGAGTACTTCTCGACACTGCAGAGTCGTCGCAAGTGGGTCGAAGATCACCACAACTTACAGGAAGGTGATGTCGTGCTGTTGAAACACAGCCAAGCTGCAAGGAACGAGTGGCCTGTGGCACTGGTAACTTCCACCTTCCACTTCCACCTTCCAAGCCAGGATGGAAGGGTGCGTAAGGTTGAAGTAAAGATCACAACTCAAGGATGTTCAAAGACATTCCTGAGACCTGTCTCAGAAATCGTTCTTCTTTTGCCTAAAAAGGACTGAAGGTTAAGTTAATGTGTACTATAGTGTACACGTTTAATAGTGGCATCACAGACGCCAGGCGGGGAGTGTTCTGCCTCCCAGGCAGTTGTTTAATGGTTTGGTTTACTTTAACACCACCTGTTGGTTGAATGCGGTATAAACAGGAAATAGGAACACATGTATAAACAGGAAATAGAACCACAGGCGTCAGTTGGAAGAGAGATCTCATTCAGATCAACATGCCGTTCTTATCTGTTGTAATCCTTTTATTTGCCCCTGTGTAAGCATTGTCTGTAAGTAATCCTTTATTGTTTGAAGGTTATCTTTCAGTTTTGAAGCATATTTGTCGTCGATGGGATGTTTTTATGTTCGTATTCAATTACTGATAATACACGCTAATGGCTGATACAGTAGGTGCTCATACTATGTGGAATGTTTAGTACAGCATGCCTCAGCAGTATATAGCTTACATTCGTTACAGTATGAACAGGTTTCGTAATTCCGGGTTTACATATAATTATTTAGTAAACATACTGTATGTCTATACATTTCTATGTGCACGAGTAACACGATGCATGTTATTCTTGTTTCAGTTTTACTCCTATACTATCAACATGTTCTACCACAAGAGTTACATTAAAACAAAGAAGCAAGAAAGCTACATCCTGACTCTCGTGTTGTTTATGAGGGAGTTTGGCTGGCCGTCTGTTACATATGGGCAGGGCTTGACGTAAACTTTTTGGCTCACTAGCCACTCATCATTTTCACTAGCCAAAAATCCCAGCACTCGCGCCCCCACCCAAAAAGTTATAAATATAGGTAATTTCTTCTTCACTAACCCCTGCTGGGGACAGTATCATTGTAATCATACTGCTAGACGCCAACTGTACAACTGTGCTTCTGACTGTTAACTCCATTGTTTACTACTGCCTGCAACCAGTGACTCAGCCGCAAAAGGAGCTCCATTTGGGGCAACGGCTGACAGGGACAATATGGAGGGTGTAGATGTGGAAGAGTTGTGTTGAACCTAGCAATTACATTGTTGCTCCAAACGCTGTGAACATTATCATTGACACACCTATGCCTTGGCTGTGTTGAACCTAGCAATTATATTATTGCTCCAAACGCAGTGAACATTATCATTGACACACCTATGCAGGGCTTGACGTTAACTTTTTGGTGGCTAGTGGTTTTCCAAAGTCACTAGCCACTCAGCATTTTCACTAGCCCTGGGCAGGTGGGCAGGTGTTAACGTCAAGGCCTGCATATGGGTGTGAGTAGTAGTGAGTCCAATGGTGGAGGAGACAAGGAGAGACGGAGATAGGTAGGTATTTCTAAGGATGTGTCTTTATTAAAACACACAGAGCAGCGGGCGGTCGGGTGGCGTAGCGGAGATTGCGTTCGTCACCAACCCCGGAGCGGCTGGATTCGGGGTTGTCACCAGCTTGGCTGGCCGTTCACACTAATACAATTGGCAGTATTAGAGGGTGGGAGAAGCTGGCGGGGTGGGTCCGGGTCATTGTAAACAGCGACTCCTACAGTTCGGTCGGGGCGCTTGCTAAGCGCGGATAGGATCTAAGGGCGGTAGTGTGATCCTTCCACACGTTACACGCTCTCAGTGAGAGTCCGCGCGGCCAGGTGAAAAGAAGCGGTTGATTGGCTAGACGTGTGTCGGAGGAAGCACGTGATAGCCTCCACTCTCCCAGACCGACTGTGGGGGGTAAGTGCGCAGCGACCAGGAAGGGGATTGGGAATTGGCATAACGACTAACATTGGGATGGGAGAAAATCGGAGGAAAAAGGAGGGGGGAAAAGATCAATAAAAATTAAATAAAAAAAAACACACAGAGCAGCGATAATCCAGGAAAGACGCCGGGCGTCAACAGAGAGTACAGGCAAAAGTAATATAAGTGCATTGCGAGTGGCTCAGCAAACTCTGACCAGCTCCTTCCCACACAAACGATTTTCTGAAGCCTCGACAACAAGACAAGGGAACAGCGAATGAATAAGTAGTCACCAATCAAACATTCCAATCAATTAGTACTCTGTACTACATTCTGTTGTGGAAGGACAGCTCATTCACTGAGAGACTTACACTGCATCAGGGTAAGACATTTTAATTAATTTAGTAATATCTTTAAACTGAGACTTGATTGCTGACCTGACCAGCTGACTTGATTAAGGGGCGTGTTTAAAGCGGCCATTTTGTTTCCTTAAGTGCCCCATTAAAAGCTGCTTCCTGCTTTAAGACAGCACTTGTGTACTGAGTGTGATCTCAGAGCCCTGTCACTGCTTAAAAGCAGAACCTCAGCCTCTCCTGGAATCACTCTGTACTACATTCTGTTGTGGAAGGACAGCTCATTCACTGAGAGACTTACACTGCATCAGGGTAAGACATTTTAAGTAATTTAGTAATATCTTTAAACTGAGACTTGATTGCTGACCTGACCAGCTGTCTTGATTAAGGGGCATGTTTAAAGCGGCCATTTTGTTTCCTTAAGTGCCCCATTAAAAGCTGCTTCCTGCTTAAAGACAGCACTTGTGTACTGAGTGTGATCTCAGAGCCCTGTCACTGCTTAAAAGCAGAACCTCAGCCTCTCCTGGAATCACTCTGTACTACATTCTGTTGTGGAAGGACAGCTCATTCACTGAGAGACTTAAGGCCTCTACATGCTACAGCAACTTCAAAGCAACTTCAACACAACATCAGCGCGATTTCAACACGCTTGTTTTAGAGGGTCTTGTAGACTGTGTTGCGAGGACGTTGCGTACCTTTCACCCAAATCTAATCTAAACAACCGTTGCGTTGATATTGCGTAGCAGTGATTGGTTGGTAGTGAATGGGGGCGGGGCTGTCATATAATAATATTGGTCCCGCAGCGATCGAGGAATACCATCCGCCATTGTTGTAGCCAGCCAGCTAGCGTTGAACTTGATGCTATTCAATGCTCTATCATACCCAACTAACGTTAATGCCATTCAGAATTTATTAACATAGCTACAACAACACACAGTAACGTTAATATAATTACATGCATCATTGTTTATAATGAACGGACGGTGGGGCAGTTCGAAAGGACTGGACACGGACAAGTTGTTAAACAGCAATCAATTAATTTAATATAACAGGTAGTTCGAGCTGCATTTTCGTGCCTACAACCACAGCCACAGGGATATATCCATCTTTGACGAGCTCTCTCTCCTCCTGCCGATTAAATTCAGCAGCTCTTCCTCGACCTCGAGTGCCTGTAGCTGCCAGCTAACGTTAAAACTAACCTAAAGTTACACAAGCAGAATACATCACAAATACTTCCGGTCGGGGTATTTCAAAATAAAAGAGCGATGTCTAAAAGCACCGGAAATACGTTTATTTTGTACATTATCTAACGTTAACACGAACCTAAACTAACTTTAGTTAAACTAACTTTGCGCGTCGATGTTGCAGAAGCATAAATGCAGAGAGTCTACAACACCGTTGCTTTGTCGATGTTGTGGTGCAGTTGCTTTGAAGTTGCTGTAGCATGTAGAGGCCTTTACACTGCATCAGGGTAAGACATTTTAAGTAATTTAGTAATATCTTTAAACTGAGACTTGATTGCTGACCTGACCAGCTGACTTGATTAAGGGGCGTGTTTAAAGCGGCCATTTTGTTTCCTTAAGTGACCCATTAAGGGCCAGGTGTTAGACAGCACTAATTAGTGATATGGATTTAAAGGCCTGCTGGCTTAGCGTCAGCGAAGCGTCGAGAAACGAAGAGGGACAAAGAGGAGTTTTCCTGGAGTTTTCCGCTGAGGAATCCAGGGATCCACCTAGTGCTAGGTACACCCTAGTCCTATCTTACACTCCACTCTGAAAAATCTCCCTTTCCCTCCCACTCTGCTATTTCTCTACTTCCTCCCTGCCACTCTTGACACCACAATGTGTCTCATATCCACAATCTGCTCCTCCAGAACAGATTCAACCCACCCACGGCAGTTTGCTAGCAACCCGGCTAATCTATCCTACCCTCCTACAGCCACTAATACACCTGTCACAGTATGGGGAGGCTTATGGAATTGTCAATCAGCAGTCAAGAAAGCTGACTTCATTACTGCCTACGCCCATAGTCAAAATCTGCAGCTCCTGGCTCTAACTGAGACCTGGATAACCCCCAATAACTCATCAACACCTGCAGCATTATCTACAAACTATAACTTCACTCACACACCTCAACCTTCCAGATGGGGTGGAGGCACTGGCCTCATGACATCTCCTTCATGGACTACAAACTTAACACCCCTCCCAGCACTGTCACTCTCCTCTTTTGAATATCATGCAGTATCTGTCTCTAATCCTTTCAATCTCAAAATTGTTACACTGTACCGCTCTCCAGGTCCGCTCGATCACTTCACAGATGAGCTGGACATGCTTCTAAGCTCCTTACCGGAAGATGGTACCCCTCTCCTTCTATTGGGCGACTTCAACCTGCCTGACTCATCTCAATCAGTCATAGTAGTCTCCCGCCTACAATCATTTGACCTGACTCCCACTGCCATGCCTCCCACCCACAAAGCAGGCAACTCCTTGGATCTCATATTTTCCCGTAACTCCAGCATCATTAACACCACGGTAACTCCCCTACATGTATCTGACCATTCCTTCATATCCTTCTCACTAACTCTCATGCTTAACCGAAAGGTCTTCACCCCAACTCAAACCGTCTCACTCAGACGCAACCTGCCCTCCCTATCCCCCTCCACCCTCTCCTCTGACATACTATCCGCTCTACCTTTGAGTGACACCTTCTCTGCTCTCTCCACAGAGATGGCAACCTCCACCCTCCTCTCAGCCCTTGCAACCTCCTTCGACAAGCTCTGTCCCCTCGTTGAGAAACCTGCTCGCCGTTCCCCACCCAGTCCATGGCTGACAGATCCAGTGAGAGAACAAAGACAGGTCCTGAGAGCAGCTGAAAGGAAGTATAGAAAGTCACGCCTCACTGCTGACATCGACACATATCACAACCTCTTGTTAACATTCTCCAAAACCATTACTAATGCCAAAGCTTCTTTCTTTCACCATAGGATCGAGGCCTCTGCCAAGAATCTTCGCAAACTGCATGCTACCATGTCCTCCCTCCTCACTCCCCCCCCACCCCCCCTCCCTCATCTTTCTCTGCCAAAGACTTTGCGATCTTCTTTGAGGAAAAAGTGGAGAACATCCGCAGCTCCTTCTCCCAACCCCCACCCATTCCAAATGCTGAATCGAGAACCTCATCCTTCACTCTGTCATCTTTCTCTCCCATTACAGAAGCC
This sequence comes from Notolepis coatsorum, assembly GCF_963971535.1. Classification (NCBI taxonomy): domain Eukaryota; kingdom Metazoa; phylum Chordata; class Actinopteri; order Aulopiformes; family Paralepididae; genus Notolepis; species Notolepis coatsorum. Next base: position 44,349,987 of record NC_140165.1, read on the forward strand.
GAGACCCTGACACTGGTAACGTCGAACCGTTCGACTACATGCCAGCTGGACCGGCTACCTTCCCCACTCCTCCAGACCATAGCACCAGACATCCTCCCATTCCTAACTGCAACCATCAACTCCTCACTCAACTCAGGGGTGGTCCCCACCTCCCTAAAACAAGCCAGAGTCACGCCCCTCATAAAAAAAACATCCCTGAACCCTACCGTCATAGGCAACTACCGTCCTGTCTCTCTTCTCTCCTTCCTTTCTAAAACACTTATGTATCCAACCAACTTACTGCTTATCTCTTACAGAATGACCTCCTAGACCCTAATCAGTCAGGCTTCAGGACTGGTCACTCCACAGAGACAGCCCTCATTGCGGTCACAAAGGCACTCCACTTAGCAAAAGCGAAAGGCCTCTCCTCTGTCCTGATTCTCCTAGATCTATCTGCAGCCTTCGACACAGTCAACCACCAGATCCTCCTCGCGGCCCTCTCAGGAATGGGAGTGGCTGGCTCTGCGCTGACATGGTTGTCATCATACCTCAATGACCGCTCCTACCAAGTGTCATGGAGAGGGACCCTGTCGGCCACCCGCCCCCTGTGGACGGGTGTCCCCCAGGGCTCGGTTTTAGGACCCCTTCTCTTCTCCCTCTACACTAAATCACTGGGTAACATTATCACGTCTCATGGCTTCTCCTACCACTGTTATGCCGACGATACTCAACTCTTCCTCTCCTTCCCTCCCTCAGATATCCACGTCTCTGAGCGGATCTCGGCCTGTCTGTCTGACATCTCCGCCTGGATGACGACCAACCACCTCAAACTGAACCTAAGATAAACAGAATTGCTCCACCTGCCGGTCAAATCCTCCCCCCTGACCGACCTTTCCATCACAGTCGAGAATGCAGCTGTGACCGCGTCCCCGACCGCCAAGAACCTTGGTGTTGTCCTTGACGACCAGTTGAACTTCTCTGCTCACATCGCAGCGACAACCAGAACCTGCCGATTCCTCCTGAGCAACGTCAGAAGGATCCGCCCCTTCCTGACAAAAGAAGCCACCCAACTCCTCGTCCAATCAACAGTCATCTCCCGCCTCGACTACTGCAACGCACTGCTCGCTGGCCTCCCGGCCACTGCCACTAAGCCTCTTCAACTCATTCAGAACGCAGCGGCCCGCCTGATCTCAAACCTACCGAAGTCGGCCCATGTCACCCCACTTCTTAGGGCCCTGCACTGGCTCCCCATTGCTGCACGAATCCGCTTCAAGGCCCTCGACCTAGGATACCGTGCGGCAAAGGGAACTGCTCCCGCCTACCTCCGGTCAATGGTCTCTAACTACACACCATCAAGACCCCTACGCTCTGCATCTTCTGGCCGCCTCAGACCTACTCCTATCCAAGCTCCGGGAGGGTCATCAAAGAGAAGTCGCCTATTCTCAGTCCTTGCCCCACAATGGTGGAATGAACTACCCACCCCAGTTAGGACAGCCGAAACACGTCCAATCTTTCGCCGTCGACTAAAGACGCACTTCTTCAACCATTATCTGAATTAAAAAAAGAAAAAAAAATCTAACCCTAACTAACCATACTGTCATGCACTTGTCCTAATAAACTAACCTACACTGTAGCACTCAACACTTTGATGAACATTGTTACTCAGCTGATAGAGTTGTGCCCTTCCTGATGGCTTGTCGTACAGAACTTGTAAGTCGCTTTGGATAAAAGCGTCAGCTAAATGACTAAATGTAAATGTAAATGCAATTAGCAGTGACAGCAAATTGACAGCACAGTGACAGCAACCAGTGGAGAGTACCAATCAGTGACACAACAGGAATGTGGGCGTGACAACCAAAATGCAAATACCAACCACCAGCTGAAAACATTCCAAACATTCCATTCCCGGGAGAGGGAACCCATAACGTTACAGCCGTCTACCTCTGGTTAGAAAACACCATTGGGAGGACAGCACAGACCCAAATGAACAAGAACTTGGACGTAAAAAGAAAATGGACAAATGTCAATCTAGAGTGACGTAAAAGTTGCATGGAAGAAATTCAGACTTATATCTGATTTAGGACCACATATGAAAGTGACCCAAATTAGAATTGAAACGATCAGATTCACATTATGAGCAAAGAAATCTTATTTGGCCCAAAATATTCGCCTGCAGTGTGAACATAGACTTAGTGAACTGAACATTCTAACAGAATGTCACAGAATCATCTAGAATTCCAAAATGGAGTTCTGACAAAACCTTCCAGACAGCGTACACCTGAAAGGGTTAAAACCTAGATGTATAGGCTTGGATAGATTTTAGGGTACAAACATGCCATTTCCTCTACTACTAACAAGACAAGATTAACATAACAAAGACATAATTATAGTTTTATATTTTATTAGAAATATAACAAAAGCTTGGCAAATTATCCTGTGCCACTGTGAAATAATTAGGCTTAATTAAACATTTATTTGTAGGCCTACGGTAGGATTGGAGATTTATTTTCATTCAAATAATAATAATGTGCCAGCTTTTGTGGCTAAACATATTTAGGCTTCTGAATGTGCTCTGTATAAATACACATGACAGTCGGTACATTTTTGTTGACATTGGCGTTTATCAGTTTTTGTAGGTTAAATTAATATTAGTTTCACGCCACACATGCAGTACCTCCACGCCACACTAGGGGGTCGCACCACACACTTTGGGAACCACTGGGCTAAAGCATCCCCTTTTTTATGGTATGTAGGCTTGTGTTTGACCTATTACATGAATATTTAATAAGTACACTGGCATTTACATTCATATTTAAATACCCCTTTTACAAAGACATTAATGTTTCTCACCACTACCCTGGTTCTCTAGAACACAATGCTATAATGACACAGGTTGTTTTATCCCCATGAGCACACATAAAAAAGTTTTTAAAAGTGGTCTATAAAGAGATATGGTAGATGTTACGAAGGATCAGATTAAACCGAATATATGTATTTATTGATTGATATATATTGCATGGTATTTGTATATCGTCTGATATCCCTTGTGTATTCTTTGTACATATACACGGAATATCCCTTTAACCTAGTACAGACCATAATAGTTTGTTCTCCTATTGGACAGCGGTCCCTTAGGCGCCACTGCCATACCCCCAAGGTCTAGTTCAAAGTCACCGCAAAGACATGTCTGTACATGCCCGGCTTTGCCCAGGAATACGAGACAGAAATAAGGTTGGCACTAGATTATTCACCGTACGTATAAATACGTCGCAGGTGGATACAGCAGTAGTCTTGTCTTATCCTAATACGTTCGTTCAACGTATCGTTCGTTCCTTACTAGTAAAGCCTTCATCACGAGTCAACGACCAAGTGAAGTGAGCAACCGTGCATCTAAATAGAGCACTTATAACCGCGTGCGAATAGGATAGTGAAGTGTCAGAGCTTAGTGGAATAACGTCAAGTTCGACCTAGTTAATGTGAAGTACCGCGCACCGGAGAATCTACACCGGTGAATGCAGAGCCCTTTTCGGCTGGATTATATTTGCTTTTGGTCCTGTAATTGATGGAGCGGAGAATCGCCTACACCCACAATTGTGTGGGATTTACCCTGTGAGGAGCAACGTCGAGCCCGCCTCTCAGAAGCCTGAGGCTGGCTAGCTTTCTTCCATGCGGAGCTGCATGCTACGGAGAACAGCTGTTATTCGTCTGCGGATCAAGAGATTATTGCACCGTCTCCTGTACTTGGAGTCTCTCTATTCTTCGTTGACCCAGACTCTATTACCGACAAATCCTCTCCCCTTGCTGGCCTACAACCGGAGGGACCCTACCAGTATCTCCCGCTGCCTTACTGGAGTACCATAGATATAATTCCTAAGATTCAGGTTGTATTCATTATCTCCTGCGTAATATGAGAATGGACATACGTTATTGATTTGCTTACGCACATTCCTTTGCCTTATAAGCGCAACCTAAGTAAAGTATATTATGTACTATCATTGCTGCTAATAAATACTCTTAAACCCAGTTTTGTGTGGAACCGAGTTATTGTGGGAAGTGTTCATCATAAGATACCTGTGTACTGTATGGCCAGTAGTAATGTACATAAGACAGTAGTGGTTTAATGATACCATACTTATATAATACAGTCAGGGAATTGTACCCCTCAGTTACAGTAGAGGTTAATTGCACGGCTGTAGTGTTGCTACGGCAACCAAACACATGGGTAATTTATGTACCACGTTCTTAGAGGCCACACACAAAACCTGCTCTCTCGACATCTCTCGTAATAATATGCACACTTGATGCCTCTCACATTAAGGAATAATGAACGGGTGCAAACTCTCTGAGGTTGCAGCTATTTTGTGATACTTTTATAAAACTGCTTGTAAAACCTCAACCCTGTATTGTACAATGAAGTGATGTGCATATTTTATTTCAGAACAACCTGGGCTATCAGAATATAATTTATATGATTCAATTTTATCAGATCAAGGTATACATGCGTTATATCACTATATATAAATATAAAAAAATATATATCAAAAGAATTGTATTGGAAAAAAAACAATACAAAAAAGAGCACAATAAAGAACTAGATGTGTGCATGCCTACCAACTGTTTTGCCTGTTTTATTGCAACACTACTATCACCGACATTTAAGAAGGGAGATCCCTCCTTGAACGGCCCTTCTAAGGTTTCTCTCCTCCACATTGCCTGTGGTGCATTTTTTCCTATTGCTAGGTTTTAGTGAGTTTTTCCTTACCTTCGTGTGGGGTATGTCTGGGAGTGTTGCATTTATTTTGCATTTATTAAAAAAAAATTGGACTTCATGGTGTTTTAGTTTTGTTCTTGATTTATTGTGATGTTTCTTCTTGACTTGTTTAAAGAAGATGTGTCCGGCCCATGGGGACATTAGCGTGTGTTGTCGGGCCTTACAAATACATTTTATTTGATTTTGATTTGATCATGTCTCCAAAGATAGCTTCTATCAAGACTTAGGAATCAGGAGGGGGGGGGGGGGGTGTAAAGTCCTAACTTATACGCATAAATAATTATTTACATTTTTGCATTCAAGTCGGTTCGTTTTTCAATCTGTGACGGCAAAAGTTTTTTTTTTTAATTTATTTATTTACTCAGGGACAGGGCACATTAATGAACATCTTCAGTTTCCACATCAATGTAAATGTGCCAGATTTCTTTGTAAACTCCACACAAAAAGGTCCCCTGCTGGGGTTCGAAGTCGAACCCAGGACCTTCTTGCTGTGAGGCAGCAGTGCTAACTACTGTGCCACCGTGCCGCGCCACAGGTGAAGAACCACCACGACGACGGGGCAGCGGGCAAAAAAACATTGACACATTTTCATTACGTCTTGCACTTGCCATTGCTGGTGTGTTTTCCTACCCGGTCGTTCAGAGATTCCCCTTCCGGGACAGGTGGGTCTCTAAAGGAGCAAAAACAATGCCTGCTTGTGTAACTTAATTTGACGCTGAGGTCAGGTACAATACAGCGGGGAGAAGTGAGGAGCAGATGGACTTTCCATGGTCCAGCAGAACACACTCACGCAGCTGGTGCGGACGTGTGATGCAGCTGGAATGGTTCACAACATGCTCTGTGTGTACAGTGTATACAGCAAGACAGGCCAAATTGAGATAAAGAAAACATTTAAAACCTCACGGCTGAATTATCGCTTAATTTGAGAGAGTTGGTGGTTTTATAATTTTCTAGATGATGCTCAAGTATAATTTCACTACATTAACTGGATAAACTGTTCATTGATGTTTCAGCGATGACATCTCGTCTTCTTCTGGAGCAATAGAAAGAAAGCTACAGGGGAAAAGCGTTAAGGGTAATAAAATCACATTTGTCTACAGATATGAAGGTTGGTATAGAACGTACACATCTTGTTTTACCATTAAAGGAACATACTGACATGGGAAATAATGTGGTAATATTGACCTTGAATTCCATAACTAATATGTGTGAATAATTAGAAAACCATAATATTATGCCTTGTATACTTTTTAGCAGCAGAGTGGGCTGCAGGGCTAAATGAGGAACGATTCTAGAGACAGTTGCATCAGATAACAGCAGGAACAGTTATTTCAACCCCCACTAGCAACACTAGAACAAAGGAACTGAAAAGTCACACCCAAATGTTAGCAGATGTCAGCCGACAGCAGAGACCAGATAACTGGCTCTGATAAGTATAAGACAGGACTAAAGATCATTAATCAATAAGGTTCAAAGTTAAATGAAAAAGCATGATACTTGATTGGCTTTGATTGGATTGACAACTCTATAAAGAAATCAATAAAAACAACTATATAGATATTTAGAATTAAGAATCCTGGTATAGTTATCACAGTTATACGAAGGAATGTTGATGCATTCAGAGGAGACACCGACGGGGGCCACAGGCAGGCCCCCCCCTCTCTGTCCAATCACGTCACCACAGCCCAGAGGAGGGGGCCATTGACACCAACCCCCACAGAAGAACCAACCGGATTGGACCAAACGTATTATTAAAATGTGCTACTATTGGTGGAAAATGATAGTATTTAAGAGCGAACATAGTGTTAATTCAGGAGCCCAGACCGCCCCCAGGTCTGCGGCTCCCCGCTCCCAACCCAGAGAATGCTGTCGGATGATTTTCATGTAAGTAAGCTGGATGGGCCCATGGTTGGTTAGAATAGAATGTAAAGATACTTATCTTAGAAACCAGGCTTACTCATATGAAAAGGGCTTACAGTAAATTCTCTATTTTCATTGATGTTAACAATGACTGTTGTATGTACATGTTGGGGTTTTGAGATGCAAACCTTGTTGATCCTTTATACAAAACAGACATGTTAATGTATTCTGATAATCCTTGTAAGTGAAAAGCAACCTTTTAATTCACTCTTGGCCGCCGAGACAAATAAATACATGAGTTTGAATTCGAACTCTCCCGTCTGGACTGCACGTTTATTCCTTGCTGGCTATATTGGAAGTCAGATGAGGAGACCAAATTCTATCACTTATGATCTTATTCCTCCTTCCAGTTAGCGACCTCCTTGTGCTGCAATTAAACTTAGATTTGTATAGGATTATACGACAGGCCCTTGCGGACAGGGGGATAGTACTTTTTTATTTTTGTTGAAAGTAATAGCTTACAGGGATCCAAAGCACTTAGGATAGTTTAGGTAAAATACTTGAGGGGACACGGCGAGGAGCGGTAGAACGTGGATTCTCACCAGGACGGAGCAGCCGTCGGGGAGGGAGATAATGTGTTAGGCAGGGGATGCTTGTGTACTTTTTGTTAACATTTTTAATAACATTGTTAACTTAATTAGAGTCACACTGTTGAGTTGATGGTTGCTGCAAGTCTTTAGGTCACGGGGTGATAATTTAATGGTGTAGGCTTGTTGGCATATGTTTTGTTACATTGCAATGTTGGAAACTGTTTAGGTTGTGCACGTGTGTTGAGAATTGATATGGTGTTTATGTTTGTTTTAGATTGTTAAATCTTTAATGCCATTGGTTTACATAGGCTGTTGTTTTATATTAAGATTGATTGCAAGTCCTTGAGTCACAGCAGGATAATTTAATGATGGGGATTTGTGTATAGGCTGTTTTTTATGACTGTATGATTGTGTTTTTGCAGTTATTTTTAAATGTTTTACTGTTTAGTTTGTACATTTTCTGTGTTTGGCTGTTAGGGTCAGGCAGGAATGTGTTGATTTGCCCCCGGGGTAGAATGTGTGTAATGATTAACCTTTTGATGGAGTTACAGGAGGGCCTGCATATGCCAGGGGACAATGGGGGTGCAAGGGCTTGCACCAGGTACCAGTAGGCAGAAAGCGCAAAAGTTGAGAAGATTATATTGCCCAGGGGGGTAGGAATGCTTTGAGACAGATCGCGGGAAGCCATGGGGGATGCTGAAACCTGTTGTTTATGATCGCTGTTACACTCACAAGAGGGACCTAGAATATCTTTACAGCAGGAAGTTGATAACGTTATATGCCCAAGGGGGGTCAAGCGGGGCAGCTGTTGTTTACAGTGGCTGTTTTATGACAGGATGACGGAGCAGTCCTGGTCAGATTAGATGCGCCAGGAGGGAGGTCACAGCTGGTGAAGATAGGGGGAAGGGTCAGAATGTGATAACAGATGACAGATATTTTTACAACAGGGACACAGGACGTGGTTGTAAGGGGTCAATACAGGATCAAAGGCAGCATGAGGGAGACAGGAAGATAAGGTGCTAATTTGGGATAGCATGAGGGGGACAGGAAGTGACAGGAGGATGAGACAGGGGGCTAATTCAGGAAACAGCTGAGAAGGGCGAGCAAGAAAAATCAATAAGATAATCATTCAATTGGATTATGACTTTTGAATGGTAGCTGGTTGATGAGGGAATAATTTGAAGCTGTCGGTGCACTAGAAGGTATTGATATGTTTTAAGTTGAGGAGGAGATTCTAGTTTTCTTCTGAGAGTAGGTATACAGTAAGGAGACTGTAGGAGTCTAAGTGGGGTGTATTGGATTAGCCTGAGGTTGAGAGCAGGGCAAGCTGAGTGAAGCAGGAAGGGATACTAACCAGTGTCTTGTCCATAGTCTGTCTGTGGTTGATTAACAAGAGTAATATATCGCTGCTGTCGGGACAAAACCTCATAACTCCATTTTTTGAATTTTTTTTTTATTATATAAATCAACTCCGTAGATCATCCTCCATATGTGTGTGTGGGTTTTACAAAGTTTAAACAATGGGAAAGCATTAAACCGATCATCTGTCTAAACCTCCTAACTCTATTCACCCTCAAATCTGTGTTAGTTTTTTTCATCTGCTGAAAAGTTGGGTTTTTGGAGTTATGAGGTTTTGTCCCGACAGCAGCGATATGTGTTTGCAGGGGAAGGTTGAAATGATCTGAGTGACTGTGAATGATGAGTGTGGTCTGTTATTGTCTATGTTTTTTCTTTTTAGTGAATGATTGAGGCTGGGGATGACAGATAGTAGACCGAGTCTGTTATCTAGTTAAGCCTAACAATAGACAGGATGTTAGGTCTTGTGGTGAGCCAACTGACCACTTTTGGTATAAGCCATAGCGGTGTTTTAATTTTAATCATTACTTTCATTTGAATTTATTTCTTTTGAATGTCTTATAAGTTAAACAGCCACTGTTGTGTGTGGATGAGCGATTGGATTTAGATTTTTTGGTTTAAAAGGTTGTGTGCATGTGAAGTTTGAAGCTTGTTGTTTTTATTCCTTTAATGTTTTCTTGGTATGCATGGAGCATTCACAAGTGGTCTGCCACGTGTGTAATAGGAGGATGTGTTTGGTTTATTTTGGGTTTTTCTTTCCTTTCTAGAAACCTTTAATTTTAATGTTTGGTGCTTGTTATTTTTATTGCTTTGCTGTTTTAGGTATGAATGGTGATTTCACATGTGGAGATGCAAAACATGTGGTTGAAGGATGTGTTTATTGGCGTATTTTGTTAATTATTTGTCTTTTGTTTTATTTCTCAACTGCTTTTCACGGTCTGGGTGTGAGGGGAGAGAGCTGGTGGCAGGAGTAAGAGCGTCAGGACAGGATGACGACAAAAGCTAAGTTGTTCCATCACATTTGCATATGAATTATCAATGGCTTCTCTTAAAAGTATTTGACATATTGTGTAAAAGGATTTGCTTTGTGTTTTTTTCCCTCACAGATTCAGTCGAGGGGGGAATGCGGAACGACACATGTAGAGGAGTCATAAATGTTGAGTATGAATACATTTCATTAGATTACGACACAGTGGAGTGAACCTGTTCAGTTATTTCCTGTGGGAAATTATTGGATTGTGGAAAGAGGTCGCTTGTGGACGCTAGCCCCTCCTTCATCATAGCCCCGAGAACAGAGGCCAAAACAGACACAGGTTTGGGAAGCGTCCAGACTGGGAGAGCCGTCTGTAAATCCGAGGAAGGACAGTCATAGGTCAAAATATGACGGGATCACAGACCTACAACAGTTGCTACGGCTGAGGCTGGCTAGCATGGGGGGAAGGGGGAGGCAAGGCCGGTCTGGAACTGTGCAGGAAAGGTGAGCAAGGGCCTCTGTGGAATGTGAAATTTGGTTGGTGTGGAGGACGGGGGGTAACTGAACAGTAGCTACTGATGGTCTCTGTTTGTGCACATGTGATTTGGTAGAAGGCGCAGGCAGAGGGCGAATAGATTAACACAACGCAGGGTAGAAGCATACTGTAACTGAGGGGTACAATTCCCTGACTGTATTGATAAGTATGGTATCATTAAACCACTACCGCTTTATGTACTTTAACTACTGGCCATACAGTACACAATATCTAAATATGATGAACACTTTCCCACCATGAAACCAGGTCCACACAAAGGTAATAATCAAATATTTAATATATAGCAAAAGGTACATATAATATTCACCATTACATTTATGATTTGAATGCTCTTGTAAGGCAAATGAGTACTCGTAGGCTAATCAACACTGAATGTCCAATCTCTGGTTACGCAGGAAGCAAGTATACAACCTGGCTCTTAGGGAATTATATCTATGGTCACTTAACAGGCCATACTACACCGCACGCGGTATCGTGGGGTGAGGCTTCACGTTCTGTTACTTAGTTGGGTAGAAGGGTAAAGGACTAAGAGGAATTCTACATTTCTTGCGCCATATTTATATGCACGGTGGACAAATAGTGCCACTCTGCTTTCGGTAGCCGTATTCCTGCGCGGAGCCGGGGCTAGTAAGGGCATGTCTCGTCGGTACCTTTGAACTTGAACGCCAGGGGCTGGTCCCTGGCGCCTGGTCCTTTTGTCCAATAAGAGAATGAACTATTATGGGCTGTAGTAGAATAAAGGAATATTCCGTGTATATGTACAGGGAATATACAAGGGATATCAAACGATATACAAATACTATTCAATATATATCCATAAATAAATATATATATTCGGTTTAATCTGATCCTTCACAACAGCCGCCCCCTAATTAGTCCCACCTAATTAGCTAAGCAGAGACAGATTAACCGGACTGTCCACTACTCAATGTCCGCTGTAAGGGTCAGTCAACTCACAAAGTCATAGGGTCATGGTCGTCATCGATAGTATCGGGGAGCCTTGGCAGTTCTATTAGCCTCGCCACGGGTCGGGTGTAAGTCCGTCCTTGGACGAGCACTTCAGCTGCTCGGACCTTTCCATCGGCACCGGTGATCACTTTGCTTACGCGGCCAGCCGGCCACATAGCTCTGGGTAGTGACTGGTCGATAATCATAACGACTGTTCCTTCTGTCAAATTGTCTCTCTCTTTTACCCACTTCTGGCGGGTCTGTAGAGACGGTAGGTAGTGGAGTAGGAAGCTGTTCCAAAACTTGTCAGCCAGTACTTGACTGTACCTCCACATTCTTCGGCCGTTCGCTTCTTCAGGCCTGTACATTGTCTGTGGTAGCGCGGGGTCCAGCCGCCCCATCAAGAGTGTGTTGGGGGTGACTGGGTCGACATCTGCTACATCGCTTGAGACGTAACTGAGGGGCTTTGAGTTCAATACTCCCTCGATCTCCGTGAGGACTGTCATTAGGACTTCTTCCGCCACGGTCTGGGCCCCAAGCACGGCGTACAGGGCTGTCTTTATGGAACGTACTTCTCGTTCCCAGGTTCCACCGAAGTGAGGTGCGTTCGGGGGATTAAACTGGAAGTCAATCTGGGATGGAGCGAGGTGGGTCTTAAGTTCTGGGCCCATAGCTTGGAAGCTCTCTCTCAGCTCTCTTTCTCCGCCTTTGAAGTTTGTCCCGTGATCAGACAATAATGTAGACGGTTTTCCTTTCCGTGATGTGAATCTTCGGAAGGCCATAAAGAATGAGTCTGTGCTCATGGTTGGAAGGAGTTCGATATGTATCGCTCTGGTGGTCATGCATTTGAATACAATACCCCACCGCTTCTCGGTTCCTCTTCCTCTCTTTATATACAGCGGGCCAAAACAGTCCATACCGGTGGAGTGAAAGGGCTTGTCGCCGAGTCGGAGGCGACAGGGAGGTAGGTCAGCCATCCGGGGTACACTGGGCTGCGCGCGCCACTTACGGCAGTCTAGACAGGTTCGCTGGAAGCGCCGCACTGCTTCTCTCCCTTGCAGTATCCAATAACGAAGTCTGATCTCCGCGAAGACTCTCTCTGCCCCTGCGTGGTGCACATCCTCGTCGTATTTCTTTATGATCAGCTCTGTGACCTTATGTCGGCTGTTCAAGACTATCGGGTACTTAACGTCATCCGGTAGGTCTGGGGCTCTCCGCAGACGACCACCCACTCTGATGAGATTATGGGCGTCGCTCTCGGGGGCTAGGTGGAGCAGTCTGCTGTCTGATGGGACGGGCTTTGCTCCCTGTAGACAGGCTAGCTCATCGGGGAACGAGTCTCTCTGGGCTCGTTGTAGTAGAAGGAGTTCTGCTTCTTCGTAGTCAGCTGCTGAAATGTCAGTTGTGGGCTGAACCTCTGGGTGGTGCCACAGAAATGTCTTTAGCTGCGCACTCTGTAAGGTGAGGCAATCGTCTAGATCGGGGTCTGTGGGGACGAGTGTGTGTGTCAACCCACAGAACATAGGTTTCTTGTTCTCTGCCTCCTCTTTACTCGCCTCCCGTGGGGTGGGTGTAGGCCACTCTTCTTCGGGGAGCTTGAGAAACTCTGGTCCGTCACTGTAGAGGTTGTGACGGGTGAGGTCATCCAGGGACATTCCCCGGGTGATGACGTCAGCTGGGTTGTGTTTGGTGTCCACATACCTCCAGCTCGCTACTTCTGTTAACTCTTGAATCTCGGTGACTCTGACTCCCACGAAGACCTTGTATCTGCACGAATCAGACCGGATCCATGTGAGTACGGTCGTGGAGTCTGACCACAAGATTGTTCTTTGCACCGGGATGGTGAGTTCACGTTGGATTAACGTGGCGAGCTGCGCTCCTGCTAGGGCTGCGCAGAGCTCTAGACGCGGGATAGATTGTTGCTTTCGTGGGGCTATTCTTGAGCGAGCCAGGATGAAAGCAGTATGTATTTCTCCTCCCTCCTCTCGGGCACGCAAGTAGGCCACCGAACTGTAGGCTACTTCGGAGGCGTCGCTGAATACGTGCAGGTCGATCTTGCATGTCTCTGGCCTCACTGTGGGTGGGAAGTAGCAGCGGCGTATATTAACACCTGGGAGTGAGCGGAGTTCCGTCTCCCACTCTCTCCATGTGGATGCAAGGTGTTCGGGTATGGGATCGTCCCAGCCCTGTTCCTTGTCCCATAGCGCTCTTACAATCATCTTTGCCCTGGTGGTGTAAGGTAGAATACATCCCAACGGGTCATATTGTCTGGCGAGTGTTCTGTATACACTCCGTCTGGTGGTCGGTATTGCCGTCGACCTTCCCTGCTCCTTGGTCAGGGGTTTGTGTCTATAATGAGCGAGTCTGTTTTGAAGCGCCAGACTAGTCCTAGTGTCATTTCTTGGGCTTCTCCTGGGATGGTCGCCATCCAGGTGTCGCTGCTCGCGGCCTTGTCCTCGGGGGAGAGGCTGCGCAGTACTTGCGGGTCGCTGCTGGCCCACTGCCTGAGATCAAAGCCGCCTTTGATCAGGGAGGCGCGGAGCAGCGCACGACGTCGCCAGTCAATTTTCTTTATGTGTCCCGCTGTGATTCGCTTGTTAATCTCAGCGCGGTACACAGCCTCTTGAGAGGGGTCTTTGGCTAGGCGCCGCTCTGTGTTCAATAGATACCGCTCCATCGCCTCTTTTGTGGCGTGAAAGGTGGGCATTCCCTCTCGCCTCAGGAGTGGAGTTGCGTATCTCATCACTCCGTTGACGTTGACTCTCTTTGTCCCGTGCTCGAGGAGGGCTATAGCGTAGATATCTTCCTTAGAACGAATGTCTTTCTTTTCGTTCTTAAAGGGCATTGTCTCTAGTGTCCATAGCCTCTCGACATGCTGCAGGAGTGTGGTGTCTCCTTCTGTCGCTCTGGAGTGGAGGCAGCTAGTGGCTGCTGTTCGGTTAAGAGACTTGGCGAGGGGGCCTTGTAATGTCCGTCCTAGGCGGGTCTCGACTGCTGCAGGACAACCTCTGGGTCCTGTATGGACCCGGTCTATCGGGACTATGAGGTCTGCATGGTCGGAGCCTATCAGCAGGGTCGGGTTTGGCACCGTCTATGAGCGGGATAGGGAGTTGACGCAGGTGCACATATTTATCCATCAGCTTGGCGATGGGGTAGGTGTACTGCGAGAGTCCTATTTCTTGGCTGGTGAAAGCATTAGTAATCCTATACCGTCTCTCGGGCTGCCCGCTGGCTGCGATAGTGAAGGAGACATTCTCGCCCTTTATCGTCTTTAGATCTCTTCTTATTGTCCGAATCGTCATCTGGTTCTCGCTCCCCCGTAGCCCCAGCTGGGCCGCAGCGGACGCGAGGAGAAGGGTCTTCTCTGACCCGTCATCAAGGACGGCGTAAGTGTCCATGACCTTATCTTGGTAACTCAGTGTTACACGGACCACCTTTAAGAGCACCTGGGCGCCGCTGCTGCTAGCGGGGTCAATGTACATAACACTTGCCTTTGTGCTGCTGGATGGTGCAGGCTTTCTTTTGTTACTGTCGTGTAGGACATCCAGATGGGCTCCGTCACACCGACTACACCTCTTCTTTAGGCGGCACTCGGCTGCCATGTGACTGCGCGCACATCGGTAACAGCGCCTGTTGGACTTTATCCAGTGACTCACTTCTTCAGCGGTCATCTTCTTGAACTGGTCACATTGTGACAACCAGTGTTCCTTCTCGCAGTACGGGCACACCATCTTCCACTTCTCTTTCATCGAGGGGGTACTGTGGTTCTTGCTGCTCGGTACTGATTCTGATTGGTGCATGACAGTCACCGATCTTCGGCCATCGTTTACTCTCCTAGGTCCCTCTCTGGAGCTTGGTGTGCTCCGCACGAACGTATCCAGCCGTAGGCTGCTGACTTCTCTCGCCAGGAAGTCGGCTAGGTCTAGGAGGGATGGCTCGGGACCGTTAGGATCACGGTGGTCTCTTTGCCGCCTGAAGCGCTCCTGTCGGGCGGGCGGCAGCTTCTCTAAAATCCTCTCGACGTTCGAGTTTGCGTATAGTTCGTGCATACCCTTTTCTCGTTGCGCCCCCAGCATCCCTATCAGGGATTGTACTTTGATAGACAGGTCGTCTAGGGAGCGATTGTCTGTTGCTGGGGGTAGGCGGTCAATATGCCTTATCTCTTGTATTACGTAATCCCATATACGTCCATATCTCTGGTCCAGCGCTGCTAGAGCCGCGGTGTATGGGGTCGTAGAGGTGGCATAGGCCAGCGCTATGTTGTGCGCTCGGGGCACTTTCAGGTGCTTCAATAATATTGCATACTTGTGGCGTTCATCAGCGACATCCACCATCATTGTCTCTAAGCACATCCGGAGCTCCGTGTACTGTGCTCGATTCTCATGGGTGAAGTCTGGAAACGTCGGTGTGCCAATGTATGACGCCGTGGATGGCTGGCACATCGGTGAGCATTGGAAGAGAGGCCTCCTGGGCGAGTCTCCTCTTACGCCTCTCGGTGGGCTGGTACTGGCAGGGTACCATGGCCCGCTGGTCCAGGTGCTATTCCTCGGGACTGGTCGTGCATCATGCTCACCCATGAATCGAGTCGGGGGTCTGTAGCGCAGAGCCGCGGGGGTATAGCCTGGGCTGTACTGGACCTCCTGGTCCTGTGGAGTAATGTGCTGCTGTCGGGCTTGACTCTCCTCTTCTCCCTCTTCTTCTTCTGCCAGGTCATCTAGATCCTGTAGTCGTCTATTTAGCCTCTCCGCGGTGTCCGCTGTTCCTTCCTTGTAGCTGGGTCTCACTTGGACCGGTCGGGGAAGGAGTTCGGAGGGGGGTGTAGGCTCTCTCTGGCGGTCGGGTTCAAGGTCGCCTGCTCGGTCAGGGGAGGGTGCCCTTGACACGTGTCTCGACGAGGCCCTGGAACCCCTTGTGGAGGGAGGGGGTGTTGCCCTGGTGATCAGCTGCTCCATTAGCTGCGCTTGTAGTCTGTCGCGCTCGGCTTGTAGTCTGTCGCGCTCGGCTTGTAGTCTGTCGCGCTCGGCTTCGCGCTGGATGAGAGCGATGTCGCGCTCTGCTTCTCTTTGGGCACCGTCAGCGGCGCGCTGGGTGTCGGACCGGTCTCTTGCCATATTCTCTTCCATCTGAAGGCGTCTCAGCTCCAGACGTATGTGCTCTTCTTCGCTCCGTTGCTGTGTTTGGAGTCGATCGCGTTCACCCTGAAGTCGATCGCGTTCACCCTGAAGTCGATCGCGTTCGGTAGAGGCTGCTAGGCTGGCGAAGAACGCCTGTGACAGCATCCTCTCCGCCTCGCTGGGGGAAGACGCTTGTTGAGGTGAGCCGCTCCTGGCAGTACCGGTCGGGGATGCGTTCCCCTGCGGGGAGTCCTGGAGTTCTATCTCCTCGGCGCTCTCCTCATCTTGTTCCGTGCAGAGTTCCATCTCTGAAGGGTTGTCTTCCTCCCGGAGCTCTTGGGGGACTACTTCTTCGGTCTTGGCGGGGGGTAAAGTCGTGTCAGTTCCCTCCTGGTCCCCACCGTGAGCTTGGTCAGTTACATTAGAACCCACTAGGGCCTCTGTGGTCGGGGTATCCTGGTTGATAGGGTCGGACATAATTTTACTTTCTACTTTTACCGCGTTTACCGTTTGTAGAAGGCTAGGTAGTATACTGGCAGCGTAATCCTCTAAGTACTGAGGTGGCTGTCGTCTACGCTGCGGGCATTCTACTTTAGGAGGACCGTTTCGTGGAGTGTTCATCATAGGCCGTTTCAATATTAATACCACTATATTAATATTACACTAATTACCCTCCGGCTCGAAGGACCAATTGTAACTGAGGGGTACAATTCCCTGACTGTATTGATAAGTATGGTATCATTAAACCACTACCGCTTTATGTACTTTAACTACTGGCCATACAGTACACAATATCTAAATATGATGAACACTTTCCCACCATGAAACCAGGTCCACACAAAGGTAATAATCAAATATTTAATATATAGCAAAAGGTACATATAATATTCACCATTACATTTATGATTTGAATGCTCTTGTAAGGCAAATGAGTACTCGTAGGCAAATCAACACTGAATGTCCAATCTCTGGTTACGCAGGAAGCAAGTATACAACCTGGCTCTTAGGGAATTATATCTATGGTCACTTAATGATTATAGCTGGATATACTGTAGGGTCCTGCCGGTTGTAAGCCAGTAGGGGGGGTAGGAGAGCCGTCAGCCGTATCCCGTCTGGTCAACGATTTCTAGGGAGACTTCACGTACAGAAGACAGTGCAGTAGAATCTTGATCCACAGATGAATACACCTTGGCTCTCTTGTAGGCTGTAGCTGTAGCTCCACAGTGAAGAAGAAGCGAGGCGACCTCAGTCTGGTCTGAGCGCCGTCTCACCTTGACTCCTTTCGGGGTAGATCCAACACTCACCGGTGTTGGCGATTATCCGCTCCACAAATCAAAGTACCAAAGCAAATATATATTCCATGCCGCATAGGGCTCAGCAGTCGTCGGGTAGGTAATCCAATGTACAGGTCCACTCGGTCCTCGCCTAGAACTCCTCGGATGAAAGCACTATGTGTGGTCTGCCCACCTTGGTTAAGACTCTAGATAACACGAGGAAGCGATGGGGGTGCTGCTCACTTTAGAACTCTAACCGCACGATGCACCATACATAATAGACTATTATTACTTAATAGAAATACGGTGCCAAACTCTGGCAATTCAGCTATTAATTCGCACGAGGTCTCACTGCTATTCTAAGGCCAAATAGGCCATACTACACCCCACGCGGTATCGTGAGGTGAGGCTTCACGTTCTGTTACTTAGTTGGGTAGAAGGGTAAAGGACTAAGAGGAATTCTACATTTCTTGCGCCATATTTATATGCACGGTGGACAAATAGTGCCACTCTGCTTTCGGTAGCCGTATTCCTGCGCGGAGCCGGGGCTAGTAAGGGCATGTCTCGTCGGTACCTTTGAACTTGAACGCCAGGGGCTGGTCCCTGGCGCCTGGTCCTTTTGTCCAATAAGAGAATGAACTATTATGGGCTGTAGTAGAATAAAGGAATATTCCGTGTATATGTACAGGGAATATACAAGGGATATCAAACGATATACAAATACTATTCAATATATATCCATAAATAAATATATATATTCGGTTTAATCTGATCCTTCACAACACATACACAGTAGATTATGGCCAAAGTGAGGAGGTGGTGGAAATGTTTTCTCCTTGGGTGTTTCTCCACCTTCCCTGCCCGACTGGTGCTGTGACGACGAGGAGGTAAGGTTATATGACCATTGATATGGTCATAAGGGGGGTGGATAGATGAGAAGACCAATTGATGGATTATGCAGATGTGATTGTGCTGTTTTAGGAAAGAAAATAATTAACAGGAGAAGAAAAAATTAATGTAAAGTGAAAATATTGTGATACTAATGTATGTTTTCTCTCAACCAGATCATCTAAGAGAGTGTGGGAACAAACTTTCATATAGATTAAGGAAATTGGGTTTTAAATGTAATGTTCAATTTGTAGATTAAAAGAAATTGTTTTATTGTTTTCAACAAACCCAAAAGTTGTTGTTTAAAAGGTGGGCCTCTGGCTAATGAGCCTTGAGGAGCAAAAACTCATTGATGATGTACCAAAGAATAATGAAAAAAATATTTGAGAAAAAAGAAAAATTGAGAAAAATTTGAAAAAATTATAATTTTTGTTATTATGTTGTATGGTTAGTATGTATAGAAAATCAAGTCAATATACTGTTTATGACAATAATAATTGCCAAAGTGAGGAATGTGGTAATATTGACTTTGAATTCCATAACTAATATCTGTGAATAATTAGAAAACCATAATATTATGCCTTGTATACTTTTTAGCAGCAGAGTGGGCTGCAGGGCTAAATGAGGAACGATTCTAGAGACAGTTGCATCAGATAACAGCAGGAACAGTTATTTCAACCCCCACTCGCAACACTAGAACAAAGGAACTGAAAAGTCACACCCAAATGTTAGCAGATGTCAGCCGACAGCAGAGACCAGATAACTGGCTCTGATAAGTATAAGACAGGACTAAAGATCATTAATCAATAAGGACATGGTTCAAAGTTAAATGAAAAAGCATGATACTTGATTGGCTTTGATTGGATTGACAACTCTATAAATAAATCAATAAAAACAACTATATAGATATTTAGAATTAAGAATCCTGGTATAATTATCACAGTTATACGAAGGAATGTTGATGCATTCAGAGGAGACACCGACGGGGGCCACAGGCAGGCCCCCCCTCTCTGTCCAATCACGTCGCCACAGCCCAGAGGAGGGGGCCATTGACACCAACCCCCACAGAAGAACCAACCGGATTGGACCAAACGTATTATTAAAATGTGCTACTATTGGTGGAAAATTATAGTATTTAAGAGCGAACATAGTGTTAATTCAGGAGCCCAGACCGCCCCCAGGTCTGCGGCTCCCCGCTCCCAACCCAGAGAATGCTGTCGGCTGATTTTCATGTAAGTAAGCTGGATGGGCCCATGGTTGGTTAGAATAGAATGTAAAGATACTTATCTTAGAAACCAGGCTTACTCATATGAAAAGGGCTTACAGTAAATTCTCTATTTTCATTGATGTTAACAATGACTGTTGTATGTACATGTTGGGGTTTTGAGATGCAAACCTTGTTGATCCTTTGTACAAAACAGACATGTTAATGTATTCTGATAATCCTTGTATGTGAAAAGCAACCTTTTAATTCACTCTTGGCCGCCGAGACAAATAAATACATGAGTTTGAATTCGAACTCTCCCGTCTGGACTGCACGTTTATTCCTTGCTGGCTATATTGGAAGTCAGATGAGGAGACCAAATTCTATCACTTATGATCTTATTCCTCCTTCCAGTTAGCGACCTCCTTGTGCTGCAATTAACCTTAAATTTGTATAGGATTATACGACAATACACTTACTGTCTTCTCCAGAGTCCAGACAAGAAGATATCAATTTCCTCTCTGTGTGAGTTCAGTAGAAAGCTATCCGGCTGCACGCTAGCAGCACAAATTAATGGAAGCCGATACGGACCACTAGCCTAGCTTAAAACTCCGGGAGAGGTGTTTTTGGACAACAGCTAGGCTGTTGTGTTAATTTGTGTTAAGCTACTGTAGGCTAGCTTGGAGCCGGATAGCTTTCTACCAAACACACAGATGAAACTGGTATCTAACGCATTTCACATAATGTCGGCGTGTTCCTTTTAGACTGGATTAACCTTCTCCAAGTAGTATGCGTATTTACGCTTTGTGTTAACGGTAAAACAAGATGTGTATCATCTTGTTTTACCGTTAAGACAAAGCGTAAATACGCATATATTAGGTGTGTAACAGTACGTGTATTCGTCCCGCAACTTCACGGTACGGACATCATGGTTCGGTACATCCAGCCATACAATGAATATGTCTCATACGACACTAGGTGAAACCTGGGTTGCACATTTTACAAATGTATGCTCAATATCTTTACTTTACTTTACACTGGCTTACTTTGATCTTCAACGTTGAATATTAAGCTTGTATTGCCAAATTTTGATTATGAGTAAAACATTGAAGCTTGTAAAGGCATGATGACAAGCAGACAGAACAAATTAACAACGCACATTCTGCACTGGGCTGTTTCTCCCCTCCCCTTTACTATAGGTGTCCCTGAAACAAAACCATGAATGAATGATACATGTATGTTTGTAACACAGCAGGGTCATTACAATTTTACAGTTTTCTTGTTTGCCCAATAATGTTAACCAATGGAAAGACACACACACACACCAACTTTCTCCTGCAGACTTTACCTCACAGCTGATTGGAGAGGAAAAAAGACGCACTACATACTTTTCTGCACTGATCATCTGAGCTCCTCTCCAGTTGAGCTGCTACAGTGTTTAACACTAGCACAGCCATGGAGAAAATGCCACTAATTCCCACCAGGAACGGGTCAGATGACCCGACTGTTACGAATGGTGGGGTAGTGAGGGAAGGTGATAAGAACTCAGTTGCGGACAGGAATGGAGGAGGCAGAGGCGGCAGGGTAACGTGTATATATAGACTTTACTGGAAGACGACACGTTACAAAAAGGAACATAAATGGCACAGCCGAGCTGGCGCTAATACAAAACGAACTGAGGCACAAGAAAACAAAGATGAACAAAAACGGAATACTAAAACTTAGTATTACAACTGACCGTGAATCTTTAGCCTAGGCTAGCAGTGGGGACTGTGCTAGCTGGGGAGGCCTGGATAGCTGCATGGGCTAAACTAGCAGACAGGGTTGTGCTAACTGTGGATGCCTGGCTAGCTGCGTGAGCTAAGCTGGCAGATGAGGCTCGCCTAGCTGTCTCCATGAGAGCACAGACCTTGTCAGCCATAACCCTCATCTGAGGCGCCTGTGTTGGACTCTCCTTCGCTACGTTGTCTATCAACTTCAACCAGAAGACCCATTTAGCCGGAGAGTAGCTGGTCAGATCCCCGTATATCATCCCATGCACAATGTCCAACGTCTCTGTGACTTTGTCCGCTAAGTTCTTGCGTGGTGGCATCATTCTGCTACGACTGGTGGGGTAGTGAGGGAAGGCGATAAGAATTCAGTTGCGGACAGGAATGGAGGAGGCAGAGGCGGCAGGGTAACGTGTATATATAGACTTTACTGGAAGACGACACGTTACAAAAAGGAACTGTCGTATATTTCTAAATGAAAACATGAATAAAGCAACTATAAAAGTGTACAACATGATACTGGACGGAAATGCTGTTGGTAAACTGTAAGGCCGGGGCGACAGGGGCTCCAGGAGAAATGGTGTCCGGTAGCACCAGGCCTAAAAGAGGGTAGAGCCAAGTCGACTCTCCCATCACCCCAGACCAGATGGCTGACCTTAAGATAATTACTGGACCCTCCAGGAGATAGTAAGATAGGGCAGGAAGGAAGTATGTACTCTAGCTAAGAGAGGAAACAAAAGCTTACTCCAGAATGACCCATTTGCCCCCACCGGACGGAACCTATTTGATAATAACAGACAGAAGGAAGGATATAATTATCTTTGAAAGAACTAAACCAAACTCAAAATAACAGTTGGGATCAAAGATCATATTTACATTAAGCCAAAGCAATTTAAGTTACAACGGCAGCTGCAGCTGACTATGGTACAGAGGTCAGAAAGGTGACACCAACGGTTGGAATCTCCATTTCAAATCACAGAATTGCCACCAGTTAAAACAGTGCAAATCAATAATATACTAATAGGTTTAGCAATTTCATAAGTTACATGTGGACATAACTTAAAACTATTAGAATAACAGAAGTCACCATAAGGAATAAAAACTCTTAATGCTAAAAGATAAAACAACTATACAGTATTGGTCATATGATTTAATCAGGAAATAAAGTGTTCTATTGAAGGACGGATATGGTTTGTTGTCTGGGCACTGAGAGTAGTCTGTTTCTTCAATCTAGACTATGTAAACATTGGGTCACAAGAAAACATGAGGATGTGGCACGCATTAAACTGATCCCCTCATCAAGAAATGATTAAACAGCCGGCAGATTCTAATTGTGAAACTGTGTAGTGTCAGCAAACCAAGACTGTGTAACATGTTGACGCCAGACCCAGGAGGACGTGTCACGACAGACAAGTTCCTGTTACAAGGAATTTGGCCAAATAGGGAAGCCAGATTGTGGGAGTGACGTGACTAGACAGGCAGGGAAGGTCTCTCTCTCTCTCTCTCTCTGATAAAAAGGGCTGATGGAGATGGAGAGACACACACACCCGGGGACAGACCCGGAGACGGAGAGGATCCCTGGAGAGCCGAGCCTTGACACAGCGAGAAGGGACCTGGGGACTGAGAGACAGACCTGGAGCGCTGAAACCTCCACCGACAGAGGGGGACTGGAGACTCAGAGCCATTGACACCAGATGACAGAGCCGAGGCTCATAGCAGACTCCGCCGAGACGAAATCAAGCGCTCCCTGCCTGACCGCCGAGGAACGACCAGCAAACCAACAAGAGAAGACTCGTGTTGGCATGGGAACCAAGAGACAACAACCCCAGCACCGGAGAAGAAAACTCTGATCGGGCCTAGCTGATCCGAGCATGGACCAAACAGCCACATTAAAGAGACAATTAGATATACCAAAGAGACGATGTACTTGTTTTGATTCCTAAGCTGTGGTTTATTAATAAACACCGCAGATTGTTGATTTGACCACCTCGTCAGCTTCTATCCTTACTTGAACCGAACATCTGAAATACCAAACAAATGCAGAAGAAGGGTAATAGAATACTATACGATCACTGAACTTAGATATAGGTAAATGAAGCTCAAGATACTTCAGAACATAAATGGCACAGCCGAGCTGGCGCTAATACAAAATGAACTGAGGCACGAGAAAACAAAGATGAACAAAAACGGAATACTAAAACTACTTACAACTCTTAATACAAAACAGCAAGGCAAGGGAGAGACGACAGGAGACACGACGGGCAAGGGAACACGGAGGTAACTGGAGGTAACACGGAGGGATGATGCCACAACGGGAAGAGAGGAAGACACACACTTAAATACCTAGACTAATCATGATTGGCAACAGCTGGCCAGGCCAGTCTAAAAACAAACATTTAACCACTAGACAGGGGAGGGGAACCACATCACACCAGGGAGGGAAAGTTCAACAATAACACACACAGTGACATCCCATTAATTATCCCATTAATTAAAGTAAGCATATGAGTTAACAAAGGTATAATCAAAGTCTGCACCATCTGCTGGTGACCACTAGAGGGTGGTATGAGACTGGAGGAAGGTAGGCCTCCAATCTTCCTTCTCCCCTCACAGCCCAACAGAGGGCTGAGTCTGGGCTCGTTAAAGGATGGAGGTAGGGGACCAATGTTACTCCTCCCACCACAGCCCAACCGAGGGCTGAGTATGGGATCGTTACACCGACAGCTTATATGAGAAATATGAGAAAAATAAACAGTGTAAACTATATAATTACCTCTGAATATAGAAATATGAGGTTTACCACAATGAAATGTAGGTTCGAGTGACATCATTTTTTTTTATTATTATTATTATTATTTTTTTGGATGGAAGAGCCACACATTGACGGGCAAAGAGCCACATGCGGCTCGCGAGCCACGGGTTGGCCACGCCTGCGCTAGACGCTCGCAAATTGCTGTGACTTTCGTCTGTTCCAACGGCCCATATGTGGAATAACGTTCTAATTACATTTTCCTGAAGTCATTTTTAAATTTCAGAAACCGTGCCAGATAAAATGGGTACTTTTAGGAAAGGTGTTGAGTGACAGAGCTGGAGCTCGACCGAGTGACGAGGATACATTTATTGAAAATGCCTAGGGGTCATTTGACCCCTTGTCGGCTGTGCTAGTGTTAAATCCAAAATATTGATAAATCTTCTGCCATTGTTGTGTAACATGTCACCTCTTCTATAGAGTCTTCTTTCTCTGCTTCATGTGAAGTAAAATCTACTCTAGAAGTGAAACTGAAACTTAACACGCATACACTGTGGGGGTGGGGGCGGTAGGCAATTAATTTACTCAATGGATGCCTGACCACAGAATGACACCGGTATCACTGACTACCACGGTAAGCCTATGGGGAACTAAGTGTAACTTAATAGAAAATAATTATATTTAATAATAATAGTATATTCTTTTCCTGTTGTACCGAACTCGTACCGAACCTTGACCCCAAAACCGAGGTACGTACCGAACCGTGGCTTCTGTGTACCGTTACACCCCTAGCATATATCCATGATGGTCTTGTATTCCACCGACACACTGTGTACATTCATGCTTATCAGATGACCACAGTCTGCGGCACGTGGTGTAGTCTGTTACGAGCACATATATCAGCTAGTTGTTGTGTCAGTGACATACTCAGGGAGCGTTTGCAAATCATTCTAATGTCTTAGCTGTGACTGGTGCAGCACGGCTGTACAGGCATATTTTCACCCTTCATACATGGCAATCCATTCATCTGTACACATTATTTGCAGCTGCACAGGGAAATTCCATCTGCAACGGTCCTTTTCTGCAACCCTTCCACAGTATCCAAACTCCAACTATGCTGACACAATCACAACAGTAATTTCATTCATTCATTCAATCTTTATTTAATCTCAAAGGACCATTGCGAGAAAGCTCTCATTTACAATGACGTAGAGAAATACAAACACAATAAAACACAATAAAAAAAATATATATATATATGAATAGAAAGTCAATCAATTATACATTTAAACTAATTAAAAACAACAGCAGACTGGTGAAGTAGGTTGCAATTTAAAATGTAAACTGACCAATACTAATATGGTTATAGATATGGTTTTATATTAGACTTTCTCAAGCTTTTTATCTTGTGTCGTATGTTCCTGTTGGCCTGACCGACCGACTGACTGACCGACAGCGCTGAGTGCAACAATGCTCTATCCCAGAGAGGCCACAGTGCTCTATCCCAGAGAGAGAGAGACACCACAGCGCTCTATCCCAGAGAGAGAGACACCACAGTGCTCTAGCCCAGAGAGAGACACCACAGTGCTCTAGCCCAGAGAGAGAGACACCACAGTGCTCTAGCCCAGAGAGAGAGACACCACAGTGCTCTAGCCCAGAGAGAGAGACACCACAGTGCTCTAGCCCAGAGAGAGAGACACCACAGTGCTCTAGCCCAGAGAGAGAGACACCACAGTGCTCTAGCCCAGAGAGAGAGACACCACAGTGCTCTAGCCCAGAGAGAGAGACACCACAGTGCTCTAGCCCAGAGAGAGAGACACCACAGTGCTCTAGCCCAGAGAGAGAGACACCACAGTGCTCTAGCCCAGAGAGAGAGACACCACAGTGCTCTAGACCAGAGAGAGAGACACCACAGTGCTCTAGCCCAGAGAGAGAGACACCACAGTGCTCTATCCCAGAGAGAGAGACGCCACAGTGCTCTAGCCCAGAGAGAAACACCACAGTGCTCTAGCCCAGAGAGAGACACCACAGTGCTCTAGCCCAGAGAGAGATGCCACAGTGCTCTAGCCCAGAGAAAGAGACGCCACAGTGCATTACAGCCCTAATGACTCAGGAGGGAGGACAGACGCTGGCAATTAAAGCTGGAGAGCGAGCATGAGGAACCAGAGGTAGGGGTACACCGCAGGCTCCAAGGCTGCTGTTCCACATGGGTGTTGGATGGGGGGAGGTCAATTAGTGTAGGAGAGGTGGTGGAAGGGTCAATTAAGGGGCTGTGGTGCGCGTTTTGCCCGGGTTGTTGTGTCACTTTGTCCTGTCAGTTGTAGCGGTGAGTTAGGAAGCGCCCTGTGGCTTAAAGCTCGACATCCCATGGGTTTTAAATCCCTATTCTATCTCCCATCCGTTATCCAGCAGCCATACTGGCGTGTAAAAAAATTAAAATAAAAAGGTGTGCATGTACTCTTGTAGGTGCTTGTGAGAATGTGTGGTTGCCGAGTGTGTGCATGATGGTGATGTACTGTATGTACTTTCTACATAGGCTCAGGTCTAATGGTGTCAGCTGCAGCATCCTTTACTGTTCTACCATCCAGAGTGTTATCCAGTACTGAATCATCTACTGTTCTACCATCCAGAGTGTTGTCCAGTACTGCATCATCTACTGTTCTACCATCCAGAGTGTTGTCCAGTACTGCATCATCTACTGTTCTACCATCCAGAGTGTTCTCTAGTACTGCATCATCTACTGTTCTACCATCAAGAGTTTTGTCCAGTAGGCCTACTGCATCATCGTCTGGTATAACAGCAT
The DNA here is from genome assembly GCF_963971535.1 of Notolepis coatsorum. Classification (NCBI taxonomy): domain Eukaryota; kingdom Metazoa; phylum Chordata; class Actinopteri; order Aulopiformes; family Paralepididae; genus Notolepis; species Notolepis coatsorum. The sequence continues at coordinate 44,376,821 of NC_140165.1, forward strand.
CACGGTCCAGGTAAAATGTGGCGAGCATCCTTAAAATCGCTTCAAAGATAATCGGCAAATCCATCAACCAAACAGAGTAACACTATACACAGATGTTGAGAATGGCCTATAAGATCATAGAAGATCCCTCACATGTATTACACACAGAATACGAGCTGCTACCGTCACATAGGCGCTTCACAGATCCCCCAAGTTGAAACTGAAAAGATTGAAAAATGAATTTGTGCCACATTCAATGAGCCTACTTAACAGGTAGGATATAAATGTGGTCGCAAGATACAAGGGAGTAAATTATAAAAGGGCTGTGCAATACGAAATAACCTTGGACTTATGGGACTGTGTCAAATATTTAGATCCACATTCAAACATAGTTTGCCTAGAACTGGTTTATAATAAACAACTATATACTCACACCCTAACAATAAGGATAAGTGCTCAATGAAGAAATTATGCATCCTATTCATCCCACTCACAGTGCTGTTCTCTATAGTTCTAGTCCTGGAGGACAGGTATTAAATACTGTCCTCCATTGAACCACAATTCCAACTCATAGGGTGGCTTATTGCTCCAACTGGGTTTAATTTAATGTCAAATCAGTAGTTAAACTAGTTTTAAAATGAGTAAATCCAGATTTAGCTAATTTAGTAAATGAGTAAATGAAGATGATAGCATTTTTGTAAAAAAATAAAAAGGTGATCAAAATAATAATAAAAGGCCAATTGTGCTGTTGTAACATTGTTCTGCTCTGCTGCTTGGTGTTAGCTAGTTAGCTAATGCTACTTTATGTCTACTCATGGCTTGGCAGAGAAACTCAAATCTTCATCATCATTGTCATTGTAAAACTAAATTGTGCAGAGTTCAACAAAGTTAATCCCTGATCAAAATTTCTATTGGAGTTTAAAGAGAATAAACATTAATATAGGTTTGGGGTAAAACTAAACTGACAGGTTTACATGTAATACTGCTTAGTTTTAAATCAACTTTAAAGCAACATAAATGATAAACATACATGTAATCCAGTTTAAAGATGAATCCTTGTTGGTGCAACCCATTCATTCTGTTCCATGGTCTGTAACCGTGTAATCTGCCTGTAAGTGTAGAAAACACATTTAGCTCCCGAGGCTTTGAACAGCGGCGTGTGTTTGATGTGTCTGATGTTTTTGGCTGCATGCTGCTATCATTTTGAATGTGAAATGATGTTGCGGTTCGTTAACTATCCATTCAAAAGAAGCTGAAAATATGCTTCAATCGAGGTGGCCGGTGAGTCCCTGAGTCACTGCACGGTGCCATTTCACATTGTGCGTTAATAACGTGTTAACTTTGACAGCCTTAACTCTTTGATGCCCTTTTCCCCATCTGCACTGACTAGCGCCAGCTTTTCTTGACCATTTTCATGATATTTCAAGATCTTTGCAGAGCTAGTGTATATTCTATATTATAGCTATGGAGACAATAGTATGGCTCATTTGACAGACACTATTTATAGTCCAACATGTAAAAATTAGTTTGTTTCTACACACTGTAGTTTGTAGTTTATTACATGCTAAACATCGCCCATTTCCAAAATAATCCAGTCTTTTTCCATAGATCGTGCGATAAAACGCATTATATGCAATAAGCCCAAATCGTTCTGGTTGATCCCCTGAAACCCCAAATACTCCCAAATCAAAGGTATATACCATGTACACATGTGCCTTCACAAAATCATCAAGGGGGGGGGGGGGTAGTCTTACCCCGAAAAATGCGATAGTTAGAAAACGCTTGGTTTAGGTCCAGTAAAGTAAGACACTGTGATCGTTACAGAAACATGTTTCAGGTTCGGTAAAATAGACATAGGGGGTCCTTACCTTAGCCAAAAGGTACTCCAAAAACAATAATTCCAATGATCCCATCGGCGATATATGTAATTACACGTGTTTACGGGAAACTATAGGTTTTGAGGAGCAGATCTCTGAGCGATTGCTCTGCAAGAGCTCCTCCCCCTCAGAGCGAGTCTTGACAGTCGAGTTCATTGGGCCTCATTCAACAATACTCTCTTATTATTTTTCTTATATTCTTGCTTACCTGTCTGTTAAGAGAACAATATGAAAAGCCTCCGCCACATTCATCAAGCCGTTCTTAACGTCCAACTCTGTGCTTACTCAGGTGTCTTGCATGATGAATCCCACTCATTCTTAAATTCAAATGCGCGTTTGCGCTCAAATAATTTGCATACAGACACGCCCGCCATCTCCTTATAAGGCGAATAAGGCGTGTGTAAAACAGCCGTGGTTCGGTGTCTGATCCATTCAACAGGAAGTGATTTGTGACTGATCTCAAAATGACACACACACAGACACACGTCTCACAACTCGCGACTCAGTGCATGTGTGTGTGTGTTCCTGTGCTGTGGGTCGCTCAGTGCATGTGTGTGTGTGTTAAAAGAAAACTCCAACATTTTGGGAAATTAGCTTATTTAACATCTTCCCTGGAGTTAGACAAGAAGATACATACCTTTTTTGTCTCTGTGCGTGCATTTAGCTTTGGGAACAGTCGCTCCGTTAGCGTAGCTTAGCTTCATCACTGGAAGTGGGGGAGATCCGGAGCTTCATCACTGGAAGTGGGGGAGATCCGGAGCCTGACGTTCCCTTACACTGTATACAGTCACGAAATACACTCCAAATACAACTCCAAAACGTTCATGTAAACATGTTGTGACCTGTGTATTCACCACGTGGAGAAATTAAAAATAATTGAATTAGACAATTACGTTTTATAAGCAAATATACTCAGAACTATTTTTTGCCTAACCACTCCTCTCTGAGCGCAGTCAGTGATTTCAACGTGTCGTCGTGATTGTTGACATTCTCATTCATTCAAAGGATCCGAACCGATTGAAGTTTATGGATACTGTAACTGAGGGGTACAATTCCCTGACTGTATTGATAAGTATGGTATCATTAAACCACTACCGCTTTATGTACTTTAATTACTGGCCATACAGTACATGATATATAAATATGATGAACACTTCCCACAATAAATCGGTTCCACACAAAGTGGTAATTAAGTATTTATTGCAGCAAAAGGTACATAATATACTTCTCTATTTTACTTTGGATGCGCTTATAAGGCAAAGGAATGTGCGTAGGCAAATCAATAATGAATGTCCATTCTCTGGTTACGCAGGAGGTAATTATACAACCTGAATCTTAGGGAATTATATCTATGGTACACTAGTAATATATAGCGGGAGATACTGGAAGGGTCCCCCCGGTTGTAAGCCAGCAGGGGTAGAGGATCTGTCGGTAGTAGAGAGTCTGGTCAACGATGACTAAGGAGACTCCAAGTACAGGAGACGGTGCAATAGTCTCTTGATCCACAGACGAATACAGCTGTTCTCCGTAGACTGTAGCTCCACAGTGAAGAAAGCTAGCCGGCCTCAGGCTCTCTGAGGCGCAGACTCGACGTGGCTCCTCACAGGGTAAATCCCACACGTGTAGGCGTCGGCGATTCTCCGCTCCATAAATCACAGGACCAAAACAAATATAATCCAGCCGCAAAGGGCTATGTAGTCGTCGGGTAGATTAATCCAGTGTACATGTCCACACGGTTCTCGTCTAGGTCTCCTCGGGTGAAAGCGCCATGAAAGCAGCCCAGCCTGGATAAGCACTCTAGCTGATACGAGGAAGCGTTGGTGATGCTGGTCACTGTAGAACTTTAGCCGCACGATACACTATACACAAATAGACTATTACTGACTTAATAGAAATATGTCGCACTCGACGGTATAGCGCCAAACTCTGACAATTCAGTTATTAATTCGCACGCGGTCTCAATGCTCTATTTGGGGCCAAACAGGCCATACTTCACCGCACGTTGTATCGTGGGTGAGGCTTCAACTTATTGGGTAACTCTACTTCTGTATTCACCTGCGCCATATTTATATGCACGGCGAACAATCTAGTGCCAACCTCATTTCTGTCTCGTATTCCTGGGCAAGGCCGGGCATGTACAGACATGTCTTGACAGTGGCCTTGAACCTGACTCTGGAGGCATGGCCCTGGCGCCTGTGGACCGCTGTCCAATAGGAGAATGAAATATTATGGTCTGTACTAGGCTAAAGGGATATTCCGTGTATATGTACAAGGAATATACAAGGGATATCAAACGATATACAAATACTATGCAATATATATCAATCAATAAATATATATATTCGGTTTAATCTGATCCTTTGTAACAGCCGCCTCCTAATTAGTCCCACCTAATTAGCTAAGCAGAGACAGATTAACCGCACTGTCCACTACTCAATGTCTGTTGTGAGGGGTCGGGCAGTTCACAAAGTCATGGGGTCATGGTCGTCATCGATAGTATCGGGGAGCCTTGGCAGTTCTATTAGCCTCGCCACGGGTCGGGTGTAGATCCGTCCTTGGACGAGCACTTCGGCTGCTCGGACCTTTCCGTCGGCACCGGTGATCACTTTGCTTACGCGGCCAGCCGGCCACATAGCTCGGGGTAGTGACTGGTCGATAATCATGACGACTGTTCCTTCTGTCAAATTGTCTCTCTCTTTCACCCATTTCTGGCGGGTCTGTAGAGACGGTAGATATTGGAGTAGGAAGCTGTTCCAAAACTTGTCAGCCAATACTTGACTGTACCTCCACATTCTTCGGCATTTCGCTTCTTCAGGCCTGTACATTGTCTGTGGTAGCGCGGGGTCCAGCCGCCCAAATCAAGAGTGTGTTGGGGGTGACTGGGTCGACATCTGCTACATCACTTGAGACGTAACCGAGGGGCTTTGAATTCAATACTCCCTCGATCTCCGTGAGGACTGTCATTAGGACTTCTTCCGCCACGGTCTGGGCCCCAAGCACGGCGTACAGGGCTGTCTTTATTGAACGTACTTCTCGTTCCCAAGTTCCACCGAAGTGAGGTGCGTTCGGGGGATTAAACTGGAAGTCAATCTGGGATGGAGCGAGGTGGGTCTTAAGTTCTGGGCCCATAGCTTGGAAGCTCTCTCTCAGCTCTCTTTCTCCGCCTTTGAAGTTTGTCCCGTGATCAGACAATAATATAGACGGTTTGCCTTTCCGCGATGTGAATCTTCGGAAGGCCATAAGGAATGAGTCTGTGCTCATGGTTGGAAGGAGTTCTATATGCATCGCTCGGGTGGTCATGCATTTGAATACAATACCCCACCGCTTCTCGGTTCCTCTTCCTTTCTTTATATACAGCGGGCCGAAACAGTCCATACCGGTGGAGTGAAAAGGCTTGTCGCCGAGTCGGAGGCGACAGGGAGGTAGGTCAGCCATCCGGGGTATACTGGGCTGCGCTCGCCACTTACGACAGTCTAGACAGGTTCGCTGGAAGCGCCGCACTGCTTCTCTCCCTTGCAGTATCCAATAACGACGTCTGATCTCCGCGAAGACTCTCTCTGCCCCGGCGTGATGCACATCCTCGTCGTATTTCTTTATGATCAGCTCTGTGACCTTGTGTCGGCTGTTTAAGACTATCGGGTACTTGACGTCATGCGGTAAGTCTGGAGCTCTCCGCAGACGACCACCCACTCTGATGAGACCATGGGCGTCGCTCTCGGGGTCTAGGTGGAGCAGTCTGCTGTCTGATGGGACGGGCTTTGCTCCCTGTAGACAGTCTAGCTCATCGGGGAACGAGTCTCTCTGGGCTCGTTGTAGTAGAAGAAGTTCTGCTTCTTCGTAGTCAGCTGCTGTAATGTCAGTAGTGAGCTGAACCTCTGGGTGGTGCCACAGGAATGTCTTTAGCTGCGCACTCTCTAGGGTGAGGCAATCGTCTATGTCGGGGTCTGTGGAGACGAGTGTGTTCAATCCACAGAACATAGATTTCTTGTTTTTGGCCTCCTCTTTACTCGCTTCCCGTGGGGTGGGTGTAGGCCACTCTTCTTCCGGGAGCTTGAGGAACTCTGGCCCGTCACTGTATAGGTTGTGACGGGTGAGGTCATCCAGGGACATTCCCCGGGTGATGACGTCAGCTGGGTTGTGTTTTGTGTCCACATACCTCCAGCTTGCTACTTCTGTTAAATCTTGAATCTCTGTGACTCTGACTCCCACGAAGACCTTGTATCTGCACGAATCAGACCGGATCCATGTGAGTACTGTCGTGGAGTCTGACCACAAGATTGTTCTTTGCACCGGAATGGTGAGTTCACGTTGGATTAACGTGGCGAGTTGCGCTCCTGCTAGGGCTGCGCAGAGCTCTAGACGCGGGATAGATTGTTGCTTTCGTGGGGCTATTCTTGAGCGAGCCAGGATGAAAGCAGTATGTATTTCTCCTCCCTCCTCTCGGGCACGCAAGTAGGCCACCGAACCGTAGGCTACTTCGGAGGCGTCGCTGAAGACGTGCAGGTCCATCTGGCACGTCTCCGGCCTCACTGTGGGTGGGAAGTAGCTGCGGCGTATGTTGACACCTGGGAGTGAGCTGAGTTCCGTCTCCCACTCTCTCCATGTGGATGCAAGGTGTTCGGGTATGGGGTCGTCCCAGCCCTGGTCCTTGTCCCATAACGCTCTTACAATCATCTTTGCCCTGGTGGTGTAAGGTAGAATACATCCCAACGGGTCGTATTGTCTGGCGAGTGTTCTGTATACACTCCGTCTGGTGGTCGGTAGTGCAGTCGACCTTCCCTGCTCCTTGGTCAGGGGTGTGTGTTTATAATGGAGCGAGTCTGTTTTGAAGCGCCAGACTAGTCCTAATGTCATTTCTTGGGCTTCTCCTAGGATGGTCGCCATCCAGGTCTCGCTGCTTGCTGCCTTGTCCTCGGGGGAGAGGCTGCGCAATACTTGCGGGTCGCTGCTGGCCCACTGCCTGAGATCAAAGCCGCCTTTGATCAGGGAGGCGCGGAGCTTGAGTAGAAGGGCCTCGGCTTCTTCTGGCGTCGAGACGCTTTGCAGACAGTTGTCCACGTAGAAACTATTTCCTACACTTTGTCGGACCTCTTCATCAGCTGCTGGGTCCTCTGTGACGTGTTTTTGCAGTGCAAACGTAGCACAGCATGGGCTGCATGTGGTTCCGAAAGGGAGGACTTCCCATTGATAGATGGCTGGTTGCTCATCCCCGATCCTCTCTCTCCATAGGAACCGCAGCAGGGGCTTGTCCTCCTCCACTAGTCTCACCTGCAGGAACATCCCTTTGATGTCGCCGCTGATGGCCACCTTGTCTTGGCGGAAACGTAGTAACACGCCTAGTAGAGAGGGGCCGAGTGTTGGGCCGGGCAAGAGCTCTTTATTCAGATTTTGTGATCCGATCTGGTAGCTGCAGTTGAACACAATACGATCCTTGCCGTTGTGGTGGACTTTGTGGTGCGGCACGTACCATGATTCGGTCGTCTGATCGGCCTCTTTAATGTCAATTTTCTTTATGTGTCCCGCTGTGATTAGCTTGTTAATCTCAGCGCTCAGTCTCTTGAGCGGGGTCTCTGGCTAGGCGCCGCTCTGTGTTCAATAGATACCGCTCCGTCGCTTCTTTTGGGGCGTGAAAGGTAGGCATACCCTCTCGCCTCAGGAGTGGAGTTGCGTATCTCATCACTCCGTTGACTTTGACTCTCTTTGTCCCCTGCTCGAGGAGGGCTATAGCGTAAATGTCTTCCTTGGAACGAATGTCTTTCTTTTCGTTCTTAAAGGGCATTGTCTCTAGTGTCCATAGCCTCTCGACATGCTGTAGGAGGGTGGTGTCTTCTTCTGTCACTCTGGAGTGGAGGCAGTTAGTGGCTGCTGTTCGGTTAAGAGACTTAGCAAGGGGGCCTTGTAATGTCCATCCTAGGCGGGTCTCGACTGCTGCAGGACAGCCTCTGGGCCCTGTGTGGACCCGGTCAATCGGGACGATGAGGTCTGCATGGTCGGAGCCTATCAGCAGGGTCGGGGTGACACCGTCTATGAGCGGTATAGGTAGTTGACGCAGGTGCACATATTTATCCATCAGCTTGGCGATGGGGTAGGTGTACTGCGACAGGCCTATTTCTTGGCTGGTGAAAGCGTTAGTAATCCTATACCATCTCTCTGGCTGCCCGCTTGCTGCGATAGTGAAGGAGACATTCTCGCCCTTTATCGTCTTTAGATCTCTTCTTATTGTCCGAATCGTCATCTGGTTTTCGCTCCCCCGCAGCCCCAGCTGGGCCGCAGCGGACGCGAGGAGAAGGGTCTTCTCTGACCCGTCGTCAAGGACGGCGTAAGTGTCCATGACCTTATCTTGGTAACTCAGTGTTACGCGGACCACCTTTAAGAGCACCCGGGCGCCCCCGCTGCTGGCGGGGTCGATGTACATAACACTTGCCTTTGTGCTGCTTGAGGGTGCAGGCTTTCTTCTGTTACTGTCGTGTAGGACATCTAGGTGGGCTCCGTCACACCGATTACACCTCTTCTTTAAGCGGCAATCGGCTGCCATGTGACTGCGCGCACATCGGTAACAGCGTCGGTTGGACTTTATCCCTTGACTCACCTCGTTGGCGGTCATCTTCTTGAACGTGTCACATTGTGACAACCAGTGTTCCTTTTCGCAGTACGGGCACACCATCTTCCACTTCTCTTTCATCGAGGGGGTACTGTGGTTCTTGCTGCTCGGTACTGATTCTGATTGGTGCATGACGGTCACCAATCTGCGGCCATCGTTTGCTCTCCTAGGTCCCTCTCTGGAGCTTGGTGTGCTCCGCATGAATGTATCCAACCGTAGGCTGTTGACTTCTCTCGCCAGGAAGTCGGCTAGGTCTAGGAGGGATGGCTCGGGACCGTTAGGATCACGGTGGTCTCTTTGCCGCCTGAAGCGCTCTTGTCGGGCGGGCGGAAGCTTCTCTAAAATCCTCTCGACATTAGAGTTCGCGTACAGTTCGTGCATACCCTTTTCTCTTTGCGCCCCCAGCATCCCTACCAGGGATTGTACCTTGATAGACAGGTCATCTAGTGAGCGATTGTCTGTGGCTGGGGGTAGGCGGTCAATATGCCTTATCTCTTGTATTACGTAGTCCCATATGCGTCCATATCTTTGGTCGAGTGCTGCTAGAGCCGCTGTGTATGGGGTAGTAGAGGTGGCATAGGCCAGCGCTATATTGTGCGCTCGGGGCACCTTGAGGTGCTTCAGTAGGATAGCATACTTGTACGGTTCATCAGCTACATCGGACATCATTGTCTCTAAGCACATTCGTAGCTCCGTGTACTGTGCTCTGTTCTCGTGGGTGAAGTCCGGAAACGTCGGTGTGCCAATGTATGATGCCATGGATGGCTGGCACATCGGTGAGCGTTGGAGGAGAGGCCTCCTAGGCGAGTCTCCTCTTACGCCTCTTGGTGGGCTGGTACCTGCTGGGTACCATGGCCCGTGTATCCAGGTGCTGTTCCTCGGGGCTGGTCGTGCGTCAAGCTCACCCGTGAATTGAGTCGGGGGTCTGTAGCGCAGAGCCGCGGGGGTAGAGCCTGGGCTGTACTGGACCTCCTGGTCCTGTGGAGTACTGTGCTGCTGTCGGGCTTGACTCTCCTCCTCTCCCTCTTCTTCTTCCTCTGGCAGGTCCTCTAGATCCTGTAGTTGTCTATTTAGCCTCTCCGCGGTGTAGACCGTTTCTTCCTTGTAGCTGGGTCTCACTTGGACCGGTCGGGGAAGGGGTTCGGAGGGGGGTATAGGCTCTCTCTGGTGGTCGGGCTCAGGGTCGCTTGATCGGGTAGGGGAGGGTGCCCTTGACCCTTGTCTTGACGAGGCCCTGGAACCCCGTGCGTAGGGAGGGGGTGTTGCCCTGGTGATCAGCTGCTCCATTATCTGCGCTTGTAATCGGTCGCACTCGGCTTCGCGCTTGGTGAGAGCGAGGTCGCGCTCTGCTTCTCTTTGGGCACCGGCAGCGGCGCGCTGGGCTTCGGCGGCGGCGCGCTGGGCTTCGGCCCGGTCCCTTACCATATTCTCTTCCGTCTGAAGGCGTCTAATCTCTAGACGTATACGATCTTCGTCGCTCCGTTGCTGCGCCTGAAGGCGTTCTCTTTCCATGGAAGAATGTTCGCGCTCACTAAGCGTCTGTGCTTGGAGTCGATCGCGCTCTGTTGAGGCTGCTAGGCTGGCGAGGAATGCCTGTGCCAGCATCTTGTCCGCCTCGCTGGGGGAAGACGCTGGTTGAGGTGATCCGCTCCTGGCAGTACTCGTTGGAGATCTGTTCTCCTGTGGCGAGTCCTGGAGATCCATCTCCGGGGTGCTCTCCTCTTCTTGTAGCGGGTAGAGTTCCATCCCTGGAGAGCTGTCTTTATCCTGGAGCTCTCCGGGGACTACTTCTTCGGTCTTGGCGGGGGGTAAAGTCATGTCGGGTCCCTCCTGGTCCCTACCGTGAGCTTGGTCAGTTACGTTAGAACCCACTAGGGCCTCTATTGGCGGGGTAGCCTGGTCGATAGGGTCGGACATAATTTTACTATCTACTTTTTCCACGTTTACCGTCTGTAGAAAGCTAGGTAGTATATTGGCAACGTAATCCTCTAAGTACTGAGGTGTCTGCCGTCTACGCTGCGGGCGATCTACTTTAGGAGAACCGTTTTGTGGAGTGTTCATCATAGGCCATGTCAATATTAATACCACTATATTAATATTACACTAGTTACCCTCCGGCTCGAAGGACCAATTGTAACTGAGGGGTACAATTCCCTGACTGTATTGATAAGTATGGTATCATTAAACCACTACCGCTTTATGTACTTTAATTACTGGCCATACAGTACATGATATATAATTATGATGAACACTTCCCACAATGAATCGGTTCCACACAAAGTGGTAATTAAGTATTTATTGCAGCAAAAGGTACATAATATACTTCTCTATTTTACTTTGGATGCGCTTATAAGGCAAAGGAATGTGCGTAGGCAAATCAATAATGAATGTCCATTCTCTGGTTACGCAGGAGGTAATTATACAACCTGAATCTTAGGGAATTATATCTATGGTACACTAGTAATATATAGCGGGAGATACTGGAAGGGTCCCCCCGGTTGTAAGCCAGCAGGGGTAGAGGATCTGTCGGTAGTAGAGAGTCTGGTCAACGATGACTAAGGAGACTCCAAGTACAGGAGACGGTGCAATAGTCTCTTGATCCACAGACGAATACAGCTGTTCTCCGTAGACTGTAGCTCCACAGTGAAGAAAGCTAGCCGGCCTCAGGCTCTCTGAGGCGCAGACTCGACGTGGCTCCTCACAGGGTAAATCCCACACGTGTAGGCGTCGGCGATTCTCCGCTCCATAAATCACAGGACCAAAACAAATATAATCCAGCCGCAAAGGGCTATGTAGTCGTCGGGTAGATTAATCCAGTGTACATGTCCACACGGTTCTCGTCTAGGTCTCCTCGGGTGAAAGCGCCATGAAAGCAGCCCAGCCTGGATAAGCACTCTAGCTGATACGAGGAAGCGTTGGTGATGCTGGTCACTGTAGAACTTTAGCCGCACGATACACTATACACAAATAGACTATTACTGACTTAATAGAAATATGTCGCACTCGACGGTATAGCGCCAAACTCTGACAATTCAGTTATTAATTCGCACGCGGTCTCAATGCTCTATTTGGGGCCAAACAGGCCATACTTCACCGCACGTTGTATCGTGGGTGAGGCTTCAACTTATTGGGTAACTCTACTTCTGTATTCACCTGCGCCATATTTATATGCACGGCGAACAATCTAGTGCCAACCTCATTTCTGTCTCGTATTCCTGGGCAAGGCCGGGCATGTACAGACATGTCTTGACGGTGGCCTTGAACCTGACTCTGGAGGCATGGCCCTGGTGCCTGTGGACCGCTGTCCAATAGGAGAATGAAATATTATGGTCTGTACTAGGCTAAAGGGATATTACGTGTATATGTACAAGGAATATACAAGGGATATCAAACGATATACAAATACTATGCAATATATATCAATCAATAAATATATATATTCGGTTTAATCTGATCCTTTGTAACAGATACCATGACTTAAAATCCTCTTACCTTGACGATTAAAAGCCTCCCCAATTTAGAAAACAGTAATCCAATGGCTGGTCTTGATAATATACTACTAACTACTGGACGCTCTGAGCTAACCGGAGCTAACACAGAACAGGATGGTAAAGCATATATAATGACTTCCTTTCTGGGGTTTTCAAAATAAAAGTGCAACGTTTATAGCAGCGGAAAACATTTATTTTGTACATTATCGAACGTTAATACGAACCTAAACTAACGTTACAACTAACCTAAATTTAGTTTAGGTTCTTGTTAACGTTAGATAATGTACAAAATAAACGTTCAATTCAATTGTCTAATTCAATTATTTTTAATTTCTCCACGTGGTGAATACACAGGTCACAACATGTTTACATGAACGTTTTGGAGTTGTATTTGGAGTGTATTTCGTGACTGTATACAGTGTAAGGGAACGTCAGGCTCCGGATCTCCCCCACTTCCAGTGATGAAGCTCCGGATCTCCCCCACTTCCAGTGATGAAGCTAAGCTACGCTAACGGAGCGACTGTTCCCAAAGCTAAATGCATGCACAGAGACAAAAAAAGTATGTATCTTCTTGTCTAACTCCAGGGAAGATGTTAAATAAGCTAATTTCCCAAAATATTGGAGTTTTCCTTTAATCTGATGACAAATAAAGACTTATACTTGTACTTATACATACTGTATAGTGCGAAATAAATCGTTCCAGCAAAGTAGGCTTTGTCAATACTGAACGAACCAATCGTGCAGTAGATTCGGAAATACTGGATCTGTCCCCTGTCATCTCTCTCTGAAAGGTCCCTGTGGCTAAAACCCACAGTGCGCTCAGAACTTGTATAGGTGTGGAAAAGAGAGGAGAGGAGAGGAGAGGAGAGAGGGGAGGAGAGGTTGTAAATATGAGTTATATGCGTACGGCCTGGGCAGCCAGCATCTAACTTTTCTGCAATTTAAAATCCATTTCAGAAGCAGAACTTATTATATAAATTATAATAATAATAATTACTATTGAAAAGTTCTGGGTTTATAAAGTCGTATTTGGGGGCATTTGGGGGCAATTGACCAATGGTTTGCTTTCAACCCATGAACTCCTTCCTCTCTCACCTTTTGATATATATATTTAAATTGTATCTACTAAAACTGTATTGTATTATATTGTTTGTTTGTAATGTGTCTTTTTGTGAGCATTAGGAAAAGCACTATATAAATCTGATGTATTATTATTATTATGAATGGTAGGCTTTTTTAAATGTTTCTCATCTGGGTAAGAGTTTCTTATCTGGGTAAGAGTGCTCTCGCACATTCTTAGAATTTGGTCTTGCCTGAGAGGCAATTCTGTTTTGCTTAGGTTCAGTTTCAGGTGGTTGGTCGTCATCCAGACGGAGATGTCGGACAGACAGGCAGAGACCTGGATATCTGAGGGAGGGAAGGAGAGGAAGAGTTGAGTATCATCGGGATAACAATGATACGAGAAGCCATGAGAGGTGATAATGTTACCCAGTGATTTAGTGTAGAGGGAGAAGAGAAGGGGTCCTAGGACCGAGCCCTGGGGGACACCCGTCCGCAGGGGACGGGTGGCCGACAGGGTCCCTCTCCATGACACTTGGTAGGAGCGGTCATTGAGGTATGATGTCAGCCATGTCAGCGCAGAGCCAGCCACTCCCATTCCTGCGAGGAGGATCTGATGGTTGACTTTGTCATTGCATTGCAATTCCAACATAGTTTGGCCGTCAAAGAGTTAATATTTAGATATTAGGGGTGTAACGGTACATGTATCCGTACCAAACCATTTCAGTACTGGACCTTCGGTTCAGTACACGCTGTGTACCGAACGAATGCAGCGGTGCGTTAACCACTAACGGAACGCACGTGCAGAACTTTTTTTTGCGTACAGAATTTAATTCAAAACTCCAAATGCACCCCTTCCCAAAATATATGTTTGTAACACAGCAGGGTCATTACTGAAAATGTTCATCCTTTTCTTGTTTGCCAAATAACACACACACCCACACCAACTTTCTTCCGTGCGACTTTCACTCACTCAAATTGTTGTGTAACATGTCATATCTTCTCTAGAGTCTTCTTTCTCTGCTTCACGTGAAGTAAAATCTACTCTAGAAGTGAAACTGAAACTTAAAAACCATACACCGGTTGGGGCAGGGGCGGTAGGCAATTAATTTACCTGAACACAGAATGACACCGGTATCACTGACTACCGTGGCAAGCCTAGGTGGAACTAAGTATAACTTAATAAAAGATTATTCTATTTAATAATAATAATTATAATAATTATAATAAATATATAATAATTATTATAAATATTTTTTTCGTGTTGTATTGAACTTTGACCACAAAACCGAGGTACGTACCGAACTGTGGCTTCTGTGTACCGTTACACCCCTATCCATTTTCGGTTTGGGTTAGGCATGAGAGCTCCATTGAGGTTAAGGTAAGGGTTAGGTTTCATTAACCACTTTATTAGGGGGAAATTAAGACATTAAATCTAACCACTAACCATGTGAAATTGCACTTTCTAAGAACTGAACATTCCAACAATGATGTCACTATGCAGTTCTAGAGAATCCCAAGATGAAAAACTATTTAAAAGAAAAAAACTGCGACATAAGATATGTCACGGCTGTGGCTGTGCCTCCAGCAAATTCCACAGTGTCTCTTGTGTTCTCCGTTCCCTGAGTCTCCAGCGCTCCGCCTGTCTGTCTGTATGTGTGTAGAAGCGTGGCTTCCGCTTTCCTTATTTGGGCATCATCCTGTTCCCTCCTGATTACATGCTAATTCACCTGCATAACCTGCACAGCTGCCTTCCCTATCAGTTCACCAACCCAACAGTAGATCTTCTCTGTCCACACTCTCCCTCTCCCCTCCTCCCCGCTCCAAGTGCACTGCAGCGCACACCACCCTCCACCTTCTCCACCTCCTTCCTGCGATAAATTCCATTCTTTGTACCGCCAGCCTCTGTGTCCGTGCTCTGCATTTGGGTCTCTGCTCTCTGGTCAAAAACTGCGGATGAAAAAAGAACACTCAGAAGAACAGAACAGAACTTAGAAGGTACGGTACCGGAATCACATGGTGGTGTAGTGGTTAACACTGTCGCCTCACAGCAAGAAGGTCCAGGGTTCGATTCCCACTTGGGGACCAGGTTTCCATGATGCCAGTTGCCCAGGTGGTGTATCTCCCGGGCCTTTGTGTGGAGTTTGCATGTTCTCCCCGTGCTCGCAAGCCCCCCCCCCCCCACCCCCCGCCCATAAGAGAAACCCAATGGAAAAACATGCAAAACAACAGATCGCTAACGTTGTCGCGTACGTGACGAAGACGGGCAGGAAAATTGGCTGGTCCCCGGGCGTGGCTTACGCCACAGCCCTCGTCTGCTCCCGGCTGCCCTTGGGGGGAACGACGATGGGATGGGTTAAGCGTAGAGGAGTATCGCATCGGCGATCCTACAGACAATGCATGCGTGTGTGTTCCGGTGTGTGTGTGCCGCTAACATTGAGTGTCGTTGCATGCCAATTAAAGACCTCTGCATTATGCATTATTATTATTATACACTGGAGGATATCGGACCACCATCACGCTCCCTGTGACTCTGCCAGCTTCCTGCCGGGTGGCGTTGTTGTTCAAAGCGGGTTTAACTGCAGGTAAAGCTGTCGAGGCAGAAAGGTGGTTAGTGAGAGGCTGTAAGTTGTAACTGTAAAAGACATACACAGAATATGAGGCAGGTTTCCTGTGGCCCCTATAGTCTTTGTAGAGTAGATCACAAAGCATATCAGGGGTCAAAAGACCAGAGCTGAGAGAGAGAGATTTGTGGGGTAAAGAAATTATAAAAATTTTTAGGGATGTCCAAGTTTTTTCCCGATCCTGATAAGTAATGTAATATTGATTATCTGCTGATACCGATTCCAGGCCCGACAACACGGGTTAATGTCCCCATGGGCCGGACACGTTTTCTTTAACACATTCCCCGCCAAAAACGAGTTTACTCATTATTGGCCGCCAATCGAATAACGGCAATAACGAGTTTACTCGTTTTTGGGATCGTTATATCGTTTATTCGCTACTGTATATCTATTCATAATTCATAGCTGCAGCCTCTGGTATAGTCTTCAGACCCTGTCTGAGCTGGCAGACGGTCAACACCGCCCTCTACTGCCAGGCGGATCTATTGCATCTCATTGAAAATGGGCTTGTGTCTTTTAGGAGGCGATCTGAGCTGGGCGGGCGGGGTTTAAATATTCAGGCGAGCCACTTCTATACAACGATGGCATCCGTAACTCCGCCCGCCCGCCGTCATTGTGAAACGGTCGGTAGTGTGGTGCGGACCTCCACAAGCATTATTTGGAATTGCGATAAAATATTTGGATTATATCTTTTGCATTACATCAGATACAAGGTAAGAAAATGTATTTCTACCGCGATCACAGCTATCTGTGTGTAAGTGTATGTGCTTATTACCGTTGGTTGCGGTGGGGGTGGGGGGGGAGCGCGCCGCTACGGCGGTCATTTCATGTATGGACGAGGAGACATAATAGTGATAATCTAGCATTGATTTCAGGATGATTAGATAATCAGCCGAAAAATTACAACGTGATGACTGGATTTCTCGCCTTTTCCTGGAATTACTGAAAAACACCCAAACCATACTCTATTCAAAACGGTATAAAACGGAAATGTACGAATGAAAAAACAATCTGTCTCGGCAATGTTGACTAGAAGCAGCTCACTGAGACCTGACGGCGTTATTAGACCCATAGATATAATATAAGATATATTTTAAGCACTCGCAAATGTCACAGTCTAAAACTATATCCATTGAATAAAGACCTGGCAATGAATGGGGTATCTGCTCCCCATGCTGTGGTGGTCAATGTGTTAAACAAGTCAAGAAGAAACATCACAATAAATCAAGAACAAAAAAAAAACATCATGAAATCCAAAATAAAATGTAAAATAAATAAATGCAACACCCCTAGACATACCCCACGCGAAGGTAAGAGAAAACTCACAAAAACCCTAGCAATAGGAAAAAAGCACCACAGGCAATGTGGAGAGAATTCCAGAGTTTCCTTGACAGTGCACACTTCAAATATATTAAAGTTTGTAAAACCATTTCAAAGTAGGTAAGATATGCTTGGTAATTGAATAGAAAATAAATATACATCACAGCTTTCCCTTAATGGTTGTCATTTATTTTCTTTTTTTTATTAGGAATTGTGTCACGGCTAGACATATTGAACCCAATATGCAGACAATAGAAAGGCAGACAGGTATTGTTAGCGGTTACTCAGGTAATACGGGGGAGTAGGCAGGGGCAAGGCAGTCCAACAGGCAAGGGGTGAATGAATGAATGAAAACTTTATTTAACAGATTGCAGAATGGTACAATACAGTACGACTCAATACACACAATTGTTAAGGGGATGCAGACCAGAGAAAGACGTTTGTCTTGTTTACATCAGGGTCCCCCATTTTCAATTCATAGTGATCATCATCAGGGTCATACACGGGTTCAGGTCCTCATACGTTCCGGGAAAAGGCAAGGAGAATATTCAGGCAGGCGGAGGTCAGAACAAGTTATCCAAGCACGAGATCAGGGTGAAGAGCCAGGTATCGGACTGCTGGGAAAGGAGGACAACAAAGGGTTAGACACGGTCAAAGATCAATGGACTAGATTAGTAAGGAGCGCACAATAAACATGACTGAGTGGGAAAACACGAAGTTACGAACTGGCAGCAGCATGACATCTAAGGAGGAGTTATATAGATGACGTAATTGGCCCGCAGACGTCAATCAGCTGCTCCGCTGACAGCAGCACACCTGAGCTCCATACTTGTTAACGAGAGAGAGAGAGAGAGAGAGAGAGAGAGAGAGAGAGAGAGAGAGAGAGAGAGAGAGAGAGAGAGAGAGAGAGAGAGAGAGAGAGAGAGAGAGAGAGAGAGAGAGAGAGAGAGAGAGATAGTAGCCAGGCCTGATACCAATCAATACAGAGAGAGGAGAGAAAATGTGAATCGCATATGTATCACGGTCCACTTTTAATAACATTGTACAATGTTTTTTCCCCCCACTGCTGCAACATGACATCATAAAGCACTGTTGCTAAGAGGCACTGCGACCAGGACATCGACCACACGTCTCGAGGACAGGGAGGGGGTAAAGGCACCCACACCGAGTGATGGATGACGGGACACTCACTCTCAGGAATCGTTTCTCTTATTTTTACGAGGTGTTAATGCTTCAATTAATGTTTTCTGAAATGGAGAGTAGAAATGAGTAAGTGATTGTGAAAAGACAGTGCGCCAGCGCCACCAAAACAATCCCACCTCACTTGGTTTTTGTCAGGTGTGTTTGTTACATAGGTAGGTTGGCCATTATTATTATTGTTTTGCATTTCAAATGTATTGTCAACTCATTATACAGCACAAGTGCAGTACAACAAAAATAAGGTTGGCATCCAACCCGAGTGCAAGTGTAACAGTAAAGTGCAATAGTAATATATAATGTACAGGTGATTAAATTAGGTATATCATTATATTCTATAATATAAATTAGTACTACTGAGTAATAGTGCTAATCAGATGTATGAGTTGTAAATAATATTAATATGTACAGTGATACAGGTATAAAGACAGTATGGTCTTGGTATCGGTATACGCCCCAAATTTGTACGAAGTTAGTTTCTTCACTACACTTACCAGAGCAATGTTAGACCTTCCCGAATACTCATTTATAATTGGTGCGGATTTTAATGCCATTTGGAATCCAAGGATGAACAAATCTTACCCCTCCTTTTCCAATGAACAAAAAATTCATCTAATGCTTTAAAGGATTGGTAGAAGATTACAGGTGTAAATGACTTATGGCGATCACTCAACCCCACAACCCGGAAGTACTCTTGTCGATCTGCGAGACATAACACATTATCCAGAATAGATTATGTTTTTGCATCCCCGAGACTATTTGATAACTATGATGTGGAAATGATACCCAATGCATTATCAGATCACTGTTATTTACTCCTAAAAGGAACATTTGGTATACTATCATCCCGAGCCCCAAGATGGTGATTTAACTCGATGCTGCTTAATAACAAGGAATTCATTACACAAATCAAAGAAGCTCTTACAACTCGGTGCAGGACCCTAGAATATTATGGATGTCGGTAAAGGGAATGATCAAGGATTTCACTGATAGCTTTTCCTCCAAAATACGCAAGAATCGATGCTCAAAACTGGCTGAACTGGAAACGCTTTATTCAACGTTATTTAATTCTTTACAATGCAACAACTCGGTTCGACTGGAAAATCAAGTTAATGTACTAAAAAATAGATTAACGCCATATACAGACAACAATCTGAAATACAAATACGCAGCGCAAGACAACAGCAGTACTCTCAAGGTTCCAAACCAAGTCACCTATTAGCTATGCGATTAAGAGTTAACGCAAAATTTGCAGATATAACTACCATTAAAGCACAACAAGGACTTGTTACAGACCCTAAAAAAATAAATGCGACATTCAAAGAATTCTACTCCAACTTGTATAAATCAGAAAAGACACATATCTCAATCAAATTAACCTCCCTAAACTTTCAGAGGATGACGCTAAACAGTTAGAAACACCAATCACACTAGAGGAACTCAAGAAGGCCATATCCGAAATGCAAAGTGGTAAGGCTCCTGGAAGAGACGGTATCCCACCAGAAATGTACCTCTCTTGTTAGGACATAATTGGACCCTTATTACTAAATATGATTTTATACTCAGTCAAGGAGGGGAACTTCCATAAGAACGACAATATTGCACTCATAACAGTCCTCCTTAAAAAAGACAAAGACCCCACCGAGTGCGGTAGTTATAGACCCTTAAGCCTCCTCGGAACCGATATCAAACTGTACTCTAAGGTATTAGCCATCAGACTACAAAAGCATATGACGACTTTAGTTCATCCGGACCAAACTGGCTTCATAAGAGGCCGCTTGATCACTAATAATATAAGACGATTACTACACGTACTAGATGCTAACAAGGACGACACCACACCTAAGGCGATGCTGTCCCTGGATGCAATGAAAGCTTTTGACAGGTTGGAATGGTCGTATCTATGGGCAGTATTAGAAAGGATGGGGTTAGGAAAAGGTTTCATTGATATGATTAAAGTATTATACAAAGACCCATCGGCCATGATTACAACAGGTATAATCACCTCTGGAATCTTTCCGGTATCACGCTCATCTAGACAGGGTTGCCCTCTTAGTCTCGGACTATTCGATCTATCATTAGAGCCTTTAGCACAATATATAAGACAATCCCAATCCATAGAACCAATCGTAATCAAGGGCACACAACATAATATTAGTTTATATGCGGACGACGTAATACTGTTCATGCAAAACCCCAACACCACATTGCCTCATCTGCTCAACTTGATTGAGGACTTTGGAGATTTATCGGGATTTAAGATAAATTGGCCGAAGTCGGCTTGCCTTCCACTTAACGCCCCTGCAAAAAAAAATATAACATATATAGATGTTTGGGAGTTGAAATATTCCCTACCATAAGCCAAACGGTGAAGCACAATTACATAAAAATCTTAAACAAAATCAAAAACGACCCTGACAGGTGGTCAAAACTTAAAAACTCAGTACAGACACGGGTATCAATAATTAAGATGGACGTCCTACCTAGAATCAACTTCGTCAGCTCAATGCTACCGTTACCCCCTCCAGATGGTTACTGGAAAAAATTACACTCCTCCACATACAAATTTATTTGGAATAACAAACCACCACGTATAAAAAGATCCACCGCACAGAGAAACAAAGCAGACGGTGGTATGGCATTTCCAGATTTTATGGCGTACACTTTAAGACCACTGACAACATGGTTTGATCCCCAAGCATTAGTATCCTGGAGAAGTTTTGAAGAAAATATAGTAGCTCCACATAGACTGAAGGACATAGCATACACCAAATTATCAATTAAGCAATGCGAATGGAAATTTGTGTGTTCCATTAAAGATACCAATTGTACACCACAGATACCACAAATTCTTCTATGAAAGAGAGACATCGAGAGGTTTTGTTTCAGATTTTTATCATCAATTACTAACGTCCTCGTATGAAACCCTCCACCTCCAGTGTGCAGTACTCCCACAGCTAAAGAGATTGGTTTTATCGGGTATCACAGTGGCTAAAAAGCTGATAGCATCACGATGGTTTCAACCGGAAAAAATGTGCCGGAAGGTCTGGATTATTACATATCTCGATGTGATTTATCAAGAAATATCTACAGCAAGAATTTTGGGTCTCAATGAATCCAAAATGACAATGTGGTTAGAAGTGGTGGAGAGAATAAAAGCTAGCATATAATGGTAGTGTCTGGTTAGGAGCGAGGGATAATGGATGGATTATCCAATGGGGGGTCCGGGAGGGGGGGTACGAGCTAGAGCATATGTGTGTAGGGTATTAGATAGCAGGTATTAGGGGTATATCCTGTATAAGACATTTAACTAATTGGTGATTTCATTGGATGTGCACTGTTAATTAATGCTTGTTATCCTGTGTTGTCATGTTTGTTTATATGTTTGTTTAAACAATAATAAAAAAATAAAATACAAAAAAAAGACAGTATGGTAGTAGTCATACTGGCCAGCAGCATAACTAGTAAGAGTAGGTAAGGGATATGTACAGGTATAGATATACTATCTACAGATAAATAGATATATTCAGCATTATTGTACATGCTATAATACTTAGTTGCACGTGTAGAAGTAGGTATATAGAATGATTATATGCAGGAGGTATATTCAGACATGTATGCAGTAAATATAAATGTATATATGCTGTATATACACTATCAGGGGCGGACCTAGCACATTTGGCGCCCTAGGCGAGATTCACCACTGTGCCCCCCCCCCCCCCCCCCCCAATTTATTTGTATTTTATTTAAAAAAAAAAAAAAAAAAAAAAAAAAAAAATGTTTTGCTCAGCGCAGTTTTGGCGCACCCCTCTATATCTGCAACCATTATTTTTACATAAAAGAAATTCTAACATAAGGGAAAATGAGCCAAAAATCTAAAACGGTCGGTCGGCCTGAGCCTCCCCAGTCTGAGCACCCCCCCCCCCCCCCCCCCCAAAAAATCAAAACAGGTTAATGCTTTTCACTGCGACAATACACCGAAGGTTAACCCTTTCACGACCGTCGGTTGTGTGATAGTAAAGGGTTAACCCTCCGTCGTGTGGCAGTGACAGGGTTAACAGTTATACAGTAAAGAACTGCACCTTTATTTTTTACAAGCAAGAACAAGAGCTAAGAATAAATGAAAAGTGCACACTAAAGAATTAAAACAAATAAACAACTTAGCTAACACACAACAATAATAATAATAATAATAATAATAATAATAATAATAATAATAATAATAATAATAATAATAATAATAATAATAATAATAATAATAATAATAATAATAATAATAATAATAATAATAATAATAATAATAATAATAATAATAATAATAATAATAATAATAATAATAATAATAATAATAATAATAATAATAATAATAATAACAAACAATAAAATAACAATAAAATAATGTGCAAATTTGCTTTAAAAGAAAATTATGTATTGTAAAATATGTTACACATATATAATAAAAATATAATATGCTAAATAAACAAACAAATAAATAAAAATTACAAATTCACTTTGTCTAAAGAACTATTTATATTCCACTCCCTATCATCACACTTCAAGGTTAGCCTGTAGCTCCTACTGGTTTCCATTTACAGTGCAATCCTTCTGGCCTTCCTCGCTGCAAAGTCATCAATCACATCAAATTGTCCAACTCCTGAGCCAGCTCCTTCCCATCCAAATCAGATTGCCCTCCATGGTTTAAGGTGTGTACAAGTGCCTCTGCTTGCTTCATCAGCTCTTGGTGTGGCAGGTCTTGGAAGTTGTACAAAATTGCATACCTTTCACATTGGCACGTTTCTCGTCTTCTTCTTTTCTTCTCTTTTTGAACTGGATGGCCGGATGGCTTTTGCCTCTTCATAGTTCTCTAACGTTAGTCTTTCTTTCCTCAACGCTCAATTCTATAAACACTTGACCGATCAATGCACAGCGCTCTAGCATGTTCTGACTGTGAACACCTAAAGCTGAGGCTCAGACCGACCAACCGTTTTAGATTTTTGGCTCATTTTCCCTTATGTTAGAATTTATTTTATGTAAAAATAATGGTTGCAGATATAGAGAGGGGCGCCAAAACTGCGCAGAAAAATAAAATAAAAAATTAGGCGACCGCCTATATCGCCTGTAGGAAGGTCCGCCCCTTTACACTATTGATAGATTTATTGTAACATTCATACAGTCATAACGTTTAAAACATTAGTATAGTATAGTTAGGTTATCTTGTTCATTCATATTATAGGCCTAATTCATATGGTGCTATACTCACCTCTTTACATTTACCTCTTGTACTCATTGTCATCCTGTATAATCTCCTGAACACCTGGTTGATTGATTCAAGCTGAGTTCCATCCCTCGTCACGGGGTGGGTGGATAAAACCTGAGATGTCATTCAGGGCCCTTTGGTCAATATTATTTGGTGGTGTTTGAACCGGTTGCTTCATCTTCCTGTGGTAACCTTGTTTCTGTTAGTCCGCTTACCAGTGGAGATGGGTTTTTGCCTTGTTTAGTTTCCCCTTGGTTTTCCTACAGTAGTTATTGTTTGTTAGTTGTTAATCCCTCGTCCTGCTTTGCTTTGCGTTGTTTTATTATTCCTTGTTTGTTCTCATGTGCCCTATTCTATATTTATGCATTCCATTCCCCTTTATCTAATAAATATTATTTAATTTGAAAACAGTTGTTTATTCATCCTACCTCCTACCGGGACTTGCATTACAGTCCCTTGATGGTTCTTGGTTCACAACACCCTTCAGATTATTTAACTATGTCACAGTGTTCCTTTTTTTAAATAATTTTTTTTCAAGTTGATTCTGGGAGACTTTAGACTGGAATTGGACTTGCCTGCTAAAATATTTGAACGTGAAGACATGACTGCTCAAGACGTTTACCCTGCATCAGTGTTAAAAGAACACCCCAACATCTTGGGAAATTAGCTTATCGTCTTCTCCAGAGAGAGAGACAAGAAGATAGATACCAGTGTACTATCTGTGCGTTCAGTAGAAAGCTAAGCTTTAAGGTTGATGTGCACATAACTTTAAAATCTGCTGTGACTAACCCCATATCTGTATCTATTTGGCAGCGGTGTCTTTCATCAGGTTCCTGTGTATCTTCTTCTGGCATGCTTCCAACACACAACAGAACCCGATCGTCTGGAATGGAGGTCGGATGACATTTCCTCAGTTGTGAAAGGCTGTATCTCTTTTCAGAGCCTTCAAGGTGATGGCCCTTTGATTGCGGACTCTCCGGAATGCTTCTCAGATCAACACTTGAGAGACCCCTGGAGCGCTCTGTGTGCTACATAGCCTGCCACTCAAGGTGAAACGCAGCCTGCGATTCCTGCACCTTTCCTTCATCCTCTCAAGGACTTAAATGTGTTTTACCTTTTTGATTTTAGAGCGGAGAATACGGGCAAGTGCAGGCAGTTAATACTCTTTATCTGTCATGAATGATGCATGCAATTCCTCTAGTGTCTTTTTGAGACTATGTCTGCACTGTGAAAACACGTCAATTTCATACCCAATTCTGTTGTCCAAACAAAACCTCTCCCCTTCATTTAGAACTAATCGCTAACGCGGAAGGGGGCTGACCACGTTCAGGTTCTGCATCATCTTAACGTCTCAATATGTCACCGTGACAACGGACCGCGATGACATGCCGGTAGGAGTGAAAAACAAAACAGTGTGACAAGTCGCCGTGATGAAGAGTCACCCGGCGATCTGATTTGTACTCTCATGTGGACTCATCTCAGAGCCGGTAAATTATGCCTCCAAAGCAGCGGGGAGGGCAATAATGAAAACGCCAAAAGAAGACGGCTATCGGCTTAGTTATGGGACAGTGTGACAATGGCTGTTTGCATCAATTCACTCGACAGTGCTAAAGATAATCCTGTACGCGTTGCCGTCAAATAAACAGTACAACACTGTAGCATGGTGTGTTATTATAGCTCTTGTAGAGCACACAGATTCCCCATTAAAAGTCCCATGTTCTAATGCTAATGATGCCTAAGGGCTGCTGACATAATTTGAACCTATTCAGCCGGAATGCCTGTTGTGTTCGGGCCCTTTGGCATCCTCTTTACTACTGGGAAATATGGGCGTTTATAGCCATGTCATATTAATCCTCCAGCAAATTGATTACGACACGTTGTTGTGCCCTCTGCAAATAGCGGCTTGCCAGTGGCAGTGGCAAGACAAGGGGAAATAATCATTTGCAAATCAGATTTGAATTTGCGACACTAGGCCTACTTCATCTTAAACCCCTCTTCCCTCGCATCCTGTTGGTTTCCCAGGGGGGATATGCTTTTTAACTTTTTTTTCCATCGCATTTATTTATTCATTTATTTACTTATTTATGTTGCCTATTTTATGCATCAATAATCGCCCCCCCCCCCCCCCCCCCCCCCCCATTGCAAAACAACACAAACGCACACAAAAAACACATTTAATAATTTGGGTTGCCACGGGCGCAGATCAATCAATTTGCAGAAACCAAACAGACTGCAGAGACCCTGTTGTTGGAGGGAAAAGGGGAGCGCTGTTGTTGGAGGGAAGAGCAGAACACTGTTGTTGGAGGGAAAAGGGGAGCGCTGTTGCTGGAGGGAAGACCAGAACGCTGTTGTAGGAGGGAAGGGCATAACACTGTTGTTGGAGGGAAGAGCAGGACACTGTTGTTGGAGGGAAGAGCAGAACACTGTTGTTGGAGGGAAGAGCAGAACACTGTTGTAGGAGGGAAGAGCAGAACACTTGTTGGAGGGAAGAGCAGAACACTGTTGTTGGAGGGAAGAGCAGAACACTGTTGTTGGAGGGAAGAGCAGAACACTGTTGTTGCAGGAAGAGAATAACACTTGTTGGAGGGAAGAGCAGAACACTGTTGTTGGAGGGAAGAGCAGAACACTGTTGTTGGAGGGAAGAGCAGAACACTGTTGTTGCAGGAAGAGAAGAACACTTGTTGGAGGGAAGAGCAGAACACTGTTGTTGGAGGGAAGGGCAGAACACTGTTGTTGGAGGGAAGAGCAGAACACTGTTGTTGCAGGAAGAGAAGAACACTTGTTGGAGGGAAGAGCAGAACACTGTTGTTGCAGGAAGAGAAGAACACTTGTTGGAGGGAAGAGCAGAACACTGTTGTTGGAGGGAAGCGCAGAACACTGTTGTTGGAGGGAAGAGCAGAACACTGTTGTTGGAGTGAAGAGCAGAACACTGTTGTTGGAGGGAAGAGCAGAACACTGTTGTTGGAGGGAAGAGCAGAACACTTTTGTTGGAGGGAAGAGCAGAACACTATTGTTTGAGGGAAGAACAGAACGCGTTCGGGGATGTACGCGTGTTTGCGTCAACTTAGGCAGAGCGGTAAAGTTTGTGCTGTGGTCTCACTTCTAACCGCCATGCTCTGCTACATTAAGGCATTTCACACGGTAGCCAACACCGGGCTGCTATTGTGTCACGAATCCTGGAAGCATGAAACATACAGAGCAGGTAAATAAAGAAGACTTCTATGAAGTTTTCCCACACTGCCAGAACCAAAGGAAAATATAGCCGCAGGCTGCGATTAGCAGGGACATATGGGGCTGCGCTATTGAAGCGTAGCCATTTTGTCATTTTGCTATGAAGCTCATGGTGTTTTGGCATTAAACATTATGGCATCGGATATTATGGCATTGGCCATTATATAATTTGGCAATACTGCATTCAAGGGGCACTTCCTCTGATTTATCTCACTCACATCCAAAAAACACTTTGGCACACATTAATTTAGTTTGACAGTTATTGAGAGTAAATCAGTTTGAATATGGCCACCAGTGATGCCATTAGGAACATTGAATCCTTGTATCCTTGAAATGAAGGCAGCAGTCCCTGTAAGACATTGCTATTTTCTCCATCTAAATCATTTCATGGTGCTGTAATTAATGTGCATAATTTGAAGAGTTGACCTTTAGGCTGCTGCTATAACGCCACCATCAGGACTATTAATAATAAATAATAATAATAATAATAATAATAATAATAATAATAATAATAATAATAATAATAATAATAATAATAATAATAATAATAATAATAATAATAATAATAATAATAATAATAATAATAATAATAATAATAATAATAATAATAATAATAATAATAATAATAATAATAATAATAATAATAATAATAAATAATAATAATAATAATAATAATAATAATAATAATAATAATAATAATAATAATAATAATAATAATAATAATAATAATAATAATAATAATAATAATAATAATAATAATAATAATAATAATAATAATAATAAACTTTATTTGTATAGCACCTTTCATAGAAGCATTGCAGCCCAAATGTGCATAAAATAGACAGTACAATAATAGAAGTGGCAGAGTGCATTAAAAGGCTAAGGTGAAGAGGTATATTTGTTGCTTACTTTTGAAAATATTTTATGAACTTGTCCATAGGCAGAGTGTTCTATAGATTTGGTGCGTAGTTAGTAAAGGCTGAATCCCCGATTTTATGTTGGCTGCTGTTGGGAACCTTCAATAAACCGGTAGTGGCCTCATATTTGAGGATGCCAAGTTTGGCAGCAGGACTGGACCTATGTCAAAACCATTTCCACAATGTGCACCTTTTTGTAATTTTCATGCATAGGAAGGCTGTTTTAGTACACATTGTTGAAACCATTGCACCCCATATGGAGATATTGTGGAAATGGTTTTGTCCTCATGATCATACTGTACCTTCAATCAAAGTATCTACTGAATACCATGAGGATTGTATAAAATATTGATGACTTATGGCAAATTTTGTGCTAAGAGACACGCTTTGTGATATTGAAGAAGTTTCGCCGGGTTACGGCAGCCATACCATTTATTAATGTAAAACGTATTTAGTTAAGTGTATGTTTGTGTATCTCAAGCTCCTTATGCTCTCTGACAACAGTCGTGTAGATAGGACAACATACATACATTGTATACCATTTTAAATGGTGGCAATTCAGTACGGCACACATGGGTGGTCCAAGTAGCAAAGTTGTAGAGCGCGTTCACCTGTACAGGGACAGGACGTTTAATGTTGATCGGAGCTACAGTTTGGTAGTTATGGCCTTTTAAGTTTCATCCTTTCTTATAGCGCCACCATATGGCTGACATGGGTGATTTGTAGTGCCTGAGTAGCGAATGTGGTTGGTCTAGGTCCAGGACTTATGGCTGCTGAGCCTTTTATCTATCTATCTATCTATCTATCTATCTATCTATCTATCTATCTATCTCATCTATCTATCTATCTATCTATCTATCTATCTATATCTATCTATCTATCTATCTATCTATCTATCTATCTATCTATCTATCTATCTATCTATCTATCTATCTATCTATCTATCTATCTATCTATCTATCTATCTATCTATCTATCTATCTATCTATCTATCTATCTATCTATCTATCTATCTATCTATCTATCTATCTATCTATCTATCTATCTATCTATCACTATCTCATCTATCTATCATCTATCCTCATCTATCTATCTATCTATCTATCTATCTATCTATCTATCTATCTATCTATCTATCTATCTATCTATCTATCTATCTATCTATCTATCATCTATCTATCTATCTATCTATCTGTCTGTCTGTCTGTCTGTCTGTCTGTCTGTCTGTCTGTCTGTCTGTCTGTCTGTCTGTCTGTCTGTCTGTCTGTCTGTCTGTCTGTCTGTCTGTCTGTCTGTCTGTCTGTCTGTCTGTCTGTCTGTCTGTCTGTCTGTCTGTCTGTCTGTCTGTCTGTCTGTCTGTCTGTCTGTCTGTCTGTCTGTCTGTCTGTCTGTCTGTCTGTCTGTCTGTCTGTCTGTCTGTCTGTTGTCTGTCTGTCTGTCTGTCTGTCTGTCTGTCTGTCTGTCTGTCTGTCTGTCTGTCTGTCTGTCTGTCTGTCTGTCTGTCTGTCTGTCTGTCTGTCTGTCTGTCTGTCTGTCTGTCTGTCGTCTGTCTGTCTGTCTGTCTGTCTGTCTGTCTGTCTCGTCTTGTCTGTCTGTCTGTCTGTCTGTCTGTCTCTTCTGCTGTCTGTCTGTCTGTTCTGTCTGTCTGTCTGTCTGTCTGTCTGTCTGTCTGTCTGTCTGTCTGTCTGTCTGTCTGTCTGTCTGTCTGTCTGTCTGTCTGTCTGTCTGTGTCTGTCTGTCTGTCTGTCTGTCTGTCTGTCTGTCTGTCTGTCTGTCCTGTCTGTCTGTCTGTCTGTCTGTCTGTCTGTCTGTCTGTCTGTCTGTCTGTC